>NC_072424.2:60368281-60676953 GCF_028878055.3 Symphalangus syndactylus | reverse complement strand
TTTTTTATTGTAATATCATGACCTTTTTTTGCTTTCTGAGAGGACTTCCAGGATCACTAGTGGCACTTCATATAGGTCTCGTGGTGTTATTCAAGGTTTATGATACTGCATTTAACACAACGAAAAATACACCAGAACCATGAGAGATCACTTTTCACTGGAATACACAATTTAGTTGAGAGACAAATTGCTCATGCAGAGATGACTAACATACAATATGTAAAATGGATGCCTTCAACCCTTGAGTTCACTGCAATAGCAACAAGGAGATGGCTATTGTATAAAACTATTACAATAGGATAGTTTGTACTGCCATTAATTTTATGCACTTAGGATTTTATGTTTGTTTACATTTCTCTCAATTGAGAATGGTATCATTATCTGTGTTTATGTGAGTAAATTTTAACTTTTTATAATAAATTTGAGTATATTTTATGGTAGTAAATGATGAAGTAGACTAGTATCTACATACATTTTATGCATTGATGACATGCATAATTTTTTGATTTTCTAAGCTATATGGTTTAATCTGGAGTTTTCTCAAACTGTTGCAAATCTCCAAATATTTTTCTAATATATTTGTTGATAAAATCCACATATAAGTAAACCCACACAGTTCAAACCTAAGTTATTCAAAGGTCAAGTGTATTAATATTCTAATATATAAATGTTATGTCTTTCCTTATTTATAGCATTCTAAATTTTTTCAGTGATATTCTTTAGTTTTCAATGCACATGCCTTATACTTCTCTTGCTGAATTTATTCCTAGGAATGTTATTCTTATTATTGATATTATTATAGATATAATAGCTTCATAATTTAATTTTTGGAATATGCATTGCTATTATATAGAAACACAATCTTTTTTGTATACTAATCTAGTGTGTCACAAATTTGCTAGACTTCTTATTTGTTCTAGGTTGGTGCAAAAGTAATTGCAGTTTGCCATTAAGAGTAATGGCATAATAGCATTTTTAGTGTTTTTGTCTGGATTTTCTATATATAAGATCATATCATCTGCAAATAAAAATTGTTTCACTTCTTCCTTTCTAATTTGAATGGCTTTCATTTATATTTCTTGCCTAAATGTGTCAGATAGAACATACACAACACAATGTCAAATAGAAATAATAAAACTTACCTTCCTTGTCATACTCCTGGTCTCAGGATGAAAGCAGTCAGTCTCTTACCATTGAGTATAATGCTAATTGGGAATAGTCCATGGATACCCTTCCTCTGGATAAGGTCATTCCTTTCTATTCCTAGGGTTTTTAGTTTGTTTTGTTTTTGTGTCTTATCCTGAAAAGGTGTTAACTTTTGTCACTTTTTCTGCGTCTATTAAGATTTATATGGTTTTTGCTCCTTATTTAAGTACTATGGTATATTACATTAATTGATCTACAGATGTTAAACCAATTTGCATCCCTGGGAGATCCCTCTTTGCAACAGTGCACAATCCATTTTATAGGTGCTGGATTTGGTTTGTGGTATTTTGATGAAGACTTACACAAATATTCATAAGGGATATTGATATATAGTTTTCTTTTTCTGTCTTTGTCTGGTTTTGGCATTAGAAAAATACTGGCCTTGTAAATTAAGTTGGAAAGTGTTCACTTTTTTTTTCTTTTATTATACTTTAAGTTTTAGGGTACACGTGCACAACATGCAGATTTGTTACATATATATACATGTGCCATGTTGGTGTGCTGCACCCATTAACTCGTCATTTAACATCAGGTGTATCTCCTAATGCTATCCCTCCCCCCTCAACCCCACAACAGGCCCTGGTGTGTGATATTCCCCATCCTGTGTCCATGTGTTCTCATTGTTCAATTCCCACCTATGAGTGAGAACATGCGGCGTTTGGTTTTTTGTCCTTGTGATAGTTTGCTGAGAATGATGGTTTCCAGCTTCATCCATGTCCCTACAAAGGACATGAACTCATCATTTTTTATGGCTGCATAGTATTCCATGGTGTATATGTGCCACATTTTCTTAATCCAGTCTATCATTGTGGGACATCTGGGTTGGTTCCAAGTCTATACTGTTGTGAATAGTGCCGCAATAAACATACGTGTGCATGTGTCTTTATAGCAGCATGATTTACAATCCTTTGGGTATATACCCGGTAATGGGATGGCTAGGTCAAATGGTATTTCTAGTTCTAGATCACTGAGGAATCGCCACACTGACTTCCACAATGGTTGAACTAGTTTACAGTCCCACCAACAGTGTAAAAGTGTTCCTGTTTCTCCACATCCTCTCCAGCACCTGTTGTTTCCTGACTTTTTAATGATGGCCATTCTAACTGGTGTGAGATGGTATCTCATTGTGGTTTTGATTTGCATTTCTTTGATGGCTAGTGATGATGAGCATTTTTTCATGTGTCTTTTGGCTGCATAAATGTCTTCTTTTGAGAAGTGTCTGTTCATATCCTTCGCCCACTTGTTGATAGGGTTGTTTGTTTTTTTCTCATAAATTTGTTTGAGTTCATTGTAGATTCTGGATATTAGCCCTTTGTCAGATGAGTAGGCTGCAAAAATTTTCTCCCATTCTGTAGGTTGCCTGTTCACTCTGATGGTAGTTTCTTTTGCTGTGCAGAAGCTCTTTAGTTTAATGAGATCCCATTTGTCAATTTTGGCTTTTGTTGCCATTGCTTTTGGTGTTTTAGACATGAAGTCCTTGCCCATGCCCATGTCCTGAATGGTATTGCCTAGGTTTTCTTCTAGGGTTTTTATGGTTTTGGGTCTAACATTTAAGTCTTTAATCCATCTTGAATTAATTTTTGTATAACTTGTAAGGAAGAGATTCAATTTCACCTTTCTACACATGGCTAGCCTGTTTTCCCAGCACCATTTATTAAATAGGGAATCCTTTCCCCATTTCTTGTTTTTGTCAGGTTTGTCAAAGATCAGATAGTTGTAGATATGTGGCATTATTTCTGAGGGGTCTGTTCTGTTCCATTGGTCTATATCTCTGTTTTGGTACCAGTACTGTGCTGTTTTGGTTACTGTAGCCTTGTAGTATAGTTTGAAGTCAGGTAGTGTGATGCCTCCAGCTTTGTTCTTTTGGCTTAGGATTGACTTGGTGATGCAGGCTCCTTTATGGTTCCATATGAACTTTAAAGTAGTTTTTTCCAATTCTGTGAAGAAAGTCATTGGTAGCTTGATGGGGATGGCATTGAATATATAAATTACCTTGGGCAGTATGGCCATTTTCACCATATTGATTCTTCTTACCCATGAGCATGGAATGTTCTTCCATTTGTTTGTATCCTCTTTTATTTCATTGAGCAGTGGTTTGTAGTTCTCCTTGAAGAGGTCCTTCATGTCTCTTGTAAGTTAGATTCCTAGATATTTTATTCTCTTTGAAGCAATTGTGAATGGGAGTTCACTTACGATTTGGCTGTTTGTCTGTTATTGGTGTATAAGAATGCTTGTGATTTTTGTACATTGATTTTGTATCCTGAGACTTTGCTGAAGTTGCTTATCAGCTTAAGGAGACTTTGGGCTGAGATGATGGGGTTTTCTAGATATACAATCATGTCATCTGCAAACAGGGACAATTTGACTTCCTCTTTTCCTAATTGAATATCCTTTATTTATTTCTCTTAATTGCCCTGGCCAGAACTTCCAATACTATGTTGAATAGGAGTGGTGAGAGAGGGCATCCCTGTCTTGTGCCAGTTTTCAAAGGGAATGCTTCCAGTTTTTGCCCATTCAGTATGATATTGGCTGTGGGTCTGTCATAAATAGCTCTTATTATTTTGAGATACATCCCATTAATACCTAATTTATTGAGAGTTTTTAACATGGAGGGCTGTTGAATTTTGTAAAAGGTCTTTTCTGCATCTATTGAGATAATCATGTGGTTTTTGTGTTTGGTTCTGTTTATATGCTGGATTACATTTATTGATTTGCATATGTTGAACCAGCCTTGCATCCCAGGGATGAAGCCCACTTGATCATGGTGGAAAAGCTTTTTGATGTGCTGCTGGATTTGGTTTGCCAGTATTTTATTGAGGATTTTTGCATCGATGTTCATCAGGGATATTGGTCTAAATTTCTCTTTTTTGTGTGTGTCTCTGCCAGGCTTTGGTATCAGGATGATGCTGGCCTCACAAAATGAGTTAGGGAAGATTCCCTCTTTTTCTATTGATTGGAATAGTTTGAGAAGGAATGGTACCAGCTCTCCCTTGTACCTCTGGTAGAATTTGGCTGTGAATCCTTCTGGTCCTGGACTTTTTTTGGTTGAAAAGCTATTAATTATTGCCTCAATTTCAGAGCCTGTTATTGGTCTATTCAGAGATTCAACTTCTTCCTGGTTTAGTCTTGAGCGAGTGTATGTTTCGAGGAACTTATCCGGAAAGTGTTCACTTCTAATCTTTGAAAAGATTATGAACATTTTATTTCTTTCTTTGAATGGTAAAACTCATTAGTGAAGATATATGAACCTAGAATTTTCATTGTGGGAGTTTTAAAATTATTAATTTTATCTGTACATGTCAGTTTTATACAGATTTTCTATTTCTTCTTCAGTCAGTTTTGATAATTTGTATATTTTTAACAACTTTTCATCACATCTACGTTATTTAATATGTTGGCATGCTGCTGTTTGTAATATTCTTTCATAAACCTTTTTGCTTCTCAATGGTCACTACTAATGTCCTAGTTTCATTTTTTATTTTAGTAGTTTTTATTTGTCTCTTTTTCCCTTCAGTATATTTGTTTGCCAATTTTGCTCATCTTTACAAATAACCCAATTATGGTTTGGTGATTTTTTCTTTTTTCTTTTTTTTTTTTGTTTTGTTTTATTCTCTATTTCCCTTCTATTCTAATGTTACTTCCTTCTGTTTGCTTGCTTTGGTTCTAGTTTGTTTTTTCGATTTTATTGAAGTGGAAGTTTAGTTCATTGATGTGGGACCTTTCTTCTTTTTAATATAAGCATTTATTGTGATCCCAGAAGGGCATTTCTTGGCTACTATTTCCTGTTTCTCTTTATGAAATTTCTGATTGCTATCCCATGTTGTTTTTATCATGCAGCTCTCAGCCTCCTCCTAATAGCTCTTCACGAAGGTGGACATTAGTTGTCAACAATCTAAATCACGTATTTCTCCACTCTGTATTCCAAATATTATCTATCCTCAAAAGAAGAACTGCAGATCACTTTGGATTTATGCCTTCCTTTCCCCTAAGTGGTACTCCTGCCCTACTGCACCAGAACTGGGTGGGGATCCACTTTTTCTACAGTAACATATCTGCTCTGTAATATGGATCACAACCAAGTCAGAGAGTTGATAAGGCTGTGAAAATGTGCTAAGCTGCGCCCATTTAGGAGCCATCAGAGCAGAAAATGTGGCAGACTTGAGAATATTCCCCAAACCACACATAAAACTATCAGCATGAAGCTGAAACTTCACTGACACAAGGAGCTTAAACACAATCTCTAATCAAACACAAATTAAATAAGCTAGGATCCAGTTAAGCCATGCCTGGACTTCTGAACCACAGAAATTGTGAGATAATAAATATGTGCTCTGTTAAGCCACTACATTTGTGGCAATTTATTATTAAAAAACAACTAGTATATCCCATGTATACACACTTATTTTATCCCAAGTCACATACCCAATAATCTTAGAATAACAATTTTATTACTGTGTCATCAGTATGATTACTGCGAACAGTTTTTCTTAAAAATCATTTGCTCTCTCCCTTATCCTCACATTTTGTGATCTTAGGGTTACCGTCCTGTAATGCGACCCACTGCATGTGCAGGCAAACATGATCCCTTTGCTGTCACCTCTTGAAATTTAAGAACAAGGGCAACTGATAAAAATAGGCCAATGCTTATGCTATATGCTGTGCCATGAGTAATAAAGTCCTTTGTCTCTGACTCAAGAGTCATGTATTTTCTGTCAGCCTCCACAAAATTGGCAGGCTAACACATTAAATAAATGCAGTACAGGGCAGACCCTTCACAGCTCTTGAAACAATTCTATTTATACTTATGTATCATTTTCATTCATAACATTTCATATTGGTGACTAGTATTTATTGAACTGTATTACTAGAGGTATTTTTATTATTTTTCTCCAAAAAAATCCATTTGTTACTATTGATGCTCTCTATTGCTTCTTTCATTTTATTACGTTCATTTTGTAACTGGGGTTCTCAGTTTTTAAAATATGCATTAATCATTCACTTTTCCTACCTTTTCTCCCCTTTCACTCCTTCATTCCTTCTCACTGTAGACACTTTTCTCTGCCAATGCATGCTTATTTAATTAAGTTCTTGTTTCAAAAATTCTAGAGGTGCATCTTGAAATAAACCAGGCTTGGAGCGCTTGTGTAATCCTTTCACTTAAGGGAATCCAAGAACAATTATTTCACCACTATCAGGCCAAAGTCAAGAAAATGCCAACCAGACCTCCAGATGGGTGATTAGCCAAGATAGCCATTGGAACACAGAGATCCTGCACCCAGCACCATTCCTGCATATCTCCCATACCAAGTTTCCCTTTAAGAACTCTATGTAGATGTTAAAATGTAAGATGGTCTTAGTGACTATAGTCCACCACCTTCTTGGTTTTGATGGCTTTCCAAATAAACATAATTTTTCTCCCACCAACCCTCACCTCTCATATCTGGCTTTTGAGTAGCAAGCAGCCAAACGCAGGATCAGTTACAATTTCTGGTCACAAATTTTGTACCTTCTACTTATTTATACTAACTTTTATTTTCTATCTTCTTGAGATGAACGTTTAACTAGATCAATGCTTCAAGAACTTCAGAGTTTTTAAAAAACATATATGTTGTCATGGCTAAACATGTCCAGCTAGAGCTTTATCACACATTCCTAGTCATGTATTCAAACATGCTCTTTTACCTCCTTTTATAACTGCTATTAGACACGAGCTAAGTGTTCTCATTATATCCTCTAGGACCTTAACTATGTTGTTACACTTTCAACATTTTCCTTCTCTGAACTACATCCTAGAAAATTTTCTCAGATTACTCAGTAAATGTATTATGCAAACTATGACAATTTTCCTGTTTAATGTCGATCCAATTTTTTAATTTCATCTTTAGAATCACTTTTCTGATACTTTTAAAATTATGATTTTGATTAGTTATTCTCTCTTTAGTTAAAATGAACTTGTATGTGTGTACATGTGAAAGACAGAGATACTGAGACAAAGTGAGGGTAACACTTAGATTTTGTAAATACAGAGTAGTTTAATGTTTGCTTATGTTTTAACTCTTTTGCTATGGTCTGAATGCTTGTGTCCTCCCAAAATTCGTATGTTGAAACCTAACCTCCAAGGTGTTGGTATTAAGAAGTGAGGCCTTTGGGAGGTGATCAGGTCACGAGGGCCCACTGTCATAAATGGGATTCCCTTATAAAAGAGGCCTAAGGAAGCTTGTTCACCACCTCCACCATGTGAGGACACAGAAAGAAAATGCCATTTATGAAGCAGAGAGCAAGCTAGACAAGGAATTTGCCGGTGCTTTGATTTTGGACCCCACAACCAACAGAACTGTGAGCAATAAATTTTGTTGTTTATAAATAACCCAATCCTAGGTATTTTGTTAAAGCAGGCTGAAAAGACAAAACATCCTGGTATACCAATGGTCCTGGTTCAATTTTATACGAATTTTAATGGCTTTAGTTTAAAAAACCACGTGGGAAGATGCACACAGAATACAATTTGCCTTTGGCACAGGATTGGGGTTTCAATTTATAAGTTACTTATTTTCCCATTCCTGCTCCTATCAGCATTAAATGTTTTCCTCCTGCTTTCTTTGTGTAGCTGGCATAAGTTTTTTGATCCCATTTTCATAGATGAGTAACTCTATCATCCCAGGCTTTATGCCATTAGCACAATTTCACTTTGACATTGTGGGCATATTATGAAAATCTTAATTAAGGTAACACTCTGCCTCTGTAGGTAATAGAGCCTCTGTTTTCAGTCTCCAGACTCCAAAGCCTCTCTGTGGTCTAATCTCTGTGTATACCCTGCCGGTGGCCTGGCAATTCCTCTCTCTTTCTCTCTTCTATTTTTAACGGCACCAAGGAATTTTTTTGGTCAATTTGTATGTAGATTTTTTTGCTGTTATACTTTTACTCTAATTTCTATGTGCATGTGGTATGCATGCGTTTGAATATGGGGCAGGGGAGTGGGTCTCATCCATATATCTCAATATTGCTTATTAATCAAATTAACTCAAATATCTATGCTTATTTCTCCCCAACCCCATATATTTCTGTCAGCCCTAGCGTAGTGCAAACTGATTTTTTGATTAAAGAGTTTTTTCACAGATGATAAAAATGGATTAAAACACTATATTGCATTAAATTACACAAAGTCATATTGAGTTCTTACTCAGGTTGTGCCAGCAAATGTGCTATTGCGGATTACATAAAAGGAGAACTCATCTCATCTTAACAGCTATGATTTCATATGGTGACATGGTTAAATTATAATTAATACAAAGCACATGATAATAAATGCCAAAAGAATAGTGTGAAGATGAAGAGATGGTGATGTTGGGAATTAGGTAGATGTTCATAAAAGATTCAAAGAAGTCAAGGTTCATTAAGTGGCTCTGTAAACTGTGTAAATCAGTAGATAATGTTGGTTGTAGTGAAATGTGGGGAAAGGATTCACTTCCAGGAATTCACTGTGAAGCCTTTTTGACTAGAAAGTTAGTTGGGGTCATATAATTAAATGATTCAAATGCCAGACTAAAAGGTCTTGATGTCATTTAGCAAATAATAGGGGCTTTAAAAGTGTTTGCCTAGGAGGCAAGTCTATTTGTTCATCCTCATGTCTCCAGGTCCTGACACTGACGAGAATAGAAGGGATGCTCAATAGAATTTGCTGAAAGACCAAATAAATAATAAAAAAAATAGCTCACACCTGTAATCCCAACACTTTGGGAGGACACTGAGTTGGTAGAATTGCTTGAAATTAGGAGTTTGAGACCAGCTTGTGCAACATAGTGAGACCTCATCTCTACAAAAAATTTAAAAATTAGCCAGGTGTGGTGGTGGTACACCTGTAGTCCTAGCTACTCAGGAGGCTGAGGTGGGAGAATCACATGAGCCCAAGAGTTGAAGACTGCAACGAACTATGATTCCATCACTCTGCTCCACCCTGGGCAACACAGCAAGATCCTACGTCTAAAAAAATATAAAAAATAAATAATAAATTTACTCCAAGAGCTTGCAGAAGCTGTAGAAATATTTGCTGAATTTATCATTGCAGAATACATTTTTTATTTTGAAGAAAAATGCTGCATTTGACAAAACTTAATTTACTGAAGAGCAAGGACCATATTAAGTTCATTCTTTTATTCTTACTAGTGCACATCACATTTTAAGAAGGCTGACTCCAGGCCAAGATCCTATGTATGATCTTTCAGACCTACCAGAAGCAATTATGAAATTGCCTGCCAGGACTTATGGGGATGGGAGGGAAGCTGCCCTTCCCACATCAGCCTTATTGTACAGCTAATGCACTGCAGTTTTCTGAAAAGTGTTGTAGTCAAGGACTCAGGCCTTCAGGCTAGCCATACTCACATGCACGTCTGCATTCCTAGTTCCAGCGACCTCTACGATGACTTCTCTATCTGGGATCTTGAATGAGGCAATTTTCCAAGGTCTGATTCAACACTCAGTCCAGTAAGACAGGAGCCTTTTGTTGGGGGCTTCGTGTCAGTGAGACAGTTTGCCTCATCTGTGCTGCATCCATCTGATACTCACCTGGTGCCACCCCTTGGAGAAAAATGGCCCACACCACCTTTTTGCCTTTTGATTGCACTACCGCAGCAACTGAATGAGGGCTTGATTATACCTTCCGTTATGCTCACTGTCCTAATAGACAACCTTGACACCTGTCAGCTGGACACATAGTAGTTACTCTGTTAATTAAACTGAAGGAAAGAATTAATTGATAAATGAATAAGAAAAATATATCACAAGGCAATATGAGACTGAGGAGCAAATAAATACATCAGAAATGTACAGTGCCAGTGGCCATAGTGTCTCCTCTGATTTAAAAAAACTCATTAAGAAATACAATGTTTATCTTTCTAAGTACGTTTACAACATAAGGGAAAAGGCATCATACCATACATTTGAAAATGCACGCGTAGCATCATTATTTGTTGTTTTCAGCAAAGTGATTTAATAAATGTTGCTGGCTAAGAGTATCTGCATAACACCTTGCTTGTAAAATCACCTAGTCTCCACAGTTTTGCAATTCACTCTAATCATGTAACACCTTGACATAATTTATCAATATAAAACTGTCCAAATGTAAATTCCAAGTGACTGAGAAATTCAGAAATGTCTGGCTATGCTTTAGGATCTTATGATCAATATCATAAAATAATATACAAGTAATAGATGATGCTATAAAATAATTGTGGGTTTTTTGGTGTGTATGTGTCTCATCTCTTATTTTATCAAAGTTCTCACAAATTTATCAGTTACATGGCTTTATCAGAGAGGATAACGTGTATTAATAAATGTGTAAAGTATTTTAGATTATTTAAATTATCAAATTTTATAATACAAACATGTTATGATTTTACCACTAGGAAGGGAATAATTTTTATGACTACTTTCCCCAAAACAAAGATAAATATTGATTGACTTCTAAGAGAAAAATATTTTAATTTATAATTTCATCTGTATTAGAGGAAATGAGAAAAGGACTACTCTTTGTAATTATTATACCATTGAAGTCATGACAGAAATTGAAAGGAAAATTTAGTAAATTCATGAAAGTGTGCATGAAATGTAATAATTATTCTATACCTAAGATCTAATATTCTGAAGAAAATTATACCACAGCAAGTACATTTAATGTACTTTAGTTTCTACTTACATGATGTTGAAAGGTTTTAAAGTGCTTTGATGCAAAATAGCAAATGACATACTTCAGAGACACTCAATATGTTTTGCATTTGCTACTAAAAGGGAACATTTTTTGTGTGTCACTGCTGGAAGACTTGCTTTTAGAGAAGTCGGCTATATTTTTAAGCTATTTCTTCACAATATTTTTATCATAATCCCTAACTTCTCCAAAGGCAAACTGCATTCCTAACTGACTTGCAAAGGGATGATAATCAAGGTGGCAAAGCCCACTAGAAAAATTCAGCGAAGTATATCTAA
Organism: Symphalangus syndactylus; assembly: GCF_028878055.3. Taxonomy (NCBI): domain Eukaryota; kingdom Metazoa; phylum Chordata; class Mammalia; order Primates; family Hylobatidae; genus Symphalangus; species Symphalangus syndactylus. Next base: position 60,665,769 of record NC_072424.2, on the reverse strand, counting down.
AAAAATTGCTTTAAATCATGAACTAAGCACAAACAATAATTCACTATGATCCATAACTGTCTGCCCACTGTGAATAAAGTCATCTTGGGTTTCTCTGTGTAAGGAAATGCTTTTCATTATATTTTTATTTAGCATGCTGTTTTGTCTCTTATTTTAAATGGAAAGTGTCTTTTCTATTAATCTGATACACAATTGTTTACAGATTTACATGTTAATCATTCTTGTGAAATATAACAAAGAAAGATGGCTCTATTTAACATAATCGTCACCAGAACACAAGTTAGAAATCTATAGGCAGCTACTATGTATGCAGCATTATTGGACAGCCTGGAATCAGGTTTCAGTATTTAGCAATAATTAAAAAAATTAAAATCTATTTTACATTTGTCACTGCAGAAAATTCTAAGACAAATTCAATGCTGCATAGGTAGTTTTAGAAAAACACTATATAACATTTGAGCATCTTCATAATGGCACTGGATTCAGTTGCTGAATTTCGAACAACAAAAAGGAATTTCACTGACAAAGCAAAATTGAAGATTTAATCCAACCTGTTTCAAATATTTGTTTCGAATTACTTAATCCCATGAAACTTTGAAAATACAGAATTATTCTCACAAAGTGAGTGATATCTAATATAATTAGAGAAATATTAATTGTATTCGTAATGCCTCTGCTAAGAGGGAGGATGAAAGGACAGACATATCCTAAGTTTCCACATAATTAAATCCAAGTCTCAGGAAGATGCATTTATTTATGTTTATGGTTCTCTCACTTTCACAATAGGAACTCTTCCAAATGAAATCATACAATATAATAGCTTAAAAATTAATGCCTACAGACATTCAAGCATGGAGGTACTGCAAGGCAGCACATTTGACCATGAGTTTTCTGTGGCTAAAACAAAATAAAAGATGATGAGTTATAAAATGTACAATGTTTCTGATGAATAATATATATATTTATAAATAAAATGCAAATTTAAAGTGTAATTATAAAATACATAAAACGTGAGATAAATGTTTTATGACTCTATAAATAGATTCTCAATTCCATAAAGTAATTTATTCAGAGACATGTTACATAAGGCAGTTTCTTGTTGCATTCCTAAAGTAAGCTAAAAACATAACAATACTTATTAAATGTTTGTGATGTGCCAAAGCACCATACTAAGTGGTATATATACATTATTTTACTTAGTTCTTAAGACAGCCTATGATGCACAAACCTTTATAGACAAATCTATTTTACAGAGTACCAACATGGAGGTATTGACTTATGTACCCAAGTTTTCAAGGATAAAATCAAAAACAGTTCAAAGTCATTTTTTTTTCCATTAGAAATGATAATTTAGAAAAAATATAGCCCTTTTAATTATGGGGATTGATTTAGAGATAACATATGGACTTTATAAATGCATAAATGATCCCAAAGTCCTATAATATAGAATCCATTATATTCTTCCTTCTCAATGAAGCATGTGATAAAATCTGAGCAGTGATGTGAATGTTTGTGGTTATATTTTGTGGCAACATACTGGATTGAAGACTTTATATGTTAATTATTGTTCTAGATAGTCTCAATTTGTCCATTTAGACCCACTGACCACCCTTCGGTATCTTGCTCTGTGTCCTGAGCTTCTCTGCGAAGTCTGTGAAACCTGACTTGTCCATGCTCCTTCCCTTTGGGTTATTGATGAGCTTGGCCAACTGGAGACAATTCAAGCACCCAGAGAGTAGGACAGAGTAACTGGAGTGCTTATAACCCTGGCTCCCACCTTGCTGCATCTTGGTTTGGCAATATTAGGTTCCTCTATTAGAGTATACAGCTCCCGTATGGCAGCCTTCTTCTATAGCTTATGGTCTCTCTTCCCTTGTTCCTCTAGGCCTAGGAACAGTAAGGCTCCCCACTGTTACTAACCTGGAAGCACATCATCATTTCTTATTAGCTTCCTTTAATACTGACCATACTTTATAGATATCTCTTCATTAAACTCTTGTAAATCACCACCTTTGAATGTGTCCTATTTTCTTTTGGCATTCTGAATACATCTAGGAAGAACAAAGGCAATGTTGATGCATTTTTAACAATTAAGATACCTTAAAAAGGCTTATATATGTAATAGATGAAAATGTCACATTTATACAGAAATGTGCTAAAAGATACAGTAAAATAACTGGAAAATGAATACAAAAATAAAGATTCCTGGGGTTAAATGAGTTCTTAAGTGAGATCAAATGTAGCTGGAGGGTCTTGGAAAGACTTCTAAAGAAAGTAAAGTGTTATACTTGAAGGAGAGAGAGGATTTAAGTGTTTCCCTAATATTTTTCAACGGGAAAATTAAATTTCTTGCGTATTAAAGTTGTCTCTAAACAGAGAGTGGGTTTGAAAATTGTGAATAACATATGCCGTCAAAGACATAAATTTGGGGCAACAATAATTTACTGAAGTTGCTTAAATGGAATCATGCAAAATTAGAACTCAGTAAGATGAAAGAATAAAATCAAGTTCTCTGTTAAAGCAGATCAAGGAAAGGAAAGATCTTCCAAAATCAACAAAATGTACTGAATGGTACCACATTTCAAAGAGTTATTCAAACCCGAACATATTTTTATGTAAATATATTCACTACTAGAGTATAAAACTATGCAATTAAATTGTTCCTTTGTATTTTTTTCATTTATCATCTCATATTTGCAGTTATCAGCATGGTTTGTTATTGCTAAAATTTTTTAGATGTTCATACATTTTCAGACACTTTTTGTGAGAAAAAAGAGAAATACATATATATATACACAAAGTTACCTACTCTTCTTCCTGTAACCTCTGAAAAGTCAGATTTAAGTATTTAGTATATGCATAATATTGTTGCCAGTGTTGGATGGAAATAACTAAATGAATTAATTGCAATATTGAAATACATCAAAAACACAAGAGGGTATTGATCTGTGAATTTAGAATAAAGAAAATAGTTGTATGCCCAATGGGAATTGATAATTTACCATTAAAACAGCTACTTTAGGAGGTGACGAAGCCAAAATTTAAGACTCATCTCTTAAAAGGGAGCTAATGGAAGTGTAGCACTGGGGCTGGATTACTGCCCAGTTAATCTGACTTCCAGACTAAGAAAAATTATGAAACAAAATGATTAAAGATTATTAAAACCCATCTTCTGTCAAGAAAAAGGACCAAAATGAAATTCCTAGTTTAAAGAGACAGCAAATACACACTGGTGTGTGTGTGTGTGTGTGAACAATCCAACTTTATTACATATCACAGAAGAATTCCTAGGAATGTTTTGCATATTTATGATAAAGTGTGTGGTTTTTTTTTTTTTTTTTGGGTCCTGATTTGAGTTGAAGACGAGAGAAAGTATTGGATAAATCTTAAGGCTGTCCAGTGGATACTCTTCTCCCTCCATATTATGTGCTAGACTTCTCCTTTCATGGAAACGATTTCATACTTTTATTACTACATCTGTCTTCCAACATTTGAATGGTACAAAGATAGATATGTGACCTGATCAGCAAGGACCTTTTCTTGGGATGTTTAAAAATTGGAATTGGGACAGAGAACCTCTCTTCTGATTTGAGATTTAAATATGAAATTCAGAGCTAAGTGTAGCCACGTTTCCTGTCCTGTGTAGGAAACAGGTATAAAATAGAGGACAATAAAGCTGAAATCTAGATTAAAACAGAGATTGGCAATGAAGAAAAGCTTTCATGTTTTTGGAATCCTGCTTACTAGTTGCTCCTGAAGCTCAGCTGAAGTCCTCCATGTTCCAGAATTTAAATACTCAATCCTTCCTTCAAGTATGCGAGATACCCCCAGAATCCACTTATTAATTCTTCCTATGATAAAGGTACTCTAAGTTAAATTCCTGTCATTTACAATCAAAATGATATGGACAGGAAGCAGAGAAATACTAGGTAGAAAAGGGCAGGGTCCCTGGTGAGGATTCCACCCTCAAGCCCGGAACTGTGGCCTAAAGTAAGAACATGCAGTCCTGTTTTCCCACCCACATGTTGCCTTTTCCAAAATGACCCTGGCCTGCCCTGCCCCCCATTCTGTACCCATAAAAACCCCTGGCTTCACTGGGAGAGGGCAGAGCATCACAGCAGAGAAGGAGAGAAGAGAAGAATCAGCTTAACATCGGTGAGAAGCAGCTTGACTCCAGATGTATGGCTTCATGGTGGGAACTCAGAGAAGAGTTCAGCCAGGGACAGCCATACTCCAGCGGAAAACCACTGTCCTACCCCATCCCCTTTCCCCATCCTACTGAGGGCCACTTTCACTGGCAATAAAATCCTCTGCATTTACCATCTTCAATTCATTTGTGCAACCTGATTCCTCCCGGATGCCAGACAAGGACCCAGGTATGGGTGCAGGAGGCTGTCACACTGACCCTCCAATGAGCTGTTTACCACTTAAGCCATCCACGGATGGCAAAACTAAAGGAGCACATTGTAACACATGCCTTCTGGGGTCCAGGGGTTTTAGGCAACCCCTAGACACTGTTGCAGGCCCATATGGAGTTCTGCTCCTGCCAGTTGCTCAGAAGTGCTCATCCCTGCCTCTGCACCCACTCACCTGCATGCTCCACCTCCCGTGAGGGGTTGAGAGCTGTGGGCTGAGTAAATGAGCTAACTCCTTTGCAAGTCCTGCAAAGGGGTCAAGGGAACTATCCCGTTTCAAAAAGTATCCTGAAAAATGCAGCTTCAGTAGCAAACTATTATACATACTTTTGTATTTCATAGGCTTGCGACAAGCTGTTTATCACCACAGTGCTTCATTACACTAATTTATTATTGTCCTATTAGAAACAATTAGGAAGATCATAATGGATATCATCAAGAAGGATGTAGAAATGCTAAATGTAATTATGAACCAAATACCTTGATAAATAAAATGCATTCCTAATTTTCATATGTTAAAGAATGATATAACCAGATATTTTGTTATTCCTTTCTTGTACTCCTCCAATTAGTACAAATTTTTGTGTGGCCATATAGGCCTGTGAGGTATAATCCCTAACGAGATATTGAATAATGGAGATTGCAGATGCTTCCTGTCTACCTTTGGTATCTTTGTATAATATTGGACTGAAGGAGGGGGGATGAATTTTGTAAAAGAGGAGAAAAATGAAGGAGATGGTTTAATGTCTTCCCTCTTCATCTTCATGGACTGGCTTTTAGCTTCTGAAAAATAAGAGACTACATACAAAAGCCAAATAAATTTTTAAAGATTTAACATTATCCAATGATGTTGGGGAGCTCTGGTGATAAAACTCCACCAAAGTTGGTAACAGATATTTTCCCCATTTCTGAGTGGAATAAAGAAGAGCTCCCATGAAAAAAATCAGTAAAGAAAAAAGTTATGACACTCTGCTGTGTGTACCCTGGAGAGATACTCTTCTGGAGATTAGCATTTTCCCAGAGGACCAATAGAAAGCCAGGGAAATCAGAGTTTGAGTCTGGAAATATGAAAAATGTTTATGGGGCTCTCTGAAGGCATGAATAAAACGACAAGGTTTTCTCTGAAATCAACACAATTATTCTGAACTAATTAACAAAGATTTTTTTAGAGTATGAAATTATTAATGTTGTATCATTAAAAACGGCAAATGTGTTTTCTGTAAATAGACTTAATGAAGTATTATGTGGATTTATAATCATGGCTTCTCACATGTCTCAAAATATGCTTCAGCTGAGAAAAGTACCCCCATTAAATAGTTCATTAAATGTATTTTACCCATTACAGAAATACGATTTTCATGACAAATTAACTTATGACAATTTTCCTTTGCTTTCAAGAAAGATAAGTGATTTAGTGAATCCTGAATTCTTATGGCACATGTAAATGAATACTAGTGTCCACAAAAATAATTCTAACAAAACACTTAAATGTATGCAGGCAAAACTCAAGCATCTAACAATAAAATGGCACCATAAAATTATCTGCATAATAGTAAATTTCCAAGAAATTACATTTTAAATATTACTCTATTAGAATTCTAAAGGAGTGCTATTTAGCACCTGCTTATTCTGATATTAAGAACTCATTATATTTGAGATATTAAGAATATTAGGATGCTTAAGAAATATTTACATTATTTATTTGAGACACAAAACGTAGTGAAGCTAGCTAGATGAAACTGTTGGCAAGGTTAGGTGAAATTCTGAATTAAGGCAACGGAGAATGTGGATTGAAAAGAAGGCATAAATGCAATGGCTAAACCATGAAAAATATGTGGAGTGAGATATAAAAAGCATAGGAAATAAGGCTGAGAATCATTAAAATATGGAGGTGGTCAAAGCAGTGGAAAATTATCATCAAAGGTAACTGAGAAGAATATGAAAGATTAGTGTTAAAGAAGCAAAGCGAGTTTCAGAAAAAAAAGGAAAAGGCAACAGGAAAACACATTACAGAAAATCCAAGGTCTTTAATATGCCACAAAAATGACTGCATCTATAGAAGTCAAGAGTTTAATGTATAAATGATGTAAATGTTATATTAAGCACAAACAAAATGCTGTTGAGAAACCAAGTCCATGAATCTTAGTTCTTAGGAAATTAGTGGAAGTACTGAGGAATGTATTTTTACCGGAATAATGAAAGGCAAAGGTCTTTAGCAATGTATTGACAAATAAATATAAAATAAGCATTAAGGTTAGAGTTAGGGTTAGGGTTAATTAGAAGACCGCAGAATCATAGAATGTTGTTACGTGTTGAAAATTCATGAAAAAGGGGCACTGAAAGACAGGGATGGGAGGGAAAAATAATTTACTTGAATAAAGTTAGGGTTAAGATTGAGAAAAACAGTATCTGATGAAGTGGATTTCCTCTGGGAATAAGCAAAAAATGTGATCTGCTAATAGTTAAGAGGAGTGGCTGAATGGCTTCTGAAGACTGGTGATGATTGAGAATTTGCTATGGAGAATCTGAAAGGTGCTAAGTGGAAACAAGCAAAAGAATTACCAACGTACATCAACAATTCAACTGGATGTTTGAAAGACTTTGGAAATTATGTCTAACTGTGTCTGGCAATTCCATTTGCCAATTTTCAGTGATGCTTGATAGATATATATATAAAGGTAAAGAAGCATGAAAGTTAGCTTAAAATATAATGGGACTTTGACAGGAATTGTTTTGAAAAAGGAAAAGAAGACTAGGGAAGTGACAGCATTACTGAGTACTTCAAAGTGATTGACTAAACCCAGGGTTCTGTCTGAATAGGAAATGACTCAAAGGCTGAAAAAATAGGAAGGGGTAGAAAGACTTAAAGCTTTGATATAGCTATAAAAATATTTAATTAAGCAAGACAGTAGGAGATCTAAAATTATAGAGAATATAGTATAGTAGCAATTTAGAAATTTGGGTTTTAGATATAAGAAATCAGAGAATATTGTGAAAGTGGAGGCAGTGGTGGTGGCATAGTGTTGAAATCTCCTGGAATGCTCTCATAAATACAAATTGAGCAACTGGATAGCAAATCCATAACAAAACGAGGTGACAAGGATTCCCCTTGAACCACACAACATAAATGATGGTAATGTCTTTTATTAGCATCTGTTCAGGATAAAGGAGAGAGAAGCAATTTGTCTGACAAACCTGAGAATAGAAGAATCCCAAAATCATTAAATTGTATTCACTAGAAAATGTAGTGGGTCAATTTGAGATCAGCAGTTGAACATGAGAGGAGTTTTTCCGAACACAGTAGCAGGTGGGTACGAGACATCCACTGTAAGTTCTAAAGAGCAGTGCAGCCCCTATAGCCTCTCCAAATTGACAGGCAGGGATCCATTTCAGGGTAAAACATCACACTGAGCAAAAATTACCAAGAGTAAAGTCAAAATTGGAGCAGAACAGTGCAATAACTAAAAAAAAAAAAAAAAATGGAAAAGATATAGGCGAGAAAAGGGATGAGAACAAGGAAATGACAAAAGCAATCCACTATATTGTTTAACTCAATATAAAAACAACAAAAGAAGGAACTATGTAAATTTATAAGACATGTATGAACCTTGTCTCCTTCTAGAAGATTCAGAAAAATATAAGTTCACATGAAAATGAGCAAAAGAAAAGGATCAAATCCAGTCTCATGCAGTTAGTATAACATAAAAAGAGAATATTGATCCATGTAACATTCCAGAAACAATGAAAGCATACCAGAAGGATATGGTCATAAAATACATGAAAATTGTTTTTCGCAATTCTAAACAACCTGAAAGACATTAAGAAAATTATATTGGAGTTAAAGATAAATCAGAATTAGGAAGAATAATGTTTTAGGATCTAAAAAATTAGATTTTAAAACTAAGGCAAAGATTAGAAATAAAAAGACTATTTCATAAATTTAGACTAATTTAGAAGACACAAAAATAAAAATTATGAAAAATAAAAGATAGAAATGAAAATTTAAAGGCCAAAAAGAAATTAAAAAAGATATTAAATAAAATTTAACAGAAAGTGAAATACTGAAGGTGAGTAAAATAGTTCCAAATAGGATGAGATGGTTCCCTGAGAAGAAAACAAACCTGACCTTTCTCTCTAGTTGCCCTTAACATTTTTTTCTTTATTTCAACCTTGGTGAATCTGATCATTCTGTGTCTTGAGGTTGCACTTTTTGAGAGGTATCTTTGTGGTGTTCTCTGTATTTCCTGAATTTTAATGTTGGCCTGTCTTGCTAAGTGGGGGAAGTTCTCCTGGATAATATCCGGAAGAGTGTTTTCCAACTTTGTTCCATTCTCCCTGTCACCTTCAGGTACATCAATCAAATGTAGGTTTAGTTTTTTCACGTAGTCCCGTATTTCTTGGAGGTTTTGTTCATTCCTTTTCATTCTTTTTTCTCTAATCTTGTCTTCACGCACTATTTCATTAAGTTGATCTTCAATCTCTGATATCCTTTCTTCTGCTTTATCGATTTGGCTATTAATACTTGTGTGTGCTTCACAAAGTTCTCGTGCTGTGTTTTTCAGCTCCATCAGGTTATTTATGTTCTTCTCTAAACTGGTTATTCTAGTTAGCAATTCCTCTAATCTCTTATCAAAGTTCTTAGCTTCCTTGCATTAGGTTAGAATATGCTCCTTTTGCTCGGAGGAGCAATTTGTTATTAGCCACCTTCTGAAGTCTACTACTGTCAATTCATCAAACTCATTCTCCATCATCCAGTTTTGTTCCCTTGCTGGTGAGGAGTTGTGATCCTTTGGAGGAGAAGAGGCATTCTGGCTTTTGGAATTTTCAGCTTTTTTGGGCTGATTTTTCCTCCTCTTCATGGATTTATCCACCTTTTGTCTTCGCTGTTGGTGATCCTCTGATGGAGTTTTTGCATGCTCATTCTTTTCATTGATGGTGATGCTATTGCTCTCTGTCTGTTAGTTTTCCTTCTGTCAGGCCCCTCTTCTGCAGGTCTGCTGGAGTTTGCTGGGGGTCCACTCCAGACCCTGTTTGCCTGGGTATCACCAGTGGAGGCTGCAGAACAGCAAAGATTGCTGCCTGTTCCTTCCTCTGGAAGCTTTGTCCCAGAGGGACACCTGCCAGATGCCAGCTGGAGCTCACCTGTATGAGGTGTCTGTAGACTGCTGCTGGGAGGTGTCTTCCAGTTAGGAGGCATGGGGGACAAGGACCCACTTGAGAAGGCAGTCTGCCCCTTAGCAGAGCTCGAGTGCCGTGCTTGGAGATCCACTGCTCTCTTCAGAGCCGGCAGGCAGAAATTTTAAGTCTGCTGAAGCTGCGCCAGTAGCCACCCCTTCCCCCAGGTGCTCTGTACCAGGGATATGGGAGTTTTATCTATAAGCCCCTGACTGGGGCTGCTACCTTTCTTTCAGAGATGCTCTGACTAGAGAGGAGGAATCTAGAGAGGCAGTCTGGTTACAGTGGCTTTGCCAAGCGGTGGTGGGTTCCACCAAGTGCAAACTTCCAGGCAGCTTTGTTTACACTGTGAGGGGAAAACCATCTACTCAAGCCTCAGTAATGGTGGACTCTCCTCCCCTCACCAAGCTGGAGCATCCCAGGTCGACTTCAGACTGCTGTGCTGGCAGCAATAATTTCAAACCAGTGTATCTTAGCTTGCTAGGCTCTCTGGTGGTGGAATCACCTGAGCTAAATCGCTTGGCTCCCTGGCTTCAGTCCCCTTTCCAGGGGAGTGAACAGTTCTGTCTAGCTGGCATTTCAGGTGCCACTGGGTTATGAAAAAAAAAAAAAAAAAAAAACTCCTGCAGCTAGCTCTGTGTCTGCCCAAATGGCCACCCAGTTTTGTGCTTGAAACCCAGGGCCCTTGTGGTGTAGGCACCTGAGGGAATCTCCCGGTCTGTGGGTTGCGAAGACTCTGGGAAAAGTGTAGTATCTGGGCAGGATAGCACCATCCCCCATGGCATGATCCAGCTTCCCTTGGCTAGGAGAAGGAGTTCCCTGACCCCTTGCACTTCTCAGGGGAGGTGATGTCCTACCCTCCTTCTGCTCGCCCTCCTTGGGCTGCACCCACTGCTTAACCAGACCCAGTGAGATGAACCGTGTACCTCAGTTGGAAATGCAGAAATCACCCGCCTTCTGCATTGGTCTCGCTGGGAACTGCAGACTGGAGCTGCTCCTATTCTGCTATCTTGCCCAGGAATCCTGGAAAGTTCTATCTTTAAACTGATAGTAAGTATAAATTTTCTGTCTTATAATTATTCATTAAGACACATATTTGTTTTGTGTTGTTTTCTGTGTCTATATTTTAATTCACTCTGAAGTAATTAAGTTTTTTGAAGACTATTGTTTGTGTAATGTTTGTGTAAAGGCTGAATAAAGATGTAGAGCGATTCTAGGTCTAAGAAAAACTTAGAATAAAGCCACAGATAAGGGTCTGAAGTAGAGTAAATAGTGAAGGCCAAGGAACCGCAACGTCTGCATGTTGACTGGGGCGTCCACATAGGCGAAAATGATTCTTACATGACAGTGGTGGAATAAAACTGCTCAAGGTAGAAAAAGCATTAGTAAATGTGTGGAAGTTGCCCAGGCTTGGTATATGATGGTGAGAGAGGTGAAGAAATGACAGTAGAACAAAGATAATAACAAAAACAAAAGAAACAAAAAAATTATTTCAAAAATAATCTGAGGCTTGAGTGGATATTAACAAGAACTATTTAAGGAAATGGCTCCTCACCATACTAAAGGAATTGGTCCTTGAAAAGTTAGAAATTTTTAATGGGATTATAAATTTTCATTCACAGTTGCTAGTTTTAAGGGCCCAAGAATAGTTGCCTCTAAAGACAGACAATGTTTATCTCAAGAAAGCAGAATAAATTAATACTCATTATCAACTAGTATGTATTAATCAATATGTGCTTGGCATTGTAAGTGCATTACATTGTCAGATAATTCAGTGTCAAAGCAAATTCCCATTTGGTGCACAAATCATATAAGAGCAGGGCTATATCTGGTAATACCAATGCAATGCTCTACCTCCCAATAACACCTAGTGGTTACAGGAAAGCTGTTTTTCAATTTTACTTATTTAATTTTTTTTAACATTTACTGAGCACCAGTCATGCATGATGCTTTAAAGAGAACTGAAAGTGTTTATGTGCCAGAGAGAACAGGGGTACTGTTTTTATTATCCAAGAGTCTGATTTAAAAAGAAACAGAAGTTGCTAAAATGAAGTATACATGACAAATGTTACCCTTCATTTAAGTGTAATTTTTTTCCAATGAACTCAATGTTCTGTTACTGATTTAAATTTTGTTTCAAAGTCTCCTAAATGGAGGAGGAAACATTATTATATTACTGAAGTATATTTAGGTACCCGATTTTTGCAAGTGTCACCGGGAATATTGACCAACAAGCAGTTTAAGTACCACTCAGCAGGGTTAGAATGGCAGAGCCTTTTATGAAAAAGGCATACAGGCATAATCTCATTTCCACAACCTATGGGTGACACTGTAATTGGGAATGTCAGGGACTGTCATACTGTTCATTGCAACCTAGCTGTTGCTCTGTCATCTGGAACAGAGCATGAATGCTATCTGGGTGCCTGATTGGATGACTGTGGAGCACAACACCTCTGTAAAAGGACAAGAACTGCCACGTTCCGGATCCCACTGGACAGTACTCTTAAATTATCCCATCAGGGTCAAATCTTAGCACTCGAACGAAGCCCAAAGGTCACTGAGTCCATACATGTAGCTGCTAATATAATTGTACCACAGTATTTTTTATTTTTTCGTTAGATTATGTAACATACATACAGATTTCTAATTTTCTAATAATTTTTAGTATAAAATATCAACCTGTCTTTAATTACTCTGTTGTTATTCATAAGGAAATCTGAGGTAATAGTAATGTGTTTGAAGCTACAAATCCCTTGGCATTTAATAGAAAGCTACCAAATTAAGTTATTTAAATGGGGCACTCATTCCACAGTGATTGTAGTTGTTGACAAGTTTCATTTCCTTTAATAAACTGTATTTTTCTACAGTTTCTTAAAAGGCCATATGAATGCAACTTGTTGTTGCAAGTTGGCTGTCAGAATTACCAACAAATAATAGATATCAAATTTTCACAAAATTTGAAAAGATACCACTTTTTCAAATTTTCACTTTGAAAAAGTATCAAAATTTACAGATCATCAAAAAGTAGAGTACAGGAGAAAAAATTACACATGCTGGAGCCAGATGACCTGGTCCATCCTCGATCTGCTCCATGAGTCCTTGGACAAATTACTTAATGGAATACTGTTGTTTCTTGAACTATAAAGCACGGTTGATAGTAACACTATGGTTTGTTATGTAAAGCATTCAGAACAGTGACTAACAATTCTCATTACATATTAATTACTAATTATTAACTATAATTATTATCCAGGTTTTGGATTAAAGAGACTTCAGTAAATCAAGGAGCCTCTAAGTGGATGCACCAAGTTGGGTTTTTGTAGTAAGCATGCTGCAAACATAATAAAAAATTACCCTTACTTGGTAAGTAGGACTATTGTTACTATTCTCTATTCATATCCAATTACACATTTCCTAAAGTTTTGCTGGATGTCTCCAGTTTTTTTTTTTTTAATCTTCTGCTCAGCTTCCACTAGCTCTCCAGCAACCATTTCCAGCAACCTGAGACTCTTGTTCATTCCCCTTCATGTCAGACAGTGAATCTGAGGTTTGACACCTGCAACCCCACTGCATAACTCACCCAAATGGCATTTACCAGGCTACAGGGCCGCAAAGAGACCTATCAAATCATATTCTTGAGAGTAGAAATACCTGAAAATATGCAATGTCTTTATTGAAATATCTTCATAGAAGTAATCAGATTCAAATGCTTTCTCTTAGCTCTCATTCACATCAGAAAGTATGGGCACAACTGAATCAAAATGTTACAAAGAACCATTTTGCCAGATTCTTTAAAAGCTTCCTATAAAGTTGGAATGGTAAGAAGTAATGTGTAAGTTATTTTATTTCCCCTCTGGTTTCTGTCTGTGGGCAAAATGGATATTTCATATTAATCATAATTGCCTACCTGACTTAAGTAAAAATAATATTTCATTGTAACTCTGCCTCTTCTATTACATGGTTTCCTAAAATATTTCTCCCTGGAATAGGTATGAATTTATAAATGACCTTTATTTTCATCACACTTTTGTGACTTTAATTTACAGGCAAAGTGTAAAAAGCATTTAACAATGAAAGGGCAAGGTAATCACTTAATTTTCATTACAGAAAAATAAATTCTACATTTAGGTTAAATTAGCAATTAATATGTAAGCCACATGAATCCTGGATAAGGAAGAAATAAAGAACATCCACCCAGTAGCCCCTCCTCTAGCTTTCATTGAGATATTTAGATAAAACCATCAAGAATCATCAAACAGGTAATTTTTAAAGGGCTGATAGCAAGATTAAATGAGTTTTATATTATGGTTTTATTTAATACTGGGAAATCAATGGAAAGATAAGCATTTTATGTTACTTATTTTGTGTATATTTATTAATACATATTTGTATGTCTTATTCAACTATAATCTTTTGGCAAATAAAATCCTCTACTTTTAATTAGTTAGGCATAAACTCATTAAAAATCCTAAAGAAACTTTCAACAATATGTACAATAAAAGAGGATAAAAATAAGGAAATGGAGAAATTGTCCTGACCTTAGACAAAGTAAAAAAAAAAGAAATTAAAAGAAGGAATATGCAAAACACAAGTCTCAGATGGCTTTACTAAATCCAAGAATAAAATTTATAGTTTCAACTTAATGGATAAGCTTCAGGCAATTTTCCCAACTCAGCTTTATTTTATAATGGACACATAATAATTATACATATTTTTGGAGTAGAATGTGATATATCCATACATGTATAAGTTATGTAATGATCAAATCAGGGTAATTAGCATGTCCATCACCTTAAACATTTATCATTTCTTTGTAATGAGAACATTAAAAAACCTCTCTTCTTGGTAGTTTGAAATATACACTGTATTTAACAATACATTATTGTTAACTCTAGTCATCCTACTATGCAATGAAACACCAGGATTTATTCTTATCTAAATATAGCTTGGCGCTTGTTGACCAATCTCTCATCACTTCCCTCCTTTACACCCTCCAAATCCTATGATAACCACTATTCCACTCTCTACTTCTAGAAAAACAATGTTTTAGATTCCCTTTTAATAAATTCATGTGGCATTTGTCTTTCTGTGCTTGCCTTATTTAATTTAACATAATGCCATTCAGATTCCTCCATATTGCTGCAAATGACAAGATTTCATTCTTTGTTATGGTGGATAGTATTCCATTGTTTTTTTTGTGTGTGTATATATATATATCACATTTTCTTCATCAGTTCATCCACTAATAGACATTTATGTTTGTTCATTCCATATCTTGGTTATTGTCAATAGTGCTGCAATAAACATGAGAGTGCAGATATATTTTTGACATACCGATTTCATTTCTTTTGGATATAATACCCAGTAGTGGGATTGCTAGATCTTATAATAATATTATTTTTAATATTTTGAGAAACCTTTATACCATACTGTTTTCCATAATCACCGTATTAATTTACAACTCCAATTCCACCAGTAGTGTGTAGGGTTCCCTTGTCTTCACCTTCTCCCCAACATTTGTTATATTTGGATTTTGTAATAGTACCCATTCTGACAGAAGTAAGGGGTATCTCATTTTACTTTTGATTTGAATTTTTCTGGTGATTAATAATGTTGAGCATTTTTTAATATGTCTCTTGTTCATTTGCATGTCATTTGAGAAATCTCTATTCAGCTCTTTTGATCATTTCTTAATAAGGTTATTTTTGTTGTTCTTGAATTATTTAAATTCCTTATATATTTTGGATATTAATCCCTTATCAAACATATAGTTTGCATATATATTCTCTCATTTTGTAGGTTATCTTTGCTCTGTTGATTATTTCCTTTTCTGTGAAGAGGCTTTTTAGTTTGATGTAATCCCATTTGTTTGTCTTTGCTGCCTATGCTTTTGCGTATATTTTGTTGCTTTTCAGGATACTTTTGAGTTTTTATCCAAAAAATCCTTGCCTAGGCCAATGATATGGAGCTTTCCCCCTACTTTCTCCTAGTAGTTTTGTAGTTTTAGTTCTTATATTTAAGTCTTTAATCCATTCGGAGTTGATTTTTGTATATGGTGAGAGTTAAGAATCTAGTTTGATTCTTCTGCATGTCGATATCCAGTTTCCCCAGCACCATTTATCGAGGGGTCTCTCCTTTCTCCATTATGCATACTTGGCATCTTTTGCCCAAAATTAGTGGACTGTAGATGTGTGGGTTTATTTATAAACTTTCTATTCTGTTCCATTGGTCTATGTTTCTGTTTTTATGCCAGTACCATGCTGTTTTGGTTACTATAGCATTGTAGTATGTTTCACAATAAGGTAGTGTGCTACCACCAGCTTTGTTGTTTTTGCTCAGAATTGCTTTGGCTATTTGGGGTCTTTTTTGGTCGATACGAATTATATGATTTTTTTTTCTCTGTTTCTATGAAGAATGCCATTGGTATTTTGATGGAGATTGCACTGAATCTGAAAATATTCTATATGTTTTCTACATCTGAAAAAGAAATAAAGAAAGCAATCCCTTTCATAATAGCTATGAAATAAAATGCCTAGGAAGAAATTTAACCAAGAAAGTAAAAGGAGCTCTACAATGAGCAATATAAAACACCAATGAAAGACATATAATGAAATTCTTATCAGTGAAAGACTGCACATACAAAGGTGGTCCCATAAGCTTATAATGGAGCTGTCCCATGCAGGTATATAATTTTTAATCTTTTATACCATATTTTTCCTGTACCTTTTCTATGTTTAGATACACAAATACTATTGTGTTACAACTGTCTGCAGTATTAAGTACAGTAACATGTTATATGGTTGTGTAGCCTATTAACAAATATAGTCTACATATTTAGAAGACTATATCAACTAAGTTTATGTAAGTACTCTTTATGATGTTTTCACAATGAAGAAATCACCTAACAATGCACTTCTTAACTTATCCCCATCATTAAGGGACATATAACTGTATATGATCATGTTGTCTTCAAACAGGGACAATCTAACTTTCTCATTTCTAATTTGTATATCTTTTATTTCTTTTTCTTGCCTGATTGCTCTGGCTAGGACTTCCAGTACTATGCTGAATAAAAGTAATACAAGTGGACATCCTTGTCTTGCTCCTGATCTTAGAGAGAAAGTTTTCAGCTTTTCCCGGTTGGCTATGATGTTAGCTGTGGGTCTATTTTATACAGAATTTATTACATTGAGGTGCATTCCTTCTATTACTAACTTGTTGAAAGTATCTATCATAAAGGGATGTGGAATTTTATCAAATGTTTTTTATTCATCTATTCAGATTGTCATATAATTTATGTTCTTCATTCTCATCATATGATGTATCACATTTATTGATTTGCATATATTGAACCATATGTATCCCTGGGATGAATCCTATTTGATCATGGTGAATAATCTTTTTGATGTGCTTTTGGATTTGGTTTGCTAATATTTTGGTGGGGATTTCTTGCATCTATGTTCATCATGAATACTGGTCTGCAGTTCTGTTTTGTATCCTTGTCTCATTTTGAAGCCAGGGCAAAGCTGGTCTAATAGAATCAATTTAGAAGAATTCCCTTTGTTTCAGTTTTTTTTTGTTGTTGTTAAAACAATTTGAGAATAACTGATATCAGTTCTCCTTTAAAAGTTTGGTAGCATTCAGCAGTGAAGGCTTCTGGTCCTAGATTTTTCTTTGATGGGAGACTTTTTATTTCTTATTCAATTTCATTCACTTTTGGTCTTATAAGATTATCTATTTCTTCATGATTCAATCTTGGTAAGCTGTATGTGTTCAGGAACTTATGTATTTCTTCTAGGTTTTCCAATTTGTGGGGGTGTAATTGTTCACAATAGTCTCTAGTGATTCTTTGTATTTCTAAGGTGTCAGTTTTAATGATTTATTTTTTATCTCTGATTTTATTTGTCTGAGTCTTCTCATTTTCTTAGGCTTGCTAAAGGTTAGTCAATTTTGTTTATCTTTTCAAAAAACCAGGTTTTCATTTAATTGATTTTTTTGTACAGATTTAAAAATCTCTATTTCACTTATCTCTGCTCTTATCTTTATTATTTCTTTCTGTTTATTTGGGTTTGGTACATTCTTGTTTTTCTAGTTCCTTGAGCTGCAACATTTGGTTGTTTATTTTATTTTATTTTTTTCTGATGTAGGCATTACAACAAAAGTAGTTTCAAGAGGGAAGTTTATAACACCTAAGTGAATGCTATAATTTTGGAAATACTATAGGTTTGGGAAGGATGTGTTTCCATTTTCATTTATCTCAGTAAATATTTTAATTTCTTCTTTAATTTCTTCATTTACTTATTGGTTGATCAGAAGCATGTTTTTAAATTTCCATGTATTGGTACAGTTTCCTAAGTTCTTATTGATTTCTAGTTTTATTGCATTATGGTTAGAAAATATACCTGATATAATTTTTTTTAATTGTTGAGACTTACTTTATGGTTTGCCATATGACCTAACCTGGAGACTATTTCATGTGCTGTTGAGAAGAATGCGTATTCTGAAGCTGTTGAGTAGAATGTTCTGTATAGGTCTGTTAGGTTCACTTGGTCTAGGGTACAATTTAACTCCACTGTGTCTTTGTTGATTTCCTATTTGGATGATCTGTCCATTGCTGAAAGTGGGGTATTAAAGTCCCCTACTATTATTGCACTTGAGTATTTCTCTCTTTAAGTCTAATAATATTTGCTTTATATATTTAGGTGCTTTTATGTTGGGTACATATATATTTACAACTGTTACATCCTTTTAGTAAATTGACCCCTTTATCTTTGTAGAATGACCTTCTTTGTCTCTTTTTACAGCTTCATATTTAGAGTATATTTTGTCTAATATAAGCATAGCTAATCCAGCTCTTTTTCAGTTTCCATTTCCATGGGTATCTTCTTCTATCATTTCACTTTTAGTTTATGTGTGTCCTTACAGGTGAAGTGAGTTTCTTGTATATATTTGGATCTTGATTTTTCAATCCATTCACTAACTACATCTTTTAATTGGGAAATTTAATACATTTATATTTAAGGTAATTACTGCTAAGTAAGGCCTTACTACTGCTATTTTGTTATTTGTTTTCTTGTGTGTTTGTGTATGTGCACACATGTTTATGTGCAGTTCTTTCTTCCTTTCTGTCCTCCTTTGTGGTTAGGTGATTTTCTCCAGCGATGTGTTTGCTTTTTATTTTTAGTGTATCTGTTATAGGTTTTTGCTTTGTGGTTATCATAAGTCTTACCAAAACATCTTGGATTTATAACAAGTTATTTTACACTGATAACAACTTTGATCATAAAGATAGGAAATGAAACAAACAAAAAAACTCTACACTATAATTCTATTCCCCCCACATTTGGAATTTTTAATGTTCAACTTTACATCTTTTCAAATTGCCTTTCACCTGTTAATATAGTCATTTTTAACAATTTTGTCTCTTATATTCATTCTAAAGATATGTCTAGTTTACATACAATGTCTACAGTATAGGAGTATTATGAATTTCTTTATATAGTTACTCTTAACCAGTGAGTTTTATAGCTTCAAACTTTTTTGTTACAAGTTAGAACCTCTTTCTTTCAGTATACAGAACTCTTTTTAGAATTTCTTATAAGACAGATCTGGTGGTGACATACTCTCTCAGCTTTTGTCTGGGAAAGTATTTCTCTTGCTTCTGAAGGATAACTTTGCTGGCTTCAGCATTTTCTGTTGACAGTTTGTTTTGTTTTGTTTTTCCTTGAGCACTTTGACTATATCATCACACTCCCTCCTGGCCTGTAAGATCTCTGCTGATAAGTCAGCTGCCAGGCAAATTGGAACTTCCATATTAAATATTTGCTTCTTTTCTCTTGTGGCTTTCAGAATCCTGTCTTTGTCTTCGACCTTTGAGAGATCAATTATGATATGTTTTGGGGTACACTCATTTGAGTTTAATCTAAGCGGCTTTTGGCCTTCCTGTATCTGGATTTTGTATCTTTCTCTGGGTTTGAGATGTTGTCTGTTACAATTTTTTGAATATTCTTTCTACCCCTTTGACATTCTCAAATCCCACTTAAACCCAGAAAACATGAAAAGTTGCTATTTTAAGGCTGCCCATTAGTTCCTGTAGGCTTTCTTCATTCCTTTACATTCTTTTTTCCCCTCCATGTATTTGAAATAGTCTGTCTTTGGGCTCACTATTTTTTTCTTCTAATTGATCTAGTCTGCTGTTGATGCTATTATATTTTTTATTTAGTTCATTGTGTTTTTCACCTACAGGATTTCTGTTGGATTTTTTAAAAAATTATTTTAATCTCTTTGTTAAGTTTTTTCTGACAAATTATTCAATTGTTTCTCTACATATTCTTAAAGTTCATTGAGTTTCCTTGAACACCTATTTTAAATTATCCATGTCTAAGAAATTACATCTTCATTGCTTTAGGGTCAGTATCCAGTACCTTATTAGGTCTGTGGGGTGAGGGCATGGTTCCCTAAATGTTCTTAATGCTTATGAGCATATAATGATGTCCGCACATTCAAGGATTTGGTATTTATTTCAGTCTTCAGAACACAGCTTTGTTTATGCCAGTCCTTCTAGAGATTCTAAACAGACTAATTACTATGTTCTCAGAGCCTGTGATCACTACCACAGTTTCACCTCTAAATAGTGTCCCAAATCCAGGTTTGCCAAGAGTCTGCAATTAGTATGTTGTCACTTTTTCGCAGTAGGAGGTGTCCTAAGCCGAGGTTTATCCCATATCCTCTGTTGGTGTGTTTTTCCCTAGGGGAGGGCCAAAGATGGCAATATATTCTGCTGGGTCTGTGAGTTTCTACCTGTTGGTAGGAAACGTCCAGATGCGCTGTCCATGATAACCCACTTGGGTCAGGCACCATTGGAGGGCCAGCACTGCGCTCCAAGGTAACATCTTGTGTCCACTGCTCTCTCCTTCACTCAAGCAAATGATGTCTCTCTCTTTATGCTTGCTTCACAGTCACAGAGACAAGCCCAGCAGTGCGGTACATCCAAGGACCACATGCAGTAGACCTACCTGCTGCTGAGGTAGGTCTCAGGACCACCACTCATTGACAACACACCTAATCACCCAAGAACCCTGATGGAGATGTGCAGGAATATTAATATTGTTGTCATGCCTGCTAACATAATATACATTCTGCAGTTCATGGATGAAGGAATAATTTCAATTTTCAAGTCCTATTAATTAAGAGATACATTTTATTAGGATATAGCTGCCACAGATAGTGATTTCGCTGATGAATCTGAGCAAAGTAAATTGAAAACCTTCTGGAAAGGATTAGCCATTCTAGATGCCATCAAGAACATTTATGATTTGTGGGAAAGGTCAAAATATCAACATCAACAGGAGTTTCGAAGAGTTGATTCCAACCATCATGGATGGCCTTGAGGGTTTCGTGACTTCAGTGGAGGATGTAACCGTAGATGTAATGGAAATAGCAAGAGAATTAGAATTAGAAGTGAAGCTTGAAGATGTGACTGAATTGTCACAATTTTATGATAAAACTTAAATGGATGAGGAATTGCTTTTTATAAATTAGCAAAGAAATTCATTTCTTGAGTTGAAATCTACTCCTGATGAAGATGCTGTGAACACTGTTGAAATGACAACAAAGGATTCATAATATTACATAAATTTAGTTGATAAAGACATAGTAGGTTGGAGGGAACTTCCTCCAATTTCAAAAGAAGTTTTACTGTGGGTAAAATGCTATCAAACAGCATCACATTCTACAGAGAAACATTTCATAAGAGGAAGAGGCAATCAATGCGGCAAACATTATTGTGTTGTCTTTTACGAAATTACCACAGCCACTCTAACCTTCAGCAACCACTACTGTGATCAGTCAGCAGCCATCAAGATCAAGTCAAGACCCTAACCAGCAAAAAGACTGACTCACTGAAGGTTCAGGAAATCATTGGCATTTTTATCAATAATTTATTTTATAATTAACATATGTACATTTTTTAGAAATAATATTTTATACTTAATAGATTATAGTGTAGCGTAAACCTAACTTTTATACGCACTGGGAAACCAAATAATTTGTGTGACTTTAGTACAATATTCGTTTTACTGTGGTGGTCTGTAACGAAGCCCATAACATCTCTTAGGTATGCCTATACTTGTAGACTAAAGAAAGAGATGAAAGCTATTGTATTACAGCTATAGATTTTTACAAAAAAACAGCAAATTGATGAGAATAAACATTCAACACTCGGAGCAGTCCTCCAATAGTTTTACAGGCAGAAAATCTATCTGTAGTATTTGCAAGAGCATGAATTTTAAACTCTTTTTTACAGCAAGACAGGCACTATAGCTCACTCATAATGTGGCCTTGAGTTTAAAATGTTCAGGCAGTTGTTTTTTATTTATAATATGAAGAGAATAAAACATGCAAGGTATGAAAATCTAGGCTTGCACAATCAAAATCTCCAAGTTTATACCTATGATAAACTTGTCCTAAAATGTTTTTTTTTCCTACCTAGATGCTATGGTCAATCTCAAGTTATACTACAAGATATTAACATCCACAGTTTTGCAGCAGTGGCCTCAAAGGAGGTGAGTGAGCTTCAAACAGATTATGTAGGGCTTTCTAAGTGACTGCAAGGTCTTGGATTTCATGGGGTAAAATGGAGACCTCCATAGGATTTACGTAGCAGTAGGAAAAACTCCAGTTTAACAGATCACTTTGACTGCTGTGCTGTGAATATATGTCAAAGTACAAGGAGGAAAGCAAAGAGATGGGTTAGGTCACTGCAATAATCTTGGCAAGAGATGACAGAGGCTCAGACAAGAGTGTCAGCCAGGGAAGAATAGTAGGATTCTGGATATGTACTGAAGGTAGAGCTAGCTGGATGTCCTGAGTGATGGATATGGAGCATGAGGGAAACAGGTATCAAAGATGTTTTGGTCTAAACAAATGAAAGAAACATAAGTAAAGGAAATTAGAGAATGGATAGATGATCAGTAATTCAGTTTTGGAGATAGATGTAGGAATGTTAATTTTTGTATATGAATATTTATTCTTAAGGACCTAAAATTCAATGCAAATACCACGACTTTCTTCCTTATTTCTGCACCATTCTTTTATTGTACACATCTTCAAAAATTCAAAGAAACAATTATATTAACATAACATGGTCTTCCCATAGTCTTGAAAATGCACAAACAAGTATTACAACGCTACCATGAAGTTTACTCATATTTGTGGATCTTTTTCCTTAAGTCTATAAGACTTTAAATGTAAGCAAATGCACTAGTTATGTCATTGTTTCAGGTAATAAGCAACATTCTTTGATTAGAGTAACTAAATCATTTTTTCTATGTTTATTTTTCCATTTATAAAATAATAATAATGAACTATATTCTAATGGTAATTATTTAATAGGTCTTGAAAATGCAGGATCCTTTAACTTTATGAATTTATAAACCCACAAATTTTAAATATAATTAGAGGGTTTCATATGATAGTTGAGTTGTTAATGCATTACATATTGTATTAGTCTGTTCTCACATTACTATGAAGAAATACCGAAGACTGGGTAATTTATAAAGGAAACAGAGTCAACTGACTTACAGTTCCAGCTATGGCTGGACCGGGTGTACCACAAGTGGCTTCCGCTGCAGGCACCAGGCAATTCAATGGCACCCAAAACCTCAGAGACACCAGGGATCGCAGAGCCCCAAAGAGGGTGTTACAGCATGTCACAGTCCAGGCATGGGGAGCCCCGAGGTCTGGGCCCCCAGAGGGCTGAAGCTCTTCTCTCCTTGCTGCCACAGAATGATAGGTGGGGTGGCAGGGAATGTGTGTTTTGGCCCGTTTCTGTTACACTCTTTCAGTCCTGTCTGGCCCATGACTCCTGGGCTGGCCTGGCCCTGACAACACTGTTTCCTGTCACATGGGGTGGCTGCCAGGCACCAGCAGAGGGTGGGAGGACTATAGTGTTACAGCAACTCTGGCTTGGGAAACCCCAAGATACGGGCCCCCAGAAGGGTCATCATTCTTCACTCCTGCAATCTGGGAGTGTGTCACTGCTTGCAGCTCAGCCACCCAGTAAGGAATGTGTTATAGCTCCTTGTGCTCCCAATGTTTGGTGTGTTCCAAATTTTTTGTGCCACATCCAGGAAGAATGAGGTTACATGGACAACTAGAGGGTGAGCATGGCAGAGAGGAACTTTATTGAGTGACACAGTTCTCAAGAGATCTGAAGTGTGTACCTCCCTTCCACAGGCAGTTGTCCCAATAAGTACCTGATTCTGACTGAGTCTGGGGTTTTTATGTGCTCAAAATGGAGAAAATGCATGCTGATTGGTCCATGGACAGCCATGGGCAGGCCTGGAAAAAGTACCATCCAACCAGCCAAAAGGCATCAATGAAGTTCTCACTCCTGGTTGCAGACTTCACCCAGAACTTGCAGCCCAGCTTCCAGGCTTCTGGCCATCCCTGGCTTGAAGATGGGGTTTCACCAGGGATCTGTCCCCTCCCGCCTAGAAACCTGTCTGCCTCTTGCTGAGATTAACATGTAGTCTGCTGGCCCAGTTGTCCATGCCAAGGGGAACAGCCTTCAGCCCCCTTGCCTGCCTCTCATGCTCATCAGGGCCCAAAGTCCAGACAGCAGTGATGGGCTGGTGTGTCAGAGCTGTCCCCAGCACACACACCAACTGGGTTGCCACAGTGCCTGGGCTTGGTCACAATGCTGTTCTGCACTGGATTGGGCACTGGGAGCAGAGAGAGGACAGGGAGTGGGAACAGGCACTTCTTAGCCTGCGAAAGCAGGGAGCTTCCCGCCCCCCACCCCCACCCCCACCCCCACCCCCACTCTGAGAGCACCAGGATGTCTGGTCTGGGTCCACAACCAGGCAGATGCAGCTGCACTCAGGAGCGCAGGCTTCCATCCCAACAATGGGGCTCCCTTTGGAATCACCTGTTCCTGGCTCCCTGTGGCTCTGCAGAGAGTACAAGCCCCAGCCGTGTCTCTCCCACTGCAGCTGGCAACCTTGCAGTGGCCCCTACAGACAGGCCACTGCCGCCATCAACAGCAGTTTTCTCATCAGAAACAATGAAACAAGACTGATACCAGTATTGAAAGAAATAAAATTGTCAGCCTATAATTCTATTAAAAGTGAAATAGCACTAAAAATATATGTGAAATAAAGTCATTTTAGACACAAAAGCAGAAAATATTCATCAACAACAGATCTTTACTATAAGAAACATAAAGGATGACCATAGAAAAGAAAAATGATACCAGAGGGAAATACAGATCTACATAAGGGGCTGAAGAACATGGAAATAATGATAACCTTATAGAAAAATATATAGGATTTTTATTGCTTAAATTACTTTAAATGATTGCTGTTTAAACAAAAGTACTAACAATTTAGAATATCAGTAAGGTATAAAAGACTTAAACAAAACTTTCAATTATGTTGACCATATTGACACCTTTAGAACACTCTATTTAACAACAGCATATACACATTCTCCTCAGTGTACCTAGAACATTTACACAAACTAGACCATCTTTTTACCATTAAATAAGTCTTATTAAATTTGAAATCATTCAAATCATGCATGGTTATGTTCTATTACCATAAAGGAATAAAATTGGGTATCAGTAATTAAAAAAATCTTGATTATTCCCAAACATTTGAAAAGTATATAATACATTTCTAAATAACATATGAGTAAAAACATAATCAAAAGAGAAATAAAGATGTATTCTAAACTGAAGGAAAATCAAAACTCAAGAAATCAGAATTTGTGGCATATCACCAAAACAATCCATAAGGATAAGGGATGGCACTACATGCCTATAATAAAACAGAAAGTTCTCAAATCAATGACCTCAGCTTACAAATTAAGAAGTTGAAAAAAAAGAACAAATTAAATATTATCACTTTAAAAATTCACAGTTACAATAAATGAAATAAATAATAAGTTACAATAAATGAATAGATAAAATAATAATAGAGTAAAATTAACAAAACAAAACAGTAGTTCTTAGAGAAGATCAATAAAATTGATAAGCCTTCTGTGAGACTTGTAATAAAAGAAAAGAAAAGATAAAAACTAGCAGTAACAGAAGTGAAAGAAATGATATCATTATAGATTCTAGAGACATTTAAAGGAAAATAAGAGAATATCATAAACAATGCTGTGTCTGTAAGTTGAAAACAGAAAACATGGACAAATTCATTGAAAAACAAACTACCATTCTCAACAGGAAGAAAATGATCATTTGTACAGTCCTATATCATTAAAAAATTGATCTTTTAGTTAAACATTTTCTCACAAATAAAACAAGTCAAGATGGCTTCAATAGTGAATTCTATCAAACATTTTAAATAGAAAT
Organism: Symphalangus syndactylus; assembly: GCF_028878055.3. Lineage (NCBI taxonomy): Eukaryota > Metazoa > Chordata > Mammalia > Primates > Hylobatidae > Symphalangus > Symphalangus syndactylus. Next base: position 60,639,819 of record NC_072424.2, on the reverse strand, counting down.
AATGCTAATTCTACACCAATTCTTCCAAAAAGTTGAAGTACAGCAAGAAATACCCATCTCATTCAAACAGGCTGGCATTACTCTGGTATCATAAACAGAAAAAGAAAATTCAGACAAATATCCCTTATGAACATAAATTCAACATTTCTAAACAAAATTTTAGTTAATAGAAACCAACAGTTGTATAAAAAGGTTGAACGAGGGCTGGTTGTCCTAGAAATGCAAAGGTGTTTACAATTTGAAAAATAGGCAATGTAACTCACTATATTAACAATCTAAGCAAGAGAAACCATATGAACCTTCTGATCATCTCCTCAAGATGCTGATGAAACATTTGACAATATCCAATATCCATTCCTAATTTTTTAAAAAAGTACTTACCAAACTAGAAAAAAAGAAAATTCCTTATTTTTTTCAAGAGCATCTTCAAAAATTCTATAGCTAATATCATACTTAGTAGGATAAGAGATTATATAAAGATTTTTGGTTTTAACACTTCTAATCAACATTGCCAGAGAAATCAGGCAAGAAAAAGAAAAAAGCCACTCAGGTTAGAAAATAAGTCTTTATTCACAGATGATTCTCAACTGTGTAGAAAAAAATAGTCTTTATTCACAGATGACTCTCAACTGTGTAGAAAATCCAATGGACTCTACATAAAAGCTACCAATAGATAAGTTTGGAAAGGGTACAAGATAAAAGGTCAATATATAAAAGATCACAATTGAAAAATACAATTAAAATACCATTTAAAATAGCATCTAAAAATGTTAAGAATACTCTTTTTAAAAGGTTTTAGAAATATTTCATATCTATGCAAAAGAGGGAGAAGAAGAAGGAAAAAGAATTAAAGGAAGATAACAAGGAAGAAAGAAAGGAAGGGAGAGAGAAAAAGAGGGAGAGAAGGAAAGGAAAAAGAAAAATAATTTCAATCTAAATCACATCACATATAAAAATTAACTAAAAATAGATTCCATACTTTAATTTAAAACCTAAAACTATAAAACTTCTAAAAGAAGACGTAGGAGGAAACTTTCATGATGTTGGGTTAGGAAAATATTTCTTAGATATGAAACGAAAAGCAAGGTCATAAAAGGAAACTCTAATACAGTGATAAATTGATCTTCATCAAAATTAAAATTTCTGCTCTTCTCAAGTGGATAAAAAGACAAGCCCCAGGAAGGAAGAAAATATTTCCAAAGCATATATCTCATAAAATGATACTGCTACCTACCTAATAGAATTGTTTACATTAAAAAGAATGACTATATCAAATACTGGCGCTAATGTGAAAGAACTTCAATACATTGTTGATGGAAATATAAAATGATACAACTACTTTGGAAAACAATCTCACAATTTCTTAAGAATACAACATATATCTGTCATATGAGTCAGGCATTCAAATCATAGTTAATTACCCAAGAGAAAGAAATATCTGTATCCATACAAAGACTTCCACACTAACATTTGCAGCAGTTTTATTTTTAAGAGCCAAACTTGGAAAGAAACCAAACCTGGGAACAACCCAAATTTGTTTATCACATCAATGAACAAAGAACCTGTAATATAGCCATACAATGGAATACTATTGTGCAATAAAAAGAAGTGACCTATTTACACATATAGAACATGGATATTCAAATAATTATGTTGAGTGAGAGAAGCCAGACTCCTCCAGAGTCCTCTCTCCCAAAAAACCCAATACATACTGCATGATTCTATTTATATACATTTTGAGGACACACAAATTTATGTATAGTACTGAAAAGCGAAAGTGTCCTGGGGACTAGGTCAGGTAGAGGAGGCAAGGAGTGAGGGATTACAAAGCAATCTTTTCAACAAGAAAAACTGGGGGTTGAAGGATTTAATCATTATTTTGATTGCAGTAAAGATTTCACTGATGTGCAAATATGTAAAATCTTACCAAGTTGTGCACATTTTATATGTGTAATTTCAGCTCAATAAAGCTGTTAAATTAAAAAAAAGTAAAGTGGTAATTTAATGGCCCAGTGAACTAGCACTCATGTGTTAAAATTTATAATTTGCTTTTAAGTATAACAGACCTTTATAATAACTCCATTAAATATATAAAGTAAGTATTTTTATTTTTCTGGATTATCTAAGGATCTAGGGAAACTGCTTACAACTTGTAACAACCAAGTTCAGAACTAGATCAATTACTGCAATTTAATTGTATTTTTCACACTCTATGCTTTGTAGATATTTTATATGTCTTTTAGAAGCTAAGGTATCCACATACCTTGAATTCACAGATAGATTTAAATTTATGAACATTTTAAAATAAATTTGCAATGTATTAACACTTCCCTTAGACACAGATAACAATATTCAAATATGCTGCATTTTGGATCATTTTTAGAATACTGAAATTATACTACCACTATAAAGCCTAGATGAACTAAATGAACTGCACAGAATTCATTCATTCACTCAACAAGTATTTTTGAATACCTATTCTGTGTGTTGCCTCTGTCATGGTATAGTATCATATTAAATTATTTGATGGTGATGTCTAACAAGTATTCTGTGGAATTGAACAGTACACTTAGGCAATTTAATCATGTCAAGTCTCATACCCAATTTTTCTTTGGTAAGTTAGATGATTTATTAAAGTGATTCTCAAACTCTAGCAGCATCAAAGTTAACTAGACAGTTTAAAAAACAGACTGCAGGATAGATGCAGCAGTTCACACATGTAATCCTAGCTCCTTGGAGGATCACTTGAGGCCAGGAGTTAGAGACCAACCAGGGAAATATAGTAAGACCCTATCTCTACAAAAAATTAGAAAATTAGCCGAGTATGGTGGCACACTTCTGTAGTCCTAGCTACATGTGAGGCTGAGGTGAAAAGATCACTGGAGCCCAGGAATTTGAGGCTGCGATGAGCTGTGATCATACCACTGAACTCCCGCCTGGGTGACAGATTGAGACCCTGCCTCTATAAAAGACAAGCAAACAAACAAAAATCAGATTGCTGGGCCCCAATAACGGAGTTTCTGATTAGGATGTCTGAGTTGGGTCCAAGAAATTTGCATTTCTAAGTTTGCTGGTGAAGCTGACGCTGCTAGTCCATAAACCATACTTTGAGAACTAATCATTTACTGGAAATTATTTTTAACTGATACATGAAAAATTAAGACCATAGTTCATACTTCTAAGTATAAAGGCAAGGTGCCTCAATGGAAAATAAATATTACCTAGAAAGCATCTATAATTCATCTTAAATCTCACCTCTCATAATGTATCTAAATCACAAATATGAAACTCTATAGTTAAACTAAGCCACTGCTACTAAAGTTGGCATTTATACTTGCAAAATTTCTTTTACGAGATTGGAATAAAATTTCTATAATCCTCAAATATTATTTCCCCAGTTAATGGAAGAGCCATATTAAAGCAGCTTTGATGGGGGAAATGATTACTGTATGTTTGAGCATCCTTGTGGCTTGAGCCATCTATATCACTACTCTAAGAATATTAAAATATCACAGTAGAGCAAAAGGACTAGATGAAACCCTTTTGGCATAAAACACTCAGGCAACACTCAATAAATAGGGCATCTCCACCAGGATTTACATACCAGCAAATATGTTCACTGAGTTCCCATGAGGAGAATAAAAGAGATGACTGGAACTTAGAGAAAGGTAATAAAGTCAACTACATAGTATGAGAATCCTTTTCATAAATAAAAACAGTTATATAATGAAAGGGTGGTAGCAAAATCTAATAAAGATGGTGAATTATTTGGTAACCTTCCTCTAATTTTTATCTCACTGAAATAAACCACTTTGTGGTGACAAACAGGAATACTGTCCAACAAAGTGTTCAGTGGATTCTGTACCTTTAGCAAAATGGTGCGATACAATATTGTTAGAATAACAGAGCAGTTGGTGCATCAAAATTATCTTTAGCTAGTGATCTTCCCTGGAATTATCATGTAGGTGAAAAGATTTCACTGAAAAACTAAAATACATGCTAAAGTTGTGTTGGCTCTCTCTTCATCAATCTGTTCACCTATCCATCTTCTCACCCACATACCTATAAAGCTACCTATCACTTTTTTAAAAGTACCATTTATGTATAATACATGACATCCAAAATGATTTGAGGTTATTTGGTTAAAGCCAATGAAGCTGCCCAGTGGATGGATTGCCTCAAATATCTCATTTGAAATTTAAGCCAAGGGAACTGTGTCACTATAAGAGCCATATATTAAATACTGAAGCCTAGAAGAACCCTCCCATTAAGCATGGACATTCTTTAAGCACATATTATGTCCCATATTCAGGCTCTGGCTGAACATATGATTCACTGAATGTACTGACTTCTACCTAAACTCGGGCAACCAAGATCTAAAAATAGGAGAGGAGGAAAAACAGTGTCACAGTATATTTGAATTGCTACTGACAGTTGAGAACATAATTTTAATGTGGTTAAAATATATCATAAATTCCTGAAAACCCAGAATTACCAAGTGTTAATTTGGAGAAATCATTTTAGAGCCAGGTATTTAGGCTCACTATATAAAATACAGAAAAATAAAAAATATTGCTTTGTTTTGATCTAAACTCCCTCAGAGAAACATGGCACGTGATGTGTACGTGGAAATAACAAATCTTATCATCTTTTCATATTATCCCAAATGTTATTTTTAACACAATCACATGGCCTCTATGTTCTTAACTGAGTAATATTGTGAACATCTGTCTCTCTCTAGAGCCTTTTTTAAATGTGTAAAATATCCTGAATATTTGCTATTTATCAGATGAGGAAAATTACCTGACAAATCAGCAGGAAGGGTGAGACACTTGACAAAATATATTTACTAACAGGGAATTTACAAATCTCAAACTCTAACATTACAACAATTGACACACTTGGGAATGAATCTCAGGAGCTGACAAGATGGCAACATTACTGTGTTATTCCCTTCTCACACTGCTATGAAGAAATACCCGAGACTGGTTAATTTATAATGGAAGTAATGGAAGGAGGTTTAATTGACTCACAGTTCCACATGGCTGGAAGACCTCAAGTAACTTAAAATCATGGCAGAAGGGGAAGCAAACACGTCCTTCTTCACAAGGCAGCAGGAGAGATAAGTGCCAAGCAAAGGGGGAAAAGCCCCTTATAAAACCATCAGATCTCGTGAGACCTCACTCACTATCATGAGAACAGCATGAGAGTCACTGCCCCCATGATTCACTTACCTCCTACTAGGTCCCTCTCATGACACTTGAGAATTACGGGAACTACAATTCAAGATGGGATTTGGGTGGCACACAGCCAAACCTTATCAATTCCTATCCTGTGGAATTAAACAAGGTGCAAAAGATGCTTCAGTAACAAAATCCAGTATCTCTTGCCTAAAACATTTATTTGCATAAAGGAAAATAAATAGGAGTTAATAGGGCTGTTGAGTTGTGAGCTGAGTAAAAGAAGAAACAGCATGTTTTAAGGAACTGCTTCTAAAATGTAATAATTTTGTGACATTGATCAGTTCACTAAACTTTTCTGAGCCTATATTTTTCTTATTTGAGAAACGGAATAGAATGATATCAATTATAAGGAGTATTAAATAGAATAAAATAGGTAAAATTATTTTAAAAGATTCTTCTGTACAAATAATATTCATCATCCAATTATGATCTAAGTGATGGAAGGCAGAAATCTTGGTATTATAAACAATGACAAAATTATCTTACATTCAATATGCATTATCTTTCACTAAGTATTGTTCCAAGTACTTTACATATACTAAATACATTAACATAGTAACGGTTATATTATGCCCATTTTACACACAAGGAATCAAAGGCATTAGTAATGTTGGCTCCAGAGTCTGAACTCTCAACCACCCCAATTTTATTATCCTGATTTAATAAACAAACAAAGCCATACAATAAGTGCATGTTGATTACAATATGTAATAATAACTTTTTAGAAATTCATGTTAAAAATGGAAAAAACTCTATTGAGAAAACATGGTATTTAATCTTTAGTAAGTAGTTTTCAAATCTATGAATATTTTTGTTGGCATAAATATTTAACACAAGAAATTCTTATCTGACTTTTGAAACTATTTATCAGTTGTCAAGCTATTTGCGATAATTCGTTTAAAGAGTGACTAAGTTGGAGTATTAAAATGATTCTGAATTTTCTTCAAAAATATCCACAAAGAAATGTAAATTCTCATTTCAAAATTAATGTTTTCATAGCTGTCTGATTTCTTTCAAAAGTCAGTTTTACCCCAAAAGAGAATTGGTTTGAGTATGAAGCACAATTAAGTTTTATAGTAAGAGTATTCACATGAGGCCATAAATAAGAGTCAAAAAATAACATGCATATATTCTGCTCAGCACCTTATATACCAATGGACCAGCTCACGCCAAGCTGACTACTTTGACATCAGCATAGGCTGCTGGATGTGTGTGCTATCATTATCCAATTTTACAGAAAAAAATATTTATTGACTTCAGAGAGATAAAGTTAACTTTTCCAAGGTCACAAAACCAAATAGCAAAGCTAGGATGAAATCCAAATGCCAAGCTCTTAATCACCTTGATGAACTTAGTTAATCCTACAGTTATGAGATGATCTTTCATAAAAATATAATAATGACAAAGTAAATCATAGGGGGAAATATCTATTTATGTATGTATTGGCTTGCTTTCTGCAAATGATTGCTAAAGGCAGAACAACTTTGGAAAATCCAGAGACTATTCTTTCTAATTAACAGAGATCAAATTTTGTGAGGCTAATTAACAGAGATCAAATTTTGTGAGGCTATTTCTACACATATAGTGAATCTCTCTGTACTCTCTTTTTTGATAGATACAAATTGAGTTTTTTAACGTTAATTATATATTGAGTTAAAAGAGATATGAGAAATCATATGAAACAAAAGTTACTAATCTGAGATAGAAAAAGAAAGGTCCAATATTAAGAAGCTAATAAATATTCTCTTAAATAAAACATGGAGACAGAAAATAAATACAAAATATATTAACAACATTTTGAAAGTAATTGATATGAAAACAGTATCGCCAAGATGGACTACTGCTAAATCAGAAATTATGTTTATAGGGGTGGAGCCAAGATGGCCGAATAGGAACAGCTCTGGTCTACAGCTCCCAGCCTGAGCGACACAGAAGACAGGTGATTTCTGCATTTCTGTTTGAGGTACCAGGTTCATCTCACTAGGGAGTGCCAAACAGTGGGTGCAGGACAGTTGGTGCAGTGCACTGTGCGTGAGCCAAAGCAGGGCGAGGCATGGCCTCACTCGGGAAGCGCAAGGGGTCAGGGAGTTCCCTTTCCTAGTCTAAGAAAGGGGTAACAGATGGCACCTGGAAAATCGGGTCACTCCCACCCTAATACTGCGCTTTTCCAAGGGGCCTGGAAAACAGCACACCAGAAGATTGTGTCCCGCACCTGGCTCAGAGGGTCCTATGCCCATGGAGTCTCACTGATTGCTAGCACAGCAGTCTGAGATCAAACTGCAAGGCGGCAGCGAGGCTGGGGGAGGGGTGCCCGCCATTGTCCAGGTTTGCTTAGGTAAACAAAGCAGCCAGGAAGCTCGAACTGGGTGGCACCCACCACAGCTCAAGGAGGACTGCCTGCCTCTGTAGCCTCCACCTCTGGGGGCAGGGCACAGACAAACAAAAAGTCAGCAGGAACCTCTGCAGACTTAAATGTCCCTGTCTGACTGACAGCTTTGAAGAGAGTAGTGGTTCTCCCAGCATGCAGCTGGAGATCTGAGAATGGACAGACTGCCTCCTAAGGTGGGTCCCTGAACCCCGAGCAGCCTAACTGGGTGGCACCCCCCAGTAGGGACAGACTGACACCTCACTTGGCCGGGTACTCCTCTGAGACAAAACTTCTAGAGGAACTATCAGACAGCTGAATTTGTGGTCTCACGAAAATCTGCTGTTCTGCAGCCACCGCTGCTGACACTCAGCCAAACAGGGTCTGGAGTGGACCTCTAGCAAACTCCAACAGACCTGCAGCTGAGGGTCCTGTCTGGTAGAAGGAAAACTAACAAACAGAAGGGACATCCACACCAAAAACCCATCTGTACATCACCATCATCAAAGACCAAAAGTAGATAAAACCACAAAGATGGGGAAAAAACAGAGCAGAAAAACTGGAAACTCTAAAAAGCAGAGCACCTCTCCTCCTCCAAAGAAACGCAGTTCCTCACCAGCAACGGAACAAAGCTGGATGGAGAATGACTTTGACGAGTTGAGAGAAGGCTTCAGACGATCAAACTACTCCGAGCTACAGGAGGAAATTCAAAACAATAGCAAAGAAGTTAAAAACTTTGAAAAAAAATCAGACGAATGGATAACTAGAATAACCAATGGAGAGAAGGGCTTAAAGGAGCTGATGGAGCTGAAAGCCAAGTATCGAGAACTACGCGAAGATTGCAGAAGCCTCAGTAGCCGATGCAATCAACTGGAAGAAAGGGTATCGCTGATGGAAGATGAAATGAATGAAATGAAGCGAGAAGGGAAGTTTAGAGAAAAAAGAATAAAAAGAAATGAACAAAGCCTCCAAGAAATTTGGGACTATGTGAAAAGACCAAACCTATGTCTGGTAAATTCATGACCAGATATTTCATCATCAAAATAAGAAAAGAAAAAATAAGCACTGTGATTATAACTAATTGTAAATTGACAAATTATATTGTATGCATACAAACTGGAAGGATTAAATCAAGCTAACTAATAGATCCATTACCTCAAATATGTATTACTTTTTGTGGTAAGAACATTTGAAATCTATCCTCTTAGCAATTTTGAAATATAAAATACATTATGATTAACTATAGTCACCGTGCTGTGGAATAGATTTCCAAAAACATATTTCTCCTGTCTAACTGCAACTTGGTCCTCTTTGACCAACATCTCATTTCCAACATCCCCCAGCCCTCCTACTCTTTGTTTCTGAGTTTGTTTTAAATTCTGCATATAAATGAGTTTATATGGTATTTGTCTTTTTGTGCCTGGCATATTTTTAAATGTTTTGTCAATTTGTAACTGATACACAACAATTGTACATATTTATGGGGTACATGTGATATTTTGATGGATGTATATCATGTGTAATGATCAATTCAAGGTAATTAGAATATCCATCACATCAAATATTTATTTCTTTGTGTTGGGAACATTCTAAATCTTATGTTTCAGTTATTTTGAAGTATACAATAAATTATTTTTAACTATCATCTCCCTACTGTGCTATCAAACACTAGAACTTGTTTCTTCTACCTAACCATATATATGTATAAATGCCAGTCTCTCTTCATTTTCTTTCCTGCGCACCGCCCCCCCACCCCTCTCAGCCTCTGGTAACTATCACTCTACTCCCTACCTCTGTGAGATCAATATTTTTTGGCTCATGCATATGAGGAAGAACATACCGTATTAGTCTTTCCATGCCTGGCTTTTTTCACTTAACATAATGACCTCCAGTGATGGGATTTCACTCTTTTTTTTATGGCTGAATAACAATTTATTGTGCATATATACCATGTTTCTTTATCCATTCATCTTTTAATAGACAGTTATGAAATCAACCAATTACATATCTTGGCTATTGTGAACAGTGCTGCAATAAATATGGGAGTGCAGATATCCTTCAATATACCGATCTCCTTTCTTTTAGGTATATACTCAGTGGTGAGATTTCTAGATCATATAGTAAATCTAGTTTTATTTTTTTTGAGGATCCTCCACTCTGTTTTCCATAGTGGCTGTACTAATTTACATTCCAACCCACAGTGTACTACTTGTCTTTTCATTTTTCTACATCCTTGCCAGCATATGTTGTTTTTTGTCTTTTTGATAGTAGCTATCTTAACTGGGGTGAGATGATATTTCATGGTGGTTTTGATTTGCATTTCCCTTATGATTAATGATGTTGAGTAATTGTCACATACCTGTTGAACATTTGGATATCTTTTTTTTGAGAGATGTCTATTCAATCATTTCAGATTTTTAAAATCAAATTACTTGTGACTTTTGCTATGGAGTTGTTTGAGTTCCTTAAGTATTTTGGCTGTTATTTGCTTGCTGGATGAATAATCTGCAAATATTTTCTCCTATTCTGTGTGTTGTCTCTTCACTCTGTTCATTGTTTCCTTTGTTCTGCAGAAGTTCTTTAGCTTGATGTAATCCCATTTCTATATTTTTGCTCCTGTTACCCATGCTTTTGAGGTTTTAACCCAAAATATGTTTTCCCAGACCAATGTCCTGAGGTGTTTTTCCAATATTTTCTTCTAGTATTTTCATAGTTTCATGTCTTAGATTTAAATATTTAAGCCATTTTGACTCAAATATTTTATTTTATTTATCTTTTTTTTTTTGAGATGGAGTCTCACTCTGTCACCCAGGCTGGAGTGCAGTGGCATGATCTCAGCTCACTGAAACCTCTGCCTCCTGGGTTTAAGTGATTCTCCTGCTTCAGCCTCCCGAGTAGCTTGGATTACAGGTGCCCACCACCATGCCTGGCTAATTTTTCTACTTTTAGTAGAGATGGGGTTTCCCAATGTTGGCCAGGCTGGTCTTGAACTCCTTACCTCAAGTGATCTGCCCTCCTTGGCCTCCCAAAGTGTTGGGATTACAGGCATGAGCCACCACATCTGGCCTTGACTCAATTTTTGTATGTGGTGAGAGATAGGTGTCTAGTTTCTTTCTTCTGCATACAATTATCCAGTTTTCCAAGTACCAATTATTGAAGAGAAAGTCCTTTACCCAAAGTATGTAATAGTGTCTTTGTCAAAATGACTTGACAATCAATTTGTGGACTTATTTCTAGGTTTTCTATTCTGTTCCATTTGTCTATGTGTCTGATTTTATGCTAATGCCATGCTGTTTTAGTTACTATAAGTTTGCAGTATATTTTGAAGCCAAGTAGTGTGATGCCTATATGTTTGTTCTATTGGCTACTTGGGGTCTTTGTGGCTTCATACAAATTTGGGGACTTTTTTCTTTTTTTTATTGCTAAGGAGAATGTCATTGATGTTTTGTTAGGAATTTCACCGAATCTGTAGATTAGGTAACATTTTCCTTACTCTTTATCTTCAACGTTTCTTAAAATACCAGTGTGATGGTTAATGGTGTGAAGGATACAAAATATTGTTTCTGGGGGTGTCGCCAAAGGAGATTAACATTTGAGTCAGTGGACTAGAAGAGGAAGGCCTACCCTCAATCTGGGTGGGCACCATTTAATCAGCTGCCAGCATGGCTAGGATACAAGCAGGCAGAAGAATGTAGAAAGCAGACTGGCAGAGTCTTCCGGCCTTCATCTTTCTTCTGTGCTGGATGCTTCCTGTCACTAAAGGTCAGACTCTAAGTTCTTCAGCTTTTGGACTCTTTGGCTTATCCCAGTAATTTTCCAGGGAGTATGAGGCCTTCAGCCACAGACTGAAGGCTGAACTGTCAGTTTCCCTACTTTTGAGGTTTTGAGACTAAGACTGGCTTCCGGCTTGCAGACAGATGACCTACTAGGGAATTTCACCTTGTGGTCATATAAGTGAATACTCAATAAACTTCCCTTCATAGATGCATCTATCCTATTGGTTTTGTACCTCTAGAGAATCCTAATACAGAATTTGGTACCAGGAGTGGTTCTAGAGGAATTTACAGATAGATTTCTTTGGTTGGTTTTGGGGTTACTGGAGTTGGGTGCTAAATATGACTAGATCCCAAAATGCTAAGGACTCTACTTGTAATATTATGGAGAACACTGATAGAACTTGGCATAAACTTTTTAGAGAGTTATGCAAAATTAATGCACTTGATATTCCTGATTCACTGCTCTTGAGAGTCAAGAAGTTTAGTGACTCTATACATAATACCTTCAACCATATGTGAGTAACCAAGGAATATAATGAAGTTGGCTGGTTGCTCCTAAGTTCGCTGGACAAAGTGATGAAAGAAAATGATAAGCTCAGGGATTCTAACTCACGGTTCCAGAAGCACAAACTAAGCCTCGTATCTAAGATTTTCCTGAGTAAGAGTTTTATCTCCTGTAGACAAAGGGCTGAAAATGTGGGAAATCAGACACAAGCTCTTATCATGCGAGTGGCTGACCTGCAACAAAAGGTGTATGCTCAGCCTCACCACCTGTCTACTGATAAAGTAAGGGCAATGATTGGAAAAGAATGGGACCCTGCAACTTGGAATGGGGAAATGTAGGAGGACACTGATGAAGCTGGGGACACTAAGCTTGTAAACTCTGATAAGGCCTTTCTTACCAGAGGAAACAGCCTCCCCACCCCAAGTGGTGGCAACATTCCCTCCTCCACCCACACTGCCATCAGTCTTGCCACCTTTGACTGAGGTGATTAACCATACACTGCCTGAGGCAACAGTGATGGCCTCTCTTGAGGCAGTTGCCAGGCAAGATAATGCTGATTCTCCTCAGGAACTACCGCAACACCCCTGTTTGCTTCTAGACCTGTAACCAAAGTCCTGGCAGGCCTCAAGAGGTGAGGTTCAGAGTGTCACCCACAAGGCAGTGCACTACTCCCCAAAAGAACTGCTTGAGTTTTCTAATTTATATAAGCAGAAATCCAGAAACAGGCATGGGAATGGATATTAAGGGTGTGGAATAATGGTGGAAGAAATGAAAAGTTGTATCAGGCTGAATTAATTGATTTGGGCCCAGTATGCAGGGATTCTGCATTTAATGTTGCAACTCATGGAGTTAAAAAAGGTTCTAATAGTTTATTTGCTTGGCTAGCTGAAATAGGAATAAAAAGGTGGCCCACTGTGAATGAGCTGAAAATGCCTGATCTCCCTTGGTTTAATGTAGAGGAAGAGATCCAAAGGCTTAGGAAGATAGGGATGCTAGAGTGAATTAGTCACTTTAGATCTACTCATCCCAGCTGGAAGGGTCTAGATCACATACCTTTCACCAATACTTTGTGAAATAGATTTGTGAAGGGAGCATCTGCATCCTTGAAGAGCTCTGTGATTGCTCTTCTCTGTATGCCAGATCTTACAGTGGAACCACAGCCACTCAATTAGAAAATTTAAAAGCAACGGGGATAATTGGATCCCGAGGTGGCAGGGGCCAAGTGGCAGCACTCAACTGTCAAAGGCAAGGTGGGCATAGCTACCGTAATGGACAGAAGAGGCAAAGCAGCAATCAGAATAGTCTGACTCATGTAGAGCTCTGGCATTGGCTAATTAATCACAGTATTCCTAGAAGTGAAAATGATAGGAAGCCTACTGCATTCTTACTTAATTTGTAGTAGAAAAAACTTCCAGGTTGAGTGAACAAGTGAATAATTTAAATTATAAAAATAGAGAATCATGGCCTTCAATCAATTTAGGACTTGAACCAGTTTACAGACCCAGAATCCCTTGAATAAAGGGGAGGCCAGGTCCACTTAAGGAAGGACCCCACTACATTACCAACAAATTATGATGTTAATCTTTCTCCCATCCTTCCCCAACAAGAACTCCAACCTTTTACCAGAGTAACTGTGCAATGGGGAAAGAGGAATGTTCAGACTTTTTGGGGATTACTGTACACTGGATCTAAGTTGATGTTCATTCCAGGGGACCAAAATGTCATTGTGGTCCTCCAGTTAAAGCCGGGGGCTTACAGAGGTCAGGTAATTAATGGAGTTTTAGCTCAGGTCCTACTTAGTGGGTCCAGTCGGTCCCTGGGCTCATCCTGTGGTCATTTCCCCAGTGCCAGAATGTGTAATTGGCATAGACATACTTAGCAGCTGGTAGAATCCCCACACTAGCTCCCTGACTGGTAGAGTGAGAGCCATTATGGTGGGAAAGGCAAAATGGAAGCTTTAGACCTACATCTACTTAGAAAAAATAGTAAATCAAAAACAATATTGCATCCCTGGAGCAATTGCAAAGATTAGTGCCACCATCAAGGACTTGAGAGACTCAGGGGTGGTGATTCCCACCACATACCTGTTCGACTCTCCTATTTGGCCTGTTCATAAGACAGATGGATCTTGGATAATGACAGTACATTATAACAAGCTTAACCAAGTGGTGACTCCAAGTGAAGCTGCTGTACCATTGATTTGGCAAATGCTTTTTTCTCCATTCCTGTCGATAAGGCCAACAAGAAGTAATCCGCCTTCAGCTGGCAAGGCCAGCAATATACCTTCACTGTCCTGCCTCAGGGGTATATCATCTCTCCAGCTTTGTGCCAGAATGTTGTTTGCAGAGATCTTGATCACTTTCCCTTCTAAAAGATACCACATGGGTCCATTACATTGATTACATTATGCTGCTTGGATCTAGTGAGCAAGAAGTAGCAAACACACTGGAGTTACTAATGAGACATTTGTGTGCCAGGGGATGGGAAATAAATCTGACTAAAATTCAGGGGCCTTCTACCTCAGTAAAATTTCTAGGGGTCCAGTGATGAGGGGCCCGTCAAGATATTCCTTCTAAGGCAAAGGATAAGTTGCTGCATTTGGCCCCTACTACAACCAAGAAAGAGGCACAACACCTAGTGGGCCTATTTGGATTTTGGAGGCAACATATTCTTCATTTGGGTGTGTTACTCCAGCCCATTTATCTAGTGACCCGAAAGGTTGCCAGTTTTGAGTGGGGTCCAGAACAGGAGAAGGCTCTGCAACAGGTCTAGGCTGCTGTGCAAGCTGCTCTGCCACTTGGGCCATATGACCCAGCAGATCCAATGGTGCTTGAAGTGTCAGTGGCAGATAGGGATGCTATTTGGAGCCTTTGGCAGGCCCCCATGGATGAATTACAGCAAAGGTCTCTAGGATTTTGGAGCAGGGCCCTGCCATCTTCTGCAGATAACCAGACACCTTCTGGTTATCTGCAGAAGACAGACACCTCTTGGCTTGTTATTGGGCTTTGACAGAAACTGAATGTTTGACTATGGGTCATCAAGTCACCATGTGACCTGAACTGCCTATCATGAACTGGGTGCTTTCTGACCTATGTAACCATAAAGTTGGGCTTGCACAGCAGCATTCCATTCCGTCATCAAATGGAAGTGGTAAATATGTGATCAGGCTCCAGTAGGTCCTGAGGAAACAAGTGGGTTTCATGAGGAAGTGGTTCAAATGCCCATGGTCCCCACTCCTGCTGCCCTGCCTTTTCCCCTCCAGCCTGCACTGATGGCCTCATGAGGAGTTCCCTGTGATCAGGTGACAAAGAGAAGACTAGGGCCTGGATTATGAGTGGTGTCTGCATACGTGGCTCTGCATGATATGCAGACACCACCTGAAAGTGGACAGTTGCCGCACTACAGCCCCCTTTTAGCCAGTGTCCACTCAGGTGAGTGGAGGCCAGTTTTAAACAAGGCCAGTTTCATAAACATCATCAGAGTACTTGGAATAAACTGTAATTTTCTTTTAAAAAGGTTTTATTTTTTCAATTTATTTTATTTTATTATTTACTTTTTGACCTTTTTTTAAAAAACTATACTTTAAGTTCTAGGGTACATGTGCACAACGTGCAGTTTTGTTACATAGGTATACATGTGCCATGTTGGTTTGCTGCACCCATCAACGTCATTTACATTAGGTATTTCTCCTAACGCTATTCCTCCCCTAGCCCCCCAACCCCCGACTGGCCCCACTGTGTGATGTTCCCTGCCGTGTGTCCATGTTCTCATTGTTCAACTCCCACCTATGAGTGAGAACATGCGGTGTTTGGTTTTCTGTCCTTGTGATAGTTTGCTAAGAATAATGGTTTCCAGCTTCATCCACATCCCTGTAAAGGACATGAACTCATCCTTTTTTATGGCTGCATAGTATTCCATGGTGTATATGTGCCACATTTTCTTAATCCAGTCTATCATTGATGGACATTTGGGTTGGTTCCAAGTCTTTGCTATTGTGAATAGTGCCGTAATAAACATATGTGTGCATGTATGTTTATCATAGAATGATTTATAATCTTTTGGGCATATGCCCAGTAATGGGATGGCTGGGTCAAATGGTATTTCTAGTTCTAGATCCTTGAGGAATCGCCACACTGTCTTCCACAATGGTTGAACTGAAAAGGTTTTATAAAACATGCCACAAAATGTATCCTGCACCCTTTAATCCTGCCTCCTGTTTTGTAAATGGTATAGCCAGCCTCTTAATATCTTAGATATATTGAGATGAATAATTTTTTAAATAATTTACACCACTCAGCAAACTACATTTGTCAAAGTTGTGTTTAATTTTTCAGAGAGCATTAGGCCATAAATATGAGAACAGTTGAACCTTATCACTGATAGTGCCACTAGATGAGATGCATTTTATATGATTGTGTTCAGGTATGGAAATCCTACAGTGCTATTTGACATCAGGCAGTCTGGGACCTGTGGACATTTATGAATATTGCTCCTTTTGTTGTTATGTACTGTTTTGTTGACATATTTGCATTTATCAATTAAAATATAAACAAATGAGATATATTCATTGTAAAACAACTGCTCTTTTGAAACTTGGTAACATGCAGAATGAATCCTATCACACTGATTCATTGATTTTTTCCCCCCTTGTACTTGCCCTTTTCATTGTATATGTTTAAACTGCTTTGGCAAAGGTTACAAGTAACTTCAAAATTGCTAAATTTGATGGACACTTTTCTGCTCTCATCTTACTTGACTGCTTTGTAAAGACATGTGGAATCTAAATATCAGTACCCCCAGGGATCTGAGCATAGCCTCCTACTCTTACCTGAGAGTGACCTTGTTCATCTCCTTGGCTTCAAGTGTCATACAGTAAATGTGTACTTAGAACTTCAATCCTGAGTACCAATTTCAAGCAATTTATAACTTCCTACAAGAGAGGAGTTGCTCATAGTTCTGTAATGCCTGCAAGATAAAGTCCAAGGTTTTTTGAGATGGATATATGGTCCTTGTGTGATCCTATTTCCAAAAACCACTCTCTGGAGAGCTCCCATCAACAGACACCACTTTAAACCAGGTGCTGTGGGCTCACAAAAACATGTAGAGATTCTTATCATGCAAACCTGTTTTGTGTCTTATTAACGTATTTCACTTTTCCTGGAATGTCCTCTACTTAATTCAATAGGAACTTGCTCAATTTAAGAATCAGCTCTATCATGCAACCTTTTCTGAACTATACTACACACACACACACACACACACCACCTTTTTCTAATAATCTGTTGATGGACACTTAGGTTGATTCCATTTCTTTGCTATTGTAAATAATATTATGATAAATACACAAATGCAGGTATCTATTTTATATGATTTCTTCTCCTTTAGGTAGATACTTAGTACTGGGATTACTGAATTGAATGGTAGTTCAATTTTTAATTTTTTTTATAAATCTCCATACTGTCTTCCATAGAGGTTGCACAAATTTACATTCATACCAGCCACGTGTAACTGTCCCTTTTTCCTTGAATCCTTGCCAACATTTGTTACTATTTTGAGTTGATAATAATAGCTATTCTGACTGGTGTAAGGTTGTACCATATTGTGGTTTTAATTTCATTTCTCTGGTAATTAGAGATATTGAACATTTTTTTTCATATGTTTCTTGGCCACTTGTTTGTCTTTTGAAAAATGTTCATGTCCTTTATCCACTTATTAGTAAGGTTTTAACTTCATATCACTGAAAGAGGAACTGAAGAGGGTAAGAAAGACAGTCTTGAATTGCCCATGCCACGCCTCCCAAAACCCTGGCAGCAGCAGTAGCTGTGTGGCAGGGAAAGAAAATCCGTGTGCTTGCGAGAGGAAGAGGGCAGTGATTATGAGACTCTGCATTGTCACAGTAGATAGCAACGTTGAGAACTTAGCTGGCTTCCATAGTGGGAGGATTTAGACCTACCCGAGGGGAAATGCCCATTCCAGTTGTCAAAACCTGAGTTTCAGTAAGCCTTGCCATCCTCGGCTAAAGTCCTCTAGGGTCCTCAGTGAACTTGAAGAGCAGTGTATGCCACCAGCACTGAAATTTCTGGGCAAGTCTCGATGCTATGTTGGGCTCAGAGCCAGTGGACTTGGGGGGCAAACAACCCAGTGAGATGCTAGCCAGGGCAGCCAAGGTAGTGCTTGCACCACCCATCCCCAGCCCCAGGCAGCACAGCTTCAAAAGAAACTCCTTCTTTCACTTGAAGAGAGGAGAGGGAAGAGTAAAGCGGACTTTGTCTTATGACTTGGTTACCAGCTCACCCACAGTAGGATACAGTGCTGGACACAGTCCTGAGGTCCTCATTCCAGGCACCAGCTCTTGGATGACATTTCTAGACATATCCTGGGCCAGGAGGGAACCTGCTACCTTGAGAGGAAGGACTCGGTCCTGGAAGAATTCTTCACCTGCTGACTAAAGAGCCTTTGATCCTAAATAAGCAGCACGGGTAGCCAGGAATTATTCACCTTGGGCCTTGGGTGAGACTCAAAGATGTGCTGGCTTCAGATATGATCCAGAATATTCCAAGCTGTGGTGGCTACAGAGAGGGATTCCTGCTTGAGTAAAGGAGAGGGAAGAGTAAAGGGGACTTTGTCTTGAAGCTTAGATACCAGCTCAGCCACAGTGGGGTAGAGCATCAAGCAGTCTCTTGGGGTCCCCAATTCCAGGCCTTGGCTATTGGATGGCATTTCTGAAGCTGCCCTGGGCCAGCAGGGCATCTACTGCCCTGAAAGGAGAGTCCTAGGCCTGGCGGCATTTACCACAAGCTGACTGAAGAGGCCGTGGGCCTTGAGTGAACATTAGCAGTAGCTTGGCAGTATTTGCCGTGGGCCTAGGGCAGTGGTGGCCGTGGGGAAAGATTCCATTTCTTATATGAAAAAAAGAGGGAAATGTGGGCAAAACTTTATCTTGTGTCTTGGGTACCAATACAGTTGCAGTAGAATAGAGCACTAGGTAGATTTCTAAGGTTTCCAGTTCTAGGCCCTGGCTCCCGGACAGCATCTCCGGACCTGCCTAGGGCTAGGGAAACGACTTTGCTGAAGGATGGATGGGTTCACCACCTGCTGACTGTAGAACCCTAGGGTCTTAAGCAAAGATAGGCAGTAGCCAGACAGTGCTTACCAAGAGCCTCAGATGAAACCCAGTGCTAGGCTCGCTTCAGAGACAACCTACAACAGTCCCAGTGGTGATGGCCACAAAAGTACTTGGGCCAACCCTCCCTCAGCTCTAGGCAGCTCACCACAGAGAGACTTCATCTGATTGGGGGAAAGTAAGGGAAGGGCTGGTATATTTTGCCTCCTTCCTAAGAAGAATATATTTTCTATGAAAGGCTTGTTCCTCATTTCAAAGTTTTCCAATCTTCATAAAGCTAGACAGATCTTTTCTTATTTTATTTGTGATCCCTGAGACTACTGATGTAATAGTTCTTTACTCAGAAAGAAACTTCCCAACTTCAGTTTAGCTTTAGAACCATGATTTATTAACTTTATATATAGGTTTCCCTGGCTGATCAACAATGAAACATGTACACCTTTTAGTAGCTTGAGTTATTTAGTTCTGTCTTTTCCACGTATCAAATCAAGCTTCCTATGCATGGCTGAATAAGTCATTAAATAATGCTGCACCATCTTTCACAATAAGGTAAGTAAATAGAAGGTAATTAGGGAGCTATTGTCTTACTCTCACCAACTCCTAAATAGAAGAATTTAATTTGGCGTGGTTTAAAGTAGGAGGACATGGTGGCAAGTGAGTCTCCTTACTTTAAATACAACTTCAGATTCAAAACCTACAGTATTGAAATACAATCATATACATAATTGTCATACATATATTGAAAGTGTTTTGAAGATAGAGACATTCATAATTCTATGTGTTACCAATGTTGCTTCAATTTAAGTATTGAGCCCTATTAGGAGGATGGGCTTTCAAAAGAAATTAAAAAAACAAACTTTGGCCACTATTAAACTCCCTCTTAAACATAAGAGTGAAAAATATATATATTGCCAAGCACTTGAGAGGCAAATGAAGCTTAAAACATAAAACTGGTCAGTTTTATCTCTGAGTTGGTCAAATAAAATAATCCTTACTTTAAAATCTCAATAATATATTAATAGGTTAATAATGATAGTCTAAAATACATCTAATTTGAATAATGGTTTTTACTACACTAAGTTTTTTTTTTTACATTTTATAAATTAAAATTCAAATTAAACAACTCTTATCTAATACTTTCTTATTTTCTGTTAGAATCTGCTGGGTTGTAATTTCTACTAATTTGTCCTAATTTTTGTCTCTGGAGCCACACAGAACAAATCTACTGTCTTCAATTATTTGAAGGATTTTTACTTCTAAGAAGGCTATATTTGTCTTTCAAGTCTAATATTTATAGTTTCCATATAACACTTCAAGATTCCTTCAACATTCTGGTTATGATTTTCTGTAAAGTCTCTCATTCACTGACTGACCAATTCATTGATCATCTAATTGGTTCATTTATTCAATCATGCAATTATCGATTAGTTAACATCTGCCAGGGAACATGGGTTGTGCTGAGAAGCTACTGACAGTAGTCAATCACTAAGGCTAAAACAACAGTACCTGTCTTACATTTTTCCCATCTTTTATAGAATTAGCAACTTTTATTCTTTTATGTCCCTTTACATGATTCTAATGCAGAAACAGTTACTTCCTTGCATCTAAATGTTTACAAATCTTTCTCATCTTATTAGTGTCTCGCATGGCAGAGACTATTAGGTGATAATATAATTATAATTAACAGCATGAAATAATGAGCAGGAGCAGGACTAGGTTCAAATCTTGACTCTTCCCCTTACTCCCTATAGAATTATGGGCATATGACTCTGGGCTCATTTTCCCACTGTAAAATGGGGATATAATCAGTAGCTACCTTATAAAGTTGTTGTGAGAGTTCCTGTGATTGGATATTTCAGTCTACTTTTATTGGC
Organism: Symphalangus syndactylus; assembly: GCF_028878055.3. Classification (NCBI taxonomy): domain Eukaryota; kingdom Metazoa; phylum Chordata; class Mammalia; order Primates; family Hylobatidae; genus Symphalangus; species Symphalangus syndactylus. Next base: position 60,618,933 of record NC_072424.2, on the reverse strand, counting down.
CATGCAGACGGTGAAAAGATCTTTGTGTTCCTGTAAATAGGTAGACTGACAGTCCAAGTATTCATCATGTAAGCTTTTTCTCTTTAAGAATGTGTTTTAACAGGTATTATACTGGAAATATAGGAGAGGTAACTTTTAGGAATGAGACACCATTTAAGTCAAAAATTTAATGATCTCCAAATTTCTTTTAATGATCTCTCTCTCTCTCTCACTCTTCCTTGAATATTCTCTTTTTATGGATAATGTAGAAGTAACACTGTCTCTTAAAATAAAAATCTCCTTTCATATCTGTTGGATAAGTCAACTGCTTTAATTTTGTTTTTTTGTTCAGCTTGATATATTGAAGTCATCTATTTCTAAATATATTTTTAATGTAGATATTTATAAGCAGCACAGAAATAATCTTTCCTTCTTCCATATGTAAACAATTACAAGAACATAATAAAAAATCAACAAATTAAAATCATATCCCGGCCAACATATAGATTAATATAAAATTAAAGGCAAATTTGAAGTAGTTACATTCTGCTTATATGCTTAACATGATTATAATTACTTTGTTTTAGATAATTCCTATGCAATAACATAACAAAGTTTCAGAAAATAACTTATTCCTGTATAGACATGATAAATATAATGTGTGTGACTATCACTGCATGATAAATAGGACCTTTTATATTCATGAAGTTGGATGTCAGACTCAACTGACAAATGTGTATCATATTCAATGTATTTATTCCAAGGCTTGTTAAAGTTACTCCATCTTGCTGCAGATGGATAAAATAACAACTACTTTTCTATGTTTTATGGATTAAAACAGTGTGAAATGATGGCTTTAAATTTCCTATGTTTACAAGTTTATTAACACCCCACAACAAGTTATATACTTGATTAAAGATTTACAGAAGACACACTGGATTGCATTCTTACAGGTAAATGTCATTCATGAGGGAACTGTCTAAACATTGTAAGTACTCTGACAACATCCATCACAACTACAGAGAGGTAAGTTCCAAGTTGAAAAAAATGCAGTCATGAAAAATATAACACAGGAGGAAAAGGAATAAGTCATTAGATTCAAAATACATAAATGCAACTATATTTTTGGTAGGGTGGGTTAAATTAAAATAGCAATAAAATGGAACTTAAGAAGAGCAAAATCTTTTTAACGGCTTAAATATCTTAACAACTTCCAAGTTTAAAAAGAACACAGTTTTAAAATATTCTTAAAATATGTCAAATAAAGAAGTAGTGACAAAAGAATGCTCTTTAAGGTGCTTTACTGAACTATGCTGTCCAATAAGATGGCCATCAGTCACGAGGCTATTTACATTTAAATTAATTGAATTAAAATAGCATTAAAATTTTTTTTTCACTTTTACTAGCCATATTTGACATGCTCTATAGCCATATGTGGCCAGTGACTACTGTATTAGGTAGTGCAGACAGATTGTTTTCAGCAGCACGGTTTTATTGGAGAATGATATTCTAGAATTTTAAGAAAATACCATATAATAAAATTGCAATTATCACCTGTAGGCAATGTTCTAGATGTTTAATGTGATATTTAAAAACTAAGGAAAATTAGCTGAGATTATTTGTATATAATTAGTTGAAAGAACACTTGTGCATCTTCTACTGGACACATATTTGTGCAGAACTACTAAATCCAGATAATTTTTTAAAAACTAGCTTAATTGCTTATGGTTATCATTTTTAACTCCAAAATGCTCAGAAGGGATACAGCTATGTCTATGAAAACTAATTTGTAAAGAAATAAAAACAGGTGAAATCATTCATTTCACAGCCCTTCACATGAGAAGATAAATTTAAAATTAGGGCCATAATCGTGGTAGAATCATCCCCTTTAATGAGTAAGTGGAGAGGTAAGGTGAGAAAACTGAGGCAGTAAATTGGGGACCAAGTGATAGTTTGCTGCACCTCACCAAGAATCATCCAGAGGTCCGCTGCATAGTGCAGGATTCAAGAGCATGGGCTCTGTAATCAGATACCTATGCCGCTGAACTAAAGTATATAATCTTAGTTAAGTTACTTAAATTCTTGATGCATTAGTTTCTTCATCTGTAAAAGGAGAATAAAAATACTACGTTTTTCATTACAATTGTTATGAAGATAACTAGTAGGGAAGATAACAATTGTTAATGAGCAATGGTATTTATAAAGAAACTTTTATTAACATAATTGTATTTTGCTATAATATATTAATATATTGATGATTTATGTGTTAATATATAATTAATAATATACAGATGCTCCTCAGCTTACAGCGAGGTTGTGTCCCAATAAACCCACTGTAAGTTGAAAATATTAAGTAGAAAGTGTTTAAAACACCTAACACGCAGAACATCATAGCTTAGTCTAACCTATATTAAACATACTCAGAACACTTATATTAGACTACAGTTGGTCAAAAATGATCTAAAAAAGCCTATTTTATAATAAAGTGTCAAATATCTTATGCAATGTATTGAATACTGTACTGAAAGTATAAAACACAATGATTGTATGGGTACTGGAGGTACAGTTTCTACAGAATGTATATCATTTTCATACCATGGTAAAGTTGAAAAATTGTAAGTCAAACCATTGCAAGTTAAGGAAGACCTGTACTAGTATGATTACATAATTATTATAATAATGTTATAAGAATTAATATTATTAACATTATTATTTTAAGAAAAACGGGCTATTTTTAAAATACAGATTTTTTTTTATTATTATACTTTAGGTTTTAGGGTACATGTGCACAATGTGCAGGTTTGTTACATATGTATCCATGTGCCGTGTTGGTTTGTTGCACCCATTAACTCGTCATTTAGCATTAGGTATATCTCCTAATGCTGTCCCTCCCCCCTCCCCTCAACCCACAACAGTCCCCGGAGTGTGATGTTCTCCTTCCTGTGTCCATGAGTTCTCATTGTTCAATTCCCACCTATGAGTCAGAACATGCGGTGTTTGGTTTTTTGTCCTTGCGATAGTTTACTGAGAATGATGTTTTCCAGTTTCATCCATGTCCCTACAAAGGACATGAACTCATCATTTTTTATGGCTGCATAGTATTCCATGGTGTATATGTGCCACATTTTAGGAACAGCTCCAGTCTACAGCTCCCAGCGTGAGTAGCACAGAAGACGAGTGATTTCTGCATTTCCGTTTGAGGTACCGGGTTCATCTCACTAGGGAGTGCCAAACAGTGGGTGCAGGACAGTTGGTGCAGTGCACTGTGTGAGAGCCGAAGCAGGGCGAGGCATGGCCTCACTCAGGAAGCACAAGGGGTCAGGGAGTTCCCTTTCCTAGTCAAAGAAAGGGGTAACAGACGGCACCTGGAAAATCGGGTCACTTCCACCCTAATACTGAGCTTTTCCAATGGGCTTGGAAAACAGCACACCAGGAGATTGTGTCCCGCACCTGGCTCGGAGGGTCCTATGCCCACGGAATCTCGCTGATTGCTAGCACAGCAGTCTGAGATCAAACTGCAAGGTGGCAGCGAGGCTGGGGAGGGGCGCCCGCCATTGCCCAGGCTTGCTGAGGTAAACAAAGCAGCCAGGAAGCTCAAACTAGGTGGAGCCCACCACAGCTCAAGGAGGCCTGCCTGCCTCTGTAGGCTCCACCTCTAGGGGCAGGGCACAGACAAACAAAAATTCAGCAGGAACCTCTGCAGACTTAAATGTCCCTGTCTGACAGCTTTGAAGAGAGTAGTGGTTCTCCCAGCACACAGCTGGAGATCTGAGAACGGACAGACTGCCTCTTAAAGTGGGTCCCTGACCCCCGAGCAGCCTAACTGGGAGGCACCCCCCAGTAGGGGCAGACTGACACCTCACTCAGCCAGGTACTCCTCTGAGACAAAACTTCCACAGGAACTATCAGACAGCTGAATTTGTGGTCTCACGAAAATCCGCTGTTCTGCAGCCACCGCTGCTGACACTCAGCCAAACAGGGTCTGGAGTGGACCTCTAGCAAACTCCAACAGACCTGCAGCTGAGGGTCCTGTCTGGTAGAAGGAAAACTAACAAACAGAAAGGACATCCACACCAAAAACCCATCTGTACATCACCATCATCAAAGACCAAAAGTAGATAAAACCACAAAGATGGGGAAAAAACAGAGCAGAAAAACTGGAAACTCTAAAAAGCAGAGCACCTCTCCTCCAAAGGAACGCAGTTCCTCACCAGCAATGGAACAAAGCTGGATGGAGAATGACTTTGACGAGTTGAGAGAAGGAGGCTTCAGACGATCAAACTACTCCGAGCTACGAGAGGAAATTCAAAACAATAGCAAAGAAGTTAAAAACTTTGAAAAAAATTAGACGAATGGATAACTAGAATAACCAATGGAGAGAAGGGCTTAAAGGAGCTGATGGAGCTGAAAGCCAAGTATCGAGAACTACGCGAAGATTGCAGAAGCCTCGGTAGCCGATGAGATCAACTGGAAGAAAGGGTATCAGTGATGGAAGATGAAATGAATGAAATGAAGCGAGAAGGGAAGTTTAGAGAAAAAAGAATAAAAAGGAACGAACAAAGCCTCCAAGAAATTTGGGACTATGTGAAAAGACCAAATCTACGTCTGATTGGTGTACCTGAAAATGACGGGGAGAACGGAACCAAGTTGGAAAACACTCTGCAAGATATTATCCAGGAGAACTTCCCCAATCTAGCAAGGCAGGCCAACATTCAGATTCAGGAAATACAGAGAATGCCACAAAGATACTCCTCCAGAAGAGCAACTCCAAGACACATAATTGTCAGATTCACCAAAGTTGAAATGAAGGAAGAAATATTAAGGGCGGCCAGAGAGAAAGGTCAGGTTACCCACAAAGGGAAGCCCATCAACTAACAGCTGATCTCTTGGCAGAAACTCTACAAGCCAGAAGAGAGTGGGGGCCGATATTCAACATTCTTAAAGAAAAGAATTTTCAACCCAGAATTTCATATCCAGCCAAACTAAGCTTCATAAATGAAGGTGAAATAAAATACTTTACAGACAAGCAAATGCTGAGTGATTTTGTCACCACCAGGCCTGCCCTAAAAGAGCTCCTGAAGGAAGCACTAAAATACGGATTTTTAAAACTTGTAATGTATCTTGTAATCAGAATTTATGAGGATGAAGCTTACTAATCACCATGTTTAACAAAGTCCCCAAGTAATCTTATATTTGCCCACACTTGAGAACCTTTGATAGTAGAAAAACTGTACTTTTGAGAATTAAGACTGACTGAATCTAGACACTGCCACATCTCTTGGAGTCTTAGTTTTCTCATTTGTTAAGTGAAGAAATGTTTCCTTAATTAAATCATTAGAAGGATGCTTTCATTAGCAAGGATCTCAACAAATTCCACTGAATTTGCAATAATTTAAAGAGAGCTTATTTACAAAAGGGCTACTTATGAAGATTAGAGTAGTGCATAGGGGCAGTACAAGTGAATCCCCATGTGAAGCTAGCAGCATCAAGCTGTACCTTCACCAAATCTGAAGGAAGGAGGGAGCCAAGGTTAGTGGAAGGGGTGGGAGTTGTGTAGAGCAGGCTACTATGAGAGGAACAGTGACACTGATGAAACACAGACATTCTAAGGGAATTTCACAGGGAAGTACCAGGGAAATAGATATCCTCCCCTTACTTTCCATCCTCTTCTCATCCTCTGGTTTCCTATTGGGGTCCTAATTGGCTGAACCCAACAGTAGGCCAGAGGTCATAGAAGCCTGTTGATGCAACACATGTATATCAGCCTCCCATAGCAGAAGACAGGGAGAAGACAAGTAAAGAGCAGATATGGAGAGAAGTAAATGAGAAATATATGTTATACATTTAAGGTGTCTAGTACATTGTCTCATTTTCAATGAATGGTTAATAATTTTTTTGTTGGGATGTGTTCTGAATATGTGAAAGGTTCTAATAATATAAATAACATCTGTTCATTCAAAATGTATTGAGGATAAGATGAAGTAGACATTCTGGATAGAAATCAGTGAAATCACCCAGTATATTTTGATGAACTACATCTCTATAAACTTGCTAATCTTAACATTTCTGTAAATATCTTACACTTTAATAGTAATTTTTTCACATTACTAAGTAATCAAAAATACTTCTAAATAACCTTGTAAGGAAGGCAAAAATTCATCTCCATCCTCTATTTAATTATGATAATTCTGAGATTTTCATTGATTTGATGAATACATGGAAGAGTACATTTAAACCTTACTTATTTTGCTTAAATGATTAATCTGTCATCTAAGTCATTCTTATAACAAAATGTACACATGAAGATGTCATGTAGGACACCACTTGTTTTTTCATTGCTGAGTAAATACCTTAAGGTTGTGGTCCTCAAAGTGTGGTTCCTTGACCAAGCACCCAAATCATTACCTCCTGGGAACTTATTAGAAATGCATATTCTTGCCTCTCCCAGCCCCACTGAATCAGAAATTCTAAGGATGGAGACCAGTAGCCTGTCTCGTTACAAGCCCTCTGGTGACTCTGATGCAGCTGAAGTTTAAAAATGATTCCTTTAATGGATTACATTTAATCACCTGCAGGCAGCTACCATGGTTGAAGCCTGAGTATCTGGAATGAAACAAAATATACTGATGAGGGTTTTTCCATGGTTTTAGGCTGATTTAAAAATAAATCTGTCTCCATAGAAACCTATCAACCATTATGTTGCTGTTTCCTGAAAGATGCTTAGTAGAAACATAAAACATGGCATTATTATTTCCATTACATCATTGAGTGTAATATGTTTAAAAACTATCAGGTTTCTTATTCTCTTCCCTTCTAATGGATTTTATGAAAATCCCATAAATTCCAGCATCAAGCCCAGAAATCATATATCATAACACAGATCCAAATAGTTTTAAATCAGATCAACATGGCTTGCTTTGATCTAATTTGCTCATAAAAATCAGTTGAGGATCTAAGGTATGAGTCAACAGTGTTTTTCCATAAAGGGCCACATAGTAAAATATTTTGGTCTCTTCAGACCACATGGTCTCTTGAAACTATTCAACTCTGTCATAACACAAAACAGCCATAGACAATACATATACAAATGGGTTTTTTTTAAAAAATAAGGATGACTGGTATTAAAATGACAAGAGATAACAAATGTTAGTGAGGGTGTGGAGAACGGAAGCCTTTCTAGATTTTTAGTGGGAATGTAGATTGGTGATATGGTTTGGTTGTGTCCCCACCCAAATCTCATCTTGAATTGTAGCTCCTATAATTCCCATGTGATGTGGGAGAGACCCGGTGAGAGATAACAGAATCATGGGGGTGGCTTTCCCCATACTGTTCTCGTGGCAGTAAGTCTTATGAGATCTGATGGTTTTGTAAGGGGAAACCCCTTTCACTTGGCTCTCGCTGGCTCTCATTCTCTCTTTGCTGTCATGTAAAATGTGTCTTTTGCCTTCCACCATGATTGTGAGGCCTCTCCAGCAAGTGGAACTGTGAGTCCATTAAACCTCTTTTCCTTTATAAAGGAAAAGAGGTTTAATGGACTCACAGTTCCACTTGCTGGAGAGGCCTCACAATCATGGTGGAAGGCAAAAGACACATTTTTGCCTTAAAGATATTTGAAAATGTGGAAGCGACTTTGGAACTGGGTAATAGAGGTTGGAATATTTTGGAGGGTTCAGAAGAAGATAAGACAATGTGGGAAAGTTTGGAGCTTCCTAGAGACTTGTTAAATGGCTTTGACCAAAATGTTGATAGTGATATGGATAATGAAATGCAGACTGAGGTAGTCTCAGAAGGAGATGAGAAACTTGTTTGGAACTGGAGTAAAGGTGACTCTTGCTATGTTTTAACAAAGAGACTGGCAGCATTTTGCCTCTGGCCTAGAGATTTGAACTTGAGGGAGATGATTTAGGGTATCCGGTGGAAGAAATTTCTAAGCAGCAAAGCATTCAAGAGGTTACTTGTGTGCTGTTAAAAGCATTCAGTTTTTTTTTAATTTTATTATTATTATACTTTAAGTTTTAGGGTACATGTGCACAATGTGCAGGTTTGTTACATATGTATACAATTTTAAAAGGGAAACAGAATATAAACGTTTTGAAAATCTGCAGCCTGATGATGCAAGAGAAAAGAAAAATCCCATTTTCTGAGAAGAAATTCAAGCTGGCTGCATAAATTTGTGTAAGTAATGAGGAGCCAAATGTTAATCGCTAAGACAATGAAGAAAATGTGTCCAGGGCTTGTCAGAGACCTTTCCAGTAGAGCAGCCCCTCTTATTACAGACCCAGAGGCCTAGGAGGAAAAAATGGTTTTGTGAGCTGGGCCCAGGGACTTCTTGCTGTGTGCAGCCTAGGGACTTGGTGCCCTGGGTCTCCGCTGCCCTAGCCATAGCTAAAAGAGGCCAAGGTACAGCTTGGATCGTGGCTTCAGAGGGTGCAAGCCCCAAGTCTTGGCAGCTTCCATGTGGTGTTGAGCCTGTAGGTGCATAGAAGTCAAGAACTGAGGTTTGGGAACCTCTGCCTAGATTTCAGAGGATGTATGGAAATGCCTAGGTATCCAGGCAGAAGCTTTCTGCAGGGCCAGGGCCCTCATGGAGAACTTCTGCTTAGGGCATTGTGGAAGAGAAATGTGGTGTTGAGGTCCCCACACAGAGTCCCTGCTGGGGTACTTCCTAGTGGAGCTGTGAGAAGAGGGCCACCGTCCAACAGACCCTAGAATGGTAGATCCACCAACAGCTTATACTGTGTACCTGGAAAAGCCACAGACACTCAATGCCAGCCTGTGAAAGCAGCCAGGAGGAAGACTATACCCTGCAAAGCTACAGGGGCAGAGCTTCCCACGACCATAGGAACTCATCTCTTGCATCAGCACGACCTGGATGTGAGCCATGTAGTCAAAGGAGATAATTGCTTTAAGATTTGACTCCCCCACTGTATACCAGACTTGCATGGGGCCTTTAGCCCCTTCATTTTGGCCAATTTCTCCCATTTGAAATGGGTGTATTAATACAATGCCTGTACTCCCATTGTATCTAGGAAGTAACTAACTTGCTTTTGAATTTACAGGCTCAGGAAGAAGGAACTTGCCTTGTCTCAGATGAGACTTTGGACTGTGGGCTTTTGAGTTAATACTGAAATGAGTTGAGACTTTGAGGACTGTTGGGAAGGCATGATTGGTTTTGGAAAATGAGGACATGAGATTTGGGGGGGACCAGGTGCAGAATGATATGGTTTGGCTGTGTCCCAACCCAAATCTCATCTTGAATTGTAGCTCCCATAATTCCCACCTGTTGTGGGAGGGACCCGTTGGGAGATAATTGAATCATGGGGGCGATTTTCCCCATACTGTTCTCGTGGTAGTAAGTCTCATGAGATCTGCTAGTTTTATAAGGGGAATCCCCTTCTGCTTGGCTCTCATTCTCTCTTTGCCTGCTGTCATGTAAGACATGCCTTTTGCCTTCCACCATGATTGTGAGACCTCCCCAGCCATGTGGAACTGTGAGTCCATTAAACCTCTTTTCCTTTACAAATTACCCAGTCTCAGGTATGTCTTTATCAGCAGCGTGAAAATAGACTAATGCAGCTAGTGCAGCCATTGCAGAAAACAGTATGGAGATTCCTAAAAAGTGTTAAAAATAGAGCTACTGTATGACCCATGTATACCTCTTCTGTGTACAGACCCAAAGGAAATAAAATCATCACTTTCAAAACATATCTGCACTCCTGTTTATTACAATATTACTCACTATGGCTAAGATATGGAAACAAGTTCAGTGTCCATGGATAAATGAATGGGTAAAGGAATAGTGATATATATAAATATATATATGTACATATGTGCAAATATACACATACACATACAATGGAACATTATACAGCCTTAAAAAGGAAAGAGATCCTGCCATTTACCACAGAGTGGATGACCTAGAGGATATTATGCTAAGTAAAGTAAGCCCGACAAAGGAAAATACAGTATAGTCTCTTTCACATATGGAAAGTAAAAAAAACGAAAAAACAAAAAACAAAAAAAAGGACTGTAAGAAACAGAGTAGAAAGGCGGGGTGGGGGAGAATGGGAAATATAGATCAAAGGGCACAAAGATGTAGTTATCTCAGATGAATAAGTTTAGAGATCTAAGGTATAGCAAGAGGACTATAGTTAATATTGTATTATGCAATGGAAATGTGCTAAGAAGCTAGATTTTAGGTATTCTCATCACAAAAAAAAAAGAAAAAGGTAACTACGTGAGATGATAGATAAATTAATTTACTTGACTGTAGTAACCACTTCATTGTGCATATGTATATCAAAACATCATGTTGGATAACTTAAATACATAAAATTTTTTAAATGTGTACATTAAAAAAACTTTATTTATTAAAACAACTCATGGAATTTGGTCCACAGGCCAGTTTGTCCACTCTTGGTCTAAGGAATCTTGTGTTCTAATGATAACACTTTACATAAGAAAAGTGGAACTAAGGCAGGTGAAGAATTTTGTTCAAATCATATAGCTGAACACGAGGCAGTTTCACTAATTGATTCTCAATCAGGTGATATGCTCCTTTAAATATGAAAAATGCATTATAGCTAAAGTTTCAGCATCATTCGTTACCATTAATACATTTTATTCTTTATATTTTATTCTAGATTATCTTAATTGTGTATGATTGTCACAAAAGAAATGGTGTTTACTTTTGCTTTAGATGATAGGTTTCGTTTTTGAAATTATGTTTTATAATGTTATGGTTTGCATTTTTCTCTTCCATGAAAATAACACTAGAAAATCAATTACAGTGTAAGAATATCACTAATGCTAAAATGTCAGTGAGAAGTTGGCCCCCTACCACAATGAACAGCCACTATCACATGAGATTCTTGGCTTCTGCCTGGCAAACACTTATCAACCATTTTAAAAGCACAGCCATTTAGACACACAGCCATCCATCCTTTTCCCTGAAGCAAAGAGCCTTGCTCTTTGTTGACATAAGTAAGAACTTGCTTAAGGTGATAACATTCGCAAAGTTGGCTTTGTTTCTCTATTTGAAATGTATTCCTCCTCTTTCCCTGCTATTTGGTCTGACCATTGGATGCTAAACCTCCTGTGACTGACTTTCAGCTATTTTTCTTTCCTTTTTTTTTTTTTTTTTTTGAGACGGAGTTTCCCTCTTTTGCCCAGGCTGCAGTGCAGTGGTGCGATCTGAGCTCACTGCAAGCTCCACCTCCTGGGTTCATGCCATTCTCCTGCCTCAGCCTCCCAAGTAGCTGGGACTACAGGCACCCGCCACCACGCCCGGCTAATTTTTTTTTGTATTTTTAGTAGAGACGGGGTTTCACCGTGTTAGCCAGGATAGTCTTGATCTCCTGACCTCGTGATCTGCCCCCCTTGGCCTCCCAAAGTGCTGGGTTACAGGCGTGAGCCATTGCACCCAGCTCAGCTTTTTTTCTTAAATCAATATAATTGTCAGATCTTGTGCCTAATTGTTCTTTTAGATTTCTGGCATGTAAGTAGACATGCCAGACATCTGAGATAACTCATTTTAGACATTTAATTTCAAATCAGTTTTATTTAGAGCAGAATTATAAACACAAGGTCTTCTAGAGCCAATGCAATGAACAATAATTATACATGCTACTTATAAATCAAAAGGCATTGCAAGATTTACATTAAGTGACAACTGATAGTTGGCATTAGTATTAGTGAACAATAGGGAGTGGTGGATACTTGGGCAAACTGGAGAAGGCATGTTCTGTATAAAGGAAAGAGCCACTGTTTTCTACCTACCTGAGACTATAAAATCCCAGGGTATTCTCTTTTCCAGTTTTTTTCATACTCAAGTCTTAAATGTTGTCTACTAATTTCCCCCAAGGCAATATATAAAGTTTTTTTTAATGTAAAACACTGTGAGGACTGACTGCTCATAGAGTACCTCTTTACAAACTTTGATTTGAGTTTTTATACATTATTTAAAATATCCCAGTTCATATTCTGGTGTCCCAAAGTTACATGAACAAAGTTTCTTTTAAGTGGTTTAATTATCATGGAGTGAGATTTAGCTGTGATCTTGATACCACATCAAAAAGTTCACAATGTGCTGTCTTTCCATGTTTACTGTCCTGCGTGGTTATTTTGCTGTGAAGTTCACTTAAGGTATTTCCTATTCTCTCATTGCCTAGGTCCCCAGCTGAAGGATTTCAACTGACTTGTGGGCTGACTCTGCCACAGGAGCACAACCACAATTGATCACTATATTCTGAATAAGACTTGGAGTTCAAGCAATCAGATGAAAAGGCACTCAATAACCTTCTGTCTTCCTTGATTCCAAATACTGTATACATAAAGGTTATCATATACTCCTCTTCAGCTATCTAGGTTATCGTGACATGCTTCAATTATTTTGTAATTGCCACTGTTTTTCAACAGTTGTGCCCTTGAAATGCATTTGCTCTTTTGACTAATCAGATAATTTGAAGATGCAGTGCCACTTCTGCAATAAAGCCAATATTGTTAAGAGCCATTGGTATTTTAAAGGATCCATATTTCAGGAGAAAATTATACCATCAACTGTAATTTATGTGAAATTGTGTTATATGTAAAGCAAGTGTGTCTCTAAATTTCTACTTGTGAAAAATTTAACTAAAAATGTTGTCTTTTATTTCTGTGACCAACTCAAAGTCTGATTTTAAAAAGTGATTCTACAGTGAGTTGCTCATATTGCATTTTCACTTAATCCTAAAATAGCAGTCTGTTGCCAAACAATAGAAATAACAGAATAACTGAAGCTTTTCAAGACCATCTAGGAGGTTGATTAAACCTAGAGATGGTTCCCTGTGAAACTGACTGTGAACTACAATTCATGAACCCATTATACTTTGCAGATATGACTTATATAGATTAATCCTCAAGAAAAATTTAAGGAAAATAAAGATACGTTACCAAAAACTATATGTGTTGCTATTATAACAAAATATAAGGTTAAATATAAACAAACCTGCATCTTTAGTGTTTTATCTTATTAAAGTGCCTGCATGTTTTTACAGGAAGAGTGTAAAATTGGTTATTTTAAATTACTCCCCCAAGGCAGTGTATAAAACTGGCCACGGGCAAGTCATAAGTAATTGTTTGCAATCCACTTTTCCTTTAGCAAATACAATTCTGTTCTTTTTATCATGAAATGGGTAGTGCTGAAAACAAATTGCTTGATTTTTGTTTTTAGATGGAAAACAATTTGAGAACATAGGATTTTTGAAACCTTTAGTTTCAGATTTTATTACTTTTCAAGAAGCCATTGACAAAAATTTTCAGAAAAAAATTCTTCCCTAGATGCCAATGGAAAGACAAGAGAATAAATATATATATTACTTTGCAAAAAGAACTATTAATTTGAGTTAAAAATTTAAAAAAATATTCATATGGGCCAGGCACGGTGGCTCATACCTGTAATCCCAGCACTATGGGATGCTGAGGTGGGCGGAGGTCAGGAGATCGAGACCATCCTGGCTAACACGATGGAACCCTGTCTCTACTAAAAATACGAAAAAATTAGCCGGGCGTGGTGGCGGGCACCTGTAGTCCCAGCTACTCGGGAGGCTGAGGCAGGAGAATGGCATGAACCCGGGAGGTGGAGCTTGCAGTGAGCCGAGATCACGCCACTGCACTCTAGCCTGGGCGACAGAGTGAGACTACGCCTCAAAAAAAAAAAAAAAAAAAGAAATTTATATGTAATGACAAATTTGGAGGAAATACAAATATATCTTTTGACTGCTGTTTATTGCCCCATCTCCTAAATATTGATTCAATATACGTATTTCACATTATATAACACCCTCTCCAGGACAATATACACTTAATCTGAGCTATGCAATACTGATGAAAAGAATGAGAAGTTCATTTACTTTTAACCGTTATGCTAACTTGAGGTAATGAATGAAAACCATTCATTAAATGACAATCACATAAGGGCTGCTTTAGTTGTGGGTAATTAACCCAGATTCTCTACAAATGAAGTATGCTTTGCTACTGCCCCCCCAATGCCAGTTCCACCTTTCACTTTTGTCCTGAGACCTTACAATCACTATTCCTTTACTCAGCGCATTTTATTTACTTTCAAATATTCAATTAAAATATCGTAAATGTCTGGGTATAAATAAAAAAAAAACCTAAACCCTATGGTTTATTAATCTTATTCCATGATTCCCAGGAAATCTTTTCCTTCACTATTACTCTCCTTCCATATTTTGCTTAAGCTCCTACATTACTGTAGTTTCCACTAAAAATTCCAAATTTCTTTGCAATATCTTTTAAAAGATTTGATATTTTTGAAACAAGCAAGGTAAAATCATTAATACAATGTTTGATTCATTGCAAGCACCCCATGAAAAGTATTTCTATGTAGGAGATAACAAGAGATGAGGCAGAAGAGCTAGGTAGAGATGGATGATGGGAAGCAGTTAATGTGGATCTTAGGTTTTGCAATCAGATTTCCATATTAGATAAATAATTCTGACAGCTAAATAAAGGATGCATTTGTCGGGGCAAGACTAGAGGCAGGGACAGTCGGGAGACTTTTGTAGTGAACATGGAGATACATTATATAAATTTGAGGGTTGTCAAAATGAACCCAGTTAAAGAGAATAGATGATTAGGGGTTCTTAATCAAAAATCCATTAATGAGTCTCAAATAATTCATAAGCTTTCTGAAATGTACATATAATTGTCTATGCTTGTATGATACACATATTACCATCCACACTTTGTTTTGGGACAGATTCTAAAAGAGATGTTCAAAAAAGCCCAGAAGTATTAAGAACCTCTGTTGTAGAGTGTTACATGTCATGGATTAAGAATGTAACTCTGAGTAACACTGATATTTAAGTGGCAGATCAATGAAAAAGGGCAAAGAGAAAAATCACAGAAGTATAAAGGGAAATTGGTGAATGCACTGCTTTAGAATCAAAGGAAATATAAGCTTTTAAAAAGGAGAATGAGTCTAATTGTGTGCAGTGCAGCATAGACGTCTTGCATGCAAAGAAACTTCTATTGGTGTTCACAATTAGAGTGTCACTAAGGACCTTAAAAGGAACAGTTTTGAAAGAACAACAATTTATAATCAGGATAATTCCATCTCATTAAGGGGTGTTTGGAAATATATGATGTGTTTTCATACTGTTATAACTACTGAAATTTAATTCACAGGATTAAGAGATGCTAAATATTTTCAAAATATATGCAACTATCTTGAACAATGAAGACATAAGCATGAAAGTCAGAATAAACTTGACAACTAATGGCAGTGTAAAGTGAAGATGTTGAGAGTAGAATGCATATTGTAAAGCTAAAATGAGAAAGAGAAAAGATATTAGCAGCTAGATGTATGCTTTCTTTGTACAATGGGGAGGATTTAAACATATATATTGACTAAAGAGTAAACAATATGTGGAGAAAGTGATATAGAAAAATAATATAATACACCAAGGCTCTGGAGAAGTTCACTGCGTGATACAAGAATTGGCAAAATATAAACCATTTGACCTTAGATAGGACAGAAAAAACTTCATCCTATGTGACAGAGGAAGGAGATGCCCTTGGGTATTATGAATTTTCTCCATAAAATACATTTGAGTGTTAGTGAAGCAGATAATTTCTAATTTTTCATCTGTTTACTGCAGTACATTGATGAAAATCTTTTCCCTGTGCCTAATGAATAAGATGCTCCATTTTTAGTTGTTTGAAAAAATGTATCATAGGCTCATGATTATATTTTTACAGTCAGTCTTGATATACACATGCAATCCCTCTATATAGTAAACATTTCTTCTTTTTCTGAGGATTTACTCTATCCTAAATATTACTCAGGCCCTTACTAATGTGAAGGGTAAGTGGATTTCCTTCGATAATTTTCGTGTACATGAGTGCTAATACAATTTTACCCTCAGATCTTAGGTTAGAAGTTGATCTGCAGAGCTTTCAGTCAAATGTATTATATCTAAAACATATTATCTTGTGTGATTTTCCTGGGCTTAAAAATATGCCTTTCCTAAGCTTTATCAAACACTATATGGAGGCAAAAATATCGCTGAGTAATTTTAAGTAGTCCTTACAAAAACTCACCAGAAGTAGAGGAACAAAATTTAACTACTGGTCCTAGAGCTCTTTGCATACTATGACCTCTTCTCCAGTAGCACCTCTACACTTTTCACTTTTCTTCTGAATATACTGAATTTGTGGGAAATAGAGAGAGAAGAGTACAGATGAGGGCAAGCAATTGGGGTTGATCTGCCAAGATACTCTAAAATAACAGTGGGTAAACTGTAGCGAGGTTCCTGGTTGCCAAAGGCCCAGGTCTAGGTGAAGAGGATATAAAATTGAAGCAGGATGAAAAACTTCTGCCTTCGTCCTTTTTAATTGTCTTGTTTTAGGTCTCTGTGTTTTGAAGGGTAGAAATGCGTCTTGTAGCCTGAAAGTTTGCTGATTAATATTCCTAGAGTGTGCAACTGTACAACCTTCCATCTCTCGGATAAATTTACATATAGATTTCAATGAGAACCTTTGGGTGTCATCTATAACATGATTAGCTCTTGTAAGTAGCAAACCACTGTGTTCGTTTTACATGCAAGTGTGGGTTTACTTTCCATCTAAAACTGTTATCAATGTAATTATTCTTAAGTAAACATCAGTAGCACTGTTCCTAGCTATAGAACACCACAATGAAATAATCAGCATGAATGTTTGAAAAAATTTCATGATAAAGAGAATATAGGACTACTTTAAGTCCCCATGAATATGTCTATAAATTGGGAAGTTCTGGATAACTGCTGAAGCATCTATCAGCTATATGTGTATACTTTTTATAAAAAATATATTTTGAAGTCCTAAAAATTATCTTCATATTTCAAACAAGCAGGTGGCAAAATATATCCAGACAAACATTATTATTATCTATAATATTGAGAGAAAAAATATATATGGTTTATAAAAATATTATATATCATCACATTATTGAATGATTGAATTGCCTTGATTTTGTTTCAATGATTCGTAACAAAGAATTTATTTTAATTAATCAACATCCCCATAACAAAGATATCATACATACTGAAAAACATAGGTTTTAAGTTTGTATAAAATATTGAATTTTAAAATCACTTTCATTTCTGCATCTGTGAAATCTTAATCTCAATAATAGAGTTACCTTAAAGCTAATTATAACATAATTGACTTATTCTGATTTAAAAACGATGGGAAAATACATCAAAAACTACAGTAACGTTTCTGCATATACTTGATGTTTCAGTCTTCTGACAATAAAATTTATGCAATACCAGTATGACATAAATTTATTGTGACAAAGCTGATGGGTATAATTCCTAACTCATCTATACACCTCCCACAAAAGCTTTCTTTTCATTAATGATTTATTTTGTATTGTACTGAACTCAGAAATGAATATAGGCTTTGCCTTTTATATTATAGTAGATAGACTATTTCAACATGGATAAAATTAATTTTAATGTATATATTTAATAGACAAAGACAGCAATCTATTTCATTCATATAACTTTGCATTGGGCTGCAATATCTCTGTTATTTACCACCAATTAATATTAGGGACTTAACAGTCTACATCTAGTCTACGGCCAGGTAACACTCCTAAGTGTTTGAGAACTGCCTCATTTTTTCTCCTCTGGAGTCTTCTCTTTTCTGTGGTAAATTTCCAGTTCCATGCACTTTTTTCTATAGGAGATGATTTTGCAACACTCCAATCATAATGGCTATTCTCTCCTGGCTAAGTCTCAGATTATTATTTTTTTCTCTATTTCAGAATGTTAGGCTTAGAACAGATTGTAGTATTTAAGAGTCTGAGTAGTGCAGAGTAGGATTACTGACTCACTTATTCTGAATGGTATGCTGCTCTGGAAGTTGTCCTATATTATGGATTCATGTTGACAGTACTTCTGACTAAGTGTTGGGAAAAAATTACATGGTCTTATATTTATCCTTTTGAAATTTACGCTTTTTTAAGATACAAAACTTATCACTTAATTCAGATATTCAACATAACAACCATCCTTTGCCAATTGAAAAACCAAAATATGATAAGCCCACTCTCTATCTCATCTAAGCCAGCGATAAACTAGTAAACATAGATCTGTAGCACACCAAAAACATCTTTCAAAATCGACTATTAAAATCAAGCACACTATTTCAACCAGTTACCATCTTCTTAATTTTACCTGTGTTTCATATCTCTCTATTTACTATATATTAAATAAATTAGTGAAAACCTCTTAATAAAGACAAGAAATGCTGTCTATTCTATTTTCTTACCTAAAAAGCTAGTTTGACAGGGTTTGCATTTAGAAACCCCAACTACTTCTTATAATCACACATTTTTCCTGTTTTAGATGTTAACAAAATATTTATTTTAAAAATTGCATTCAGCATTAATAGCAAGTCATCCAGTTAATAATTTGTAAACTTGACTAATATAGTTTTTAAATTAATAGGCAGTTTCCCACATATATTCCTTCATAACTCTTCCTAACCTCATGTTGTTTTTCCTCAAAAAACATTGATAGTAGCTCAATAATCTTGTCTGCAATCTCCTTTAATACTGGTATATGTAAATTATAAGTTCTAGAAATTTGGAGTTCATGTGAAACAGCTACATGCTCTTTACAAATATATTCAATGATTTGGATCTCATTTTCATCTTACCAATCGATATTTACTCTAGTATTTTAAATAATATGCACCATCTAATTTAGTTTTTTAAGAAAGTCTCCTTAGCAAAAATAACATCTAACCTAACAGCTCAAAGAAAAGCAGTTTTTAGTTAACAATAAGTACAGTGGAAAGAATATCCCAGCATGAAGGTGCAAGGTACGTGAAAGATCTGAGATAAGATTATGCATGATAGGTGGTGCCATGGATGAAGAATAATAATGAGTAATGAAGACAGCGGCATGCCTACAAATTTAGGAAAGAAGGTCATGTAATAGACCTTGTTAAACATTAAAGGTAAGTCCTTAGTGCATTAGGGAGCTACCAAATTGTTTTGAACAGGATTCATAATTGAATTTATATCTTTAAAAGATTCCCCACTGCTGGTTCCCTTTCAATTCTGCCATGAGCAGAAGTATGAAGGTCTCACCAGAAGCATATTCTAGCACTCTGATTTTTGTACAGCTTGCAGAGCTATAAGCCAAATAAAACTCTTTTCTTTATAAATTATCCAGGTTCAGGTATTCCTTTACAGTAATACAAAAAGACTAAGACAGTTGTATAAATTTCTTTATAATTTTTATGTTTTCAGTTCTCAGAATAATGGTTACATCCAATATATCATTCCTAATGCTTTCTCTTTTTTGTTTTTTTTGGTAGGCTTGATATTTTCACAGTATCAGTTCATGAATTAATAAATTTATTTCATAGTTTTCTTTCTAACTTAGCATTTTACTTCATTATATTCAATTTAAGCTTACATCGTTTTTTCACTTTTTAATGCATTTCTAATAATTTCCATTCTTAATAAAAGTAATTTATGATAATGACTTTTATATGAGAAAAATTTTGCCAGTATCACATCTTTTTCTAGGTACCGTGTTTTCTAGCCAATAATTTCAGTTTTACTTTGCTCTTGGACCAATGTGATATTAAAGTAACTCTTTTTCTTTCTTTTATTTTTAGGTTTACTTCCAAGTGTTTAGGAGTTGGAGTTCACCTTAGCTATTAATTCTAGTTTAATCATATTTTAACACATCAATGTTAACTGTATCATGTCTACTGTAGAGGCTTAACCAAACTTTTCATTGTAATCTAACACAGATGGAGCATCTGTGAATCTGAAAATCTGAAATCTGAAATGCTCTAAAATCTGAAACTTTTTGAGTGCTGACATGACACCACAAATGGAAAATTCTACACATAAGCACTTAACACAAATTTTGTTTCATGCATAAAATTATTTAAAATATTGTATAAAATTACCTTCAAGCTATACGTGTAAGGCATATATGAAACATAAATGAATTTTGTGATTAGACTTGAGTCCCACCCCCAAGATATTTCATTATGTATATGCAAATATTTCAAAATATATCTTCCCTTCAGTTTCCCTACTCATAGGTCAGCTAAGAATCCTAGAAGATTTGGCAATTATGTTAATAAAATAGTGAGAGCACTGTCTGTTTTGGTTAAGTCTCTTCCATATCTCTGTCTTCAGAGATTTCATTTACATACATCTCCCATTGAGAATTATATTTCTTCTCTATTCTACTGAAAAGGCAAAACTGGCTACTACCCTCACAGTATCATTGATTATTATAAATTAATACCTCCCAGAAACAAAACAAAACAACAATCTGCTATAGGTTTTAAACTTTCCTCACTACATGTTTCGATAATCTCTCTCCAACGTGGCATACGATCAAGGTTGTATCTTGGATGACCAGTTTCCCAAATCACCTAAACAAAGAAAAATATTTTAAAATCCACTAGTTGTTGTCTCTTCTCTCTACTATTCCTTACCTCATTAAATCTTATTTTTAAGTAGCTACTTTATACATGGGTTTTAAAAGAAAAACAAAAATAAATGGTTTAAAAATTCCCTTACATACTTGTCAATTTGGAAGGATAGCTTTTACATAAGCTTCTACAGATTTGATTTCTGTAAACTATGTTCCTGTAAAATATGTTCTCTACTACAATGCTTTTTATCTTACTGCCAAGGTCTCTTATCCACAGAGTAATACATTTACTTTTTAAAATAAAAATAAAGGAAGCCATATGCACATAAACTCCATTTATGTGCCAAAATGTGTGTAAAGAGACCAAAAGAAAGCTGTCCCTTAAATAGCAGGGCAAGATTTTTCTCTTCCACTCCAACCCCAATTCAAGGGTTAAGAAAAAATGGTAAGTCTATACATCTATGGCAATGCTAACTTTTGATATGTCACCAGACACACTCAAAAAAATATTTTTGCATAATGATGTGAGCACAGGCTTCTCCATGGGTAAAGGAGCCCGGTCTGTGATCCAGTGAATATGGATATGAGCAGCTCCCACTGTAAAAGGCTATATTTTTATGCCCAAATCCACGCCCCCAAGCAGTTATATTTACACTCAGTTGTTTAGATTCCTTAGTATTAAAAATGCTTATAAGATATACAAAAGGATAGTCACATGACTATATGCACATTTATTCAGCCCTACAATTGGTTTCTGTTCAGAAATTGTACTTTGAGTTTTTATTAGTCATTCTGACGTATACACTATCCTAGTCCCAGTTTAGAAGTTTGCACTGTGTTGCCTCTATTTTCTAGGATGATCAATCTTAGGGCTTCAGACTTTGGAGATGGCCCAAACTGAAGTCAGCAAAAGTCTTTTTTTCTATCCCTTCCCAGAAAATGCTCTACTAAGCAGAAGAGCTTCCTTAAATCTGCCAAATAATAGCAATATGTTTAGTAAGCTAGTGTTCTCCAATTTTATAAATTACATTATTAATATCTTTTAAAGAGACAGAGAAAGAGAAAACATACCACTTCCCACAAGTCACTGGGCATTGCTTAGTTTCCCTTTGTTCAGTTTCCTCAGTATTTTTGTTTTTTTCTGTGCAGAGAGGTTGCAGCTGTAACTTCTTGGATACCACATCAGAAGCTGCTACTCAAAGGTCCTTTAGAGTAATTATGTGTTACAAGAGGAATGTGATGTAACAAAGAATTAAAGTAATTGTTAAAATCCTAGAAATTGCCAACATTTTTAAAAATGTGCCCTTGAATAATCTGGAAAGTCCAGTGGCTGGAGGAGATAATGAATGTAATCATTAAACCACTTACAGTGCCTTGTTAAGAAGGGCTGTGTATGTATGTGATAATAGTGACAGCAGTATCTTTTTCTCTTTACACGGAAGTTTCTTTGCTCTTCGCTATACCTGGCACTGTTGCCTGAGAAGGTCAGATAGCCTATGATTAAGTAATTCATTTCAGCACTAAAATGTTTGCATATGCAAGGATAACACAAAGCTCTTACAAGTTTTATCCATTCTGGAACTAGGAATAAATAAACATATATACATTCCACAGGATGTAGAAAAAATGTTAAATATTCTGAAGCAAGCAAGCTGAAAAAAATAAATATTATTCATGGCAAATGTGTTAAGAAATATTTTTACGTTAACATTTACAGAACAGACTGACTTCGTGAATTGACTTTGGAAATTAATACAAAGTTGGTGTAACTGGATTATCTTTGGTGATATTTTTAAATTGATTAGAGCAAAAGGACAAAACAAAAATCTTGGTGTCCTCTTTTTAAACAAAGTCTATTCTCTGATCATAGACCAAACCTCGAGTTCTTAGTACTTATAAATAAAAATAACAAGGCCCATAATATGGGCATAAATTAGCTAATCTATCTAAACACTCGTTAACTTCACTTTATGAGCTGGACACTACTCAACAGTAAGAATACTGTGATTAAAGATAGTCCTTAACCTTAAGAAGCTCTTGAGTCTTAGAGACAAGGATAATTGAATGAACAGATAATAGAGTACAATATGGTAAGCAGTATATAGCTAAACACAGAGTCCATCACAACCACTGTGAGAGGAAAATAAATCTCACGATCCCAGAATCACTTAGCCAAAGGAAAAAGTCAAGCTGAGAACTGGGTCACACAAACCCGCCTCCAATTTTGTTCCTAAATAAGATAGCTATAAATATTAAAAACAACAACAACAACAAAAAATGAAAAACAAGCCTCAGACCTCTCTCACCATTTGCTCACGAAAAAAATCCGAGGGCCTCAAGAACTTTACCCTAAAAAAGCTGTATTAAGTTTCACCCTGACAATGTAAATTGATAGCCTGTCTTCACAGGTACTGGACAAAGGACAGAACTCAAAGTCAATCTTCTGCTCACCTGAGACAAATAAATCTGATTGTTTCCTCTGCCCTACGTTTATTTTATCTTATGTAAAAATTCAGATTCACTGAGCTAGGTGAATGCATAAGTAACTATTCCTCTACCCCGCTCACATGTGAATGGCTAATCAAAGACTCAAAAGAATGCAACCACTTGCCTCTTACCTGCCCATATCATTTTAAAAATGTATCCCTCTTTCCCCAATACCTGCCCTATTTCCTTTAAATATTGAGGTCCTTAGATTTCCTTTGAAAAAAGAAAGGACCACATTTTTTCCTGTGGATCTGTGTTCTTTCCCAGACACAGCCTTAACCTTGACAAATAAATATAAAACAATTGAGACTCACCGTAGTCATTTTTTAAAAATTTACACCATTAAAAGAAGACCTCCTCCCTTAAAAAATACCCACAATTCTTTCAATTGCACTCAAAGTTGCTTATAACATCACAGCCACAACATACGGGCTTTTACGTATTCACTTTTAACACACTGAATAATCCTATCCCTTCACCCTTTCTCTTTTCCTTTCTTTCCTCCTTTATGCGTTAATTCCTAAACATCTCAAATGCCTTTGAGATCCTATGAGGAGCCTTTCTTTTTTCTGAAGCCTAGAGCAACAGCTATCTTACATGCTACCAAATCACCCTGCAGTTCACCTCTCAGGGTCCATCCATACTGTACTGTAGTGGTCTGCTTCTTTGTCCATTCCCCAAACTAAAAGGTCTTCCAAGAAAAAGTGAACATTTAAAAAACAAGTATTAACCCACTGGTGTTTGTTGTTCCACTGCCTAACATAATTTTCTTAACAAATATTCATTAAATAAATTAACTTCTGAATAAATACGAGAATTAACTGATATAAGAAAAGCACTTTGAAAGAATTTGACAGTCATTTTATAAATAAGTAAAATAGGGTGCAGTGATTTAAGAACTTAAGTCACAGACAAAGAAGGAAAGATTGTTTGAAAATCAGCTTTAGTTAAATGTAGACCAGAAGCATGGTGATGCACTCTATCTTTCACCAGTATTTCATCAGCACAGGCCTAAATTAGACAAAGTTGTGTTCCAACCTTTTACATTTAAAATGTATTAGCAGTGGATCGTAAGAAGCTATCTAAGTCAGCTGAACTCTTTTTTTTTTCATGTGTGAAGTTTTAATGTCTAGATCATAAACTATTAAAACAACAAAATGAGATAAATGTAAAACATATAGCTCTGTGGCTGGTACAGAGTACATCCTGAATTCAGGCTAATCTACCTTTCTTCGTTTTAATTCATGGTAAAAGCCAATCAGTATAAGGGAGTCTTAGAAAGTCATCCAGCCAACTGGAATTACTAGATTCAACACAGCTGTGTTGGGCTGGTTCATCCATTGCCACATCCAGTTTCATCATGTAAGGGAATAATGTCTCTTCTCAGTAATGGCCCTGACAGTATTTTTGCTGCCACCATGTGGCTGGTGACAGTTGATGCAGGGATCATGCTTAAGAGATTGTGAAAAAAAAAAAAAAAAGTCTAGAAATTGTAGCATACATGGTCTTGCTTCCCATGTTCAAAAAGATGTAAGTGTTTGACATATACTATCTAATTTAATTAAAAAATGCTAAGTTGGTGCTACTTATGTCTTCATTTTGTAGGCGGCCACTGATCACTGAGGTTAGGAGGAGACAGTACCTTCCCTGTCTATGCAACTAGTAAGTGATAGAGTTGTACAATATTTGAATTCAGAGAAGTCCCATTTCAGGGCATAAATACCAAACCGTAATGTTTTCTTTTCTTTCTAAATGGTGTTCCACTAAAGATTGGAATCTGAATTATTTAGAAAAATACTTGAACCAACTGTACAACTTTCGAAGCACCCAAATAAAAAATGCCGATTCCTTTCCCTTCACTTATTTGGGTGTGTTCTCTCAGTGTATATGTTGTTTTTCTAAAAGTAGTTTGTCCTTTGTTATCTCAGCTTTGTGTCACAGAAGTCTTTACATTCCCACAATCCAGTGAATATTTATAAAGGAGACATCAAATCAATGTGTTAACAATTTTAATTTATACTTCTGTAAGCAACCGACAGCTCTGTCTTGTTCTTACAACCATTTAAAAGCCAAAGGTAATCCTTATTTATAATTCATGTTTGATCTTAATCTCAATTCTCCTAGGACAATCTTTAAGCTTTACTTTGTAAGTTTTCCCCCCTTCTCACCCCATCACCTCACCCCTCCCCACCCCATACTTCTATCTGCACCTTTTGCTACAAGGTAGCAGGGTCAGGGGTGGAAGCATATATGGACTCTGGACTCAGAACCGTCAAATTCTGGCTTAGCCACGTACTATCGATCACATACTATTGATGAATTGCCAAGATATTTAATAAATTTCTCTTAGCTTCAGTTTCCTCATCTCTAAATTGAACATAAGAACACAAGGCTAAAACTTGCCCCTGATTAAGTGGCCAATAGATAGTTGCTGATAGTTGCTCTCCCTTCCTCTAGCACAAAAACCCAAGTTGGATTCACATAGGGTCACACACAATCCATCAGTTTCTACACTTCACAATCACAGTCCCAGAATTAATCTCTTTCTGTCTGGGAATATTCCTGATAACCCACTTTTTGAAAATACATTAAACAATAGTGCTGATTCTATATTTAAGTAAAAGAAGAAACATTTCAAAAGTTACCCAAAAAGCCCCACCACAATTTAATCTTCTCCAGGCCTATATAATCTGAAACAGACAATGGCACACATCTTGGAGATACAGATTAACTCAACAACCTCTGAAGGAAGCGGCAGTGGCATACTCAACCTGTTAGGTGGTGAACTGAAGTCCTTATTAGCACAATAAGAAGAATATGGTATGTACACACACACACACACACACACACACAACTTCAAGTAATGCAACATAACTGAAAAATGTCAGTAGATTGTCCTAGCAAAGAAGTAGCACTGGTGAATAATTCCAAATAAAGATAGAGTGTAATGCAGCAAATATCAATCACATGGATAAAAAATGATAAGAGGTAACATCTGCCCATCTACTTTACAGACCAGCTAATATAAGTATGTGGTCTGGAGTCAGATTGCCTGGGTTTAAGAACCACATCCGTATCTTAATAGCTATGTGATGGGCAATATTTTATTTCTCCATGCCTTAGTGTTTTCACCTGCTATATGGAAATAATAGTGCTTACTGGCTGGGCACAGTGGCTCACACCTGTAACCCCAGCACTTTGGGAGTCCGAGGAGGGAGGATCACCTGAGGTTGGGAGTTCAAGAGCAGTCTGACCAACATGGAGAAACTCCAACTCTACTAAAAATACAAAATTAGCCGGGTGTGGTGGTACATGCCTGCAATCCCAGCTTCTCGGGAGGCTGAGGCAGGAGAATGGCTTGAACCCGGGAGGCAGAGGTTGAGGTGAGCCGAGATTGTGCCACTGCACTCCAGCCTGGGCAACAAGAGTGAAACTCTGTCTCAAACAAAAACAAAAACAAAAACAAAAAACAAAAAAAAACAATACCTACCACATGGGGTTTGTGTAAGGCTTAATTGAGATAATACAAATAAGTCAGCTAGCACACTGACACTTAATAAGAATTCACTAAATGTTAGTTCTTATGCACGTTAAGACAAATGGGATTGATAATCTCGTTTTAGAGAAGGCATTGTTTTATTTACTTCATAATCACTGACTCTCAAGAAAGAATATAAATGACAAAAAATTCTTCTTAGTGTGATATACACTACTCATTTAATCTATCAGATTATTTTAAAAGTTGAAGAGGTAGAATTTACATAGGAGACTGACTAAAATATTATTAAACATGATGATGAGAAATACATACTCAAATCTTGACCTGACTAAATCCTCTTTGAGGTTCATTTATCCCTTTGCCACCTGCTTGCTCCACAGAGATGGCTGGTATAAATTGGTGCAGGCTGCTCTGTGGCTGTCATTCACATACACACACTATCCTCAGGAATGACTGAGAGGTAACTTGTGCATGACAAGCAACCTCAGGGACTATAACTCAGATCTGAAATAAACAAATTAATATCTTCAGCCTGTTACAGGCTCTTTAAATTGCATATTTAGATTCTATGAACACAGCAGGGTAAAGATACAGCATCCCGGATCCACCTGATAGCATTGGGACTGGCCCACATGTGGCCCACTGGTGATTATGTATGTGAATGAACAGCTTGGAGGGGAAACCCTGGATTTTGAAACATTATTTCACAGTTTATAGCTTGCTCAATGGGAAAAACATTAAATTGCACATTTTAAGGTCATATCTGAAGGATTAGTTTCACTCTCTTCCAAGACTTAAATTCATTACCATAAACTATGAATGAATTGAACATTAGGGAATAACTTGCTTAGTATTTTAAACAGAACATGCTGCAGAGTCAAATTCCAAATCCAGATTTGCTTGTAAAACTCTAATGCTGAGCAAATGATGAAATTCCTTAATGTCTGTTTATTGTAAAATAAAATCCAGTTAGTAATAAAGAAAAAAAATATGAGTAGAGAATCAAATTCTTGCAGTCCAAGCATATTTCATCTCAACTAGCAAATGGACACCTTCTTTTTGCATTGTACTGTGATTGATATTATGACAAAATAGTCAATACTTGGTTCTTAAAAAACGTTTCAGCCTTTATATTGTTTTTTTAAGCATGAAAAAGTAACTAAGCACAATGCTTTCCCCCTTTAAAAGAGTATGCATTTAAAAATAAATTAGATAAATATGAATTCTGATATTTATTTTTGTTGATTTTAAAGCATGGGGAGAAAAATGGCCGAATATGATCATTGCTATCTACTAGGGCCATACTTACTTACATCATGGTGAGTTGCTCAGGGTGGTAGGGACCTAGGAGCAGCTACTGTCAGATTCACTCAATCTTACTGCCTTTAAAAAATGCCTGGCATGAAGTATACTTAGTTCTCTTGAACCATGTGTATAGTCTAAGGCAGATTCTTTTGCTACCCTCAGAAACTCTCCATCCAGGCTTTGCCTAAAGCATTCACAGTATGATTTTAAGGGGAACGGTCTCAGGCATTTCTCACACAGCATCCACTATGTCATCCACCACCTGCCTGCCTATCCTGTAGTCACAAAATAGGCCTCTCTGAAGGAGTTTGAGGTACTAGAGTCCTGGGTGTTTGGTTTCTTTGCTTCACTAGTAGAAGCGTTTCTTTCTTTTATTATTGAGTTAATCACCTTGGTAGTAAATGATCACAGCCCTTCCCAGACAAGACAAAATGGGGTAAGCCAAGGAGAGTACCAAGTGAGAGGCTGTATGAGAAGGTATCAGAGAAGACTTCGTAGAAGACATTGGAAAAAGCAAGTGTCAGTTTAGGAAAGGTGGGCATAGAGGTGAAATAACACGCCCAGGCTGTGCAGAGACACACCACCACTCAGGTGTCACGGAGATTCCATCTGCGTCCTTTCTTGATAGCTCCCTTTCCCATCCCTATTTTCTTCTGCCTTAGTTTACCTGCTGTATTGCTTCCTAGTCTGGATTTGAGTAGAAGAAAAAGGAAACAAAATTCTCTAAAATTACTTCACCAAAGTGATTGTATAGGACTTCTAGTCAGATTACTTCTAGAATATATCAAATTTTAATTTATAAAAATAGTAAGTAATATAAGACCTGGTTTTTATCTATTGAAAAAAAGTAGGGTTCTGATTTATAAGCCGTCTCAATCTCTGCTCATTTTCTCTGTATGAAAGAAGATTACTTCTTAGAATTTCCTTAGTTTCTCCTATTCATCTTAGAGTTAAGACATAAAGGAAAAAATAAAAAAGCGAATGAATGATTCATGGATAAAGAGTTAAAAAATCATAGGAGCAAAAATGATAAAACAATGAGGATGTCACAAATGATACTGAGGAGAATGCCAGCTGAAGGAACACCATATTAAAAATACTACCACGTAGCTTTATTTTATTTAGTTTCTGTTTACACAATGATACCAAAAGCTTTTAGTTTTGAGAATTACTCATGCCACAATTAAACCAAAACAGGTAAGTGACTAATGGCACAATTCAAGGGAGGGAGGGACCATGCAAGTCATACAAAAATTGTCATGAAGACTGAATTCAGGCAGTGGAGAAATACTGAAGGGTCTTCCACCAGAAAATGACATTATTTTAAAATCCTCACTAAGATTTTTGTGAAAAATAAATCAGAAAGAGAAGGACTGAATTCTGCAAAACCAGTCAGAAGGCTGTAGCAGAAATGTATACAATACTTATGATGGGAGTCTAGGAGATGGTAGTCTGGAAAACAGGGGTGGCAGTGGGGCTGAAGAAATATAACTGGATTTGAGCTGGGTTTAGAGAAAAAAATGGAAGGATTTAGTAATTGCAGAGTCAAAGCAAGAGTTAAAGATGACACCCGATTCTGAGTATATAACAAAGAGAATAAATTCATTGGAATAGGGATAAAAAAAGTACCAGCAGAAATTCTAAGGAAAATAAAATTAATTGGGTTTGAATGTGTTGAGTTTGAGCCATCTTAGAAACATTCAGGTGGAGATATCAACTAAGTTACTGAATATATAAATGTGGAGGTCAAGAAAAGGTATTTGCTTTTGGGAAAAGATACAGGTTTAGTAGTCATTAGCAAATACATGGATCAGAAGAACATGGGAGAAGACGAGATTGCCTGGGATTGGTATAGACTAACATAAGGGACCCAAGTCAAGATCTATGCATATGCCTTCTGCCTTGCGTGCTGTCTTTAAGACCACTAAGGTTTGGCTCTGGCCCCAACACTGTCCAAGACATAGTAAAGTATGCATGCATCATTTTATTCAACTTCATTGCTAAGCTATTGTTTCTGTAACTCATGAATACTATTTATATAATCAAAAACAATTCCCCCATGTAGTTGTTTTTAAAATGAACAGTAGAAGCTATTCCCATATCTGTTTTCCACAGTTTACAAAAATACAAGAGTTCACATAAGTCATTTACAAGAAGGGTGAAAATGGGGTAAAAATTTAAAAAGTGAGTGTTTCTGCATAATTTTTCCATTTTTGTGAAGACTGGAGTGCTCTGTCCTGCTGGTGTATTTTAGGGGAAAAAGCCCATCATAATTTCAGAGTGCATAATGGGCTCATTCTTTTGCTCACACATGTGAAATAGGTTTGCAGCAATTTCTCTGTCTAGTTATACAATATATTGTTTGGCAGCCAAATTTTGTATGTTAATTTAAGGCATTTCCCCATACATTTTCCAGGGTGTAGTCAGAAAAAAATTCTTTATATATTAAAAAATAAAAGGATCTTAGCAATGCCATCAATCCAATTACACTTGATAGCTCAGGTACTGAATCACTGTGTGTAAAAACTTTTAATGATTTCAAAGGATCTGTGACAAATATAAAAATAATAATCATGTGAAAAATGTTTCCCAAGTTCAACTAAAGTATGTACTTTTTAATGTATTTTGTACTACCTATTTTTTATTAACCAAAAACTTTTATGTTAATAGTCAATTTCAGAGAGAATTTTTGAAGACTACATTAAATCTTACAATAAAGAATTTATTTGGCCAGTTCGGTAGACTTAGATTGGACTAAAAGCAAGATGAAGTAATGGCATACATGATCGTATGTTGGTAATTAAGTCAACCACAATATTAGTATAAAACTATAAAATAAAACCTATTTTAAGACTGAAATAAAAACTGTACAATGGGGAATATTTTTCACATTTTGTTAGATTTCATTTGCTGATAAAATCATAAAAATACGTTACTAGTTTTTTTTTTTTTTTTTTTTTTTTTTTTTTTTTTTTTTTTTTTTTTTTTTTACCATTTAGAGTTACTCTTCTAAAAAGTTAAACTTGTAGCTTTTTTTTTTTTTTTTTGAGACGTAGTCTCGCTCTGTTGCGCAGGCTGGAGTGCAGTGGCGCGATCTTGGCTCACTGCAAGCTCCGCCCCCGGGGTTCACGCGGTTCTCTTGCCTCAGCCTCCCGAGTAGCTGGGACTACAGGCGCCCGCCACCGCGCCCGGCTAATTTTTTTTTTGTATTTTTAGTACAGATGGGGTTTCACCACGTTAGCCAGGATGGTCTCGATCTCCTGGCCTCCTGATCCGCCCGCCTCGGCCTCCCAAAGTGCTGGGATTACAGGAGTGAGCCACTGCGCCCGGCCAATTTTATAGCTTTTTATGACGACATGAAATTAATACTTTTTCCATTAGGTTAAATATAATAACTTACTCTTAAAAGAAGAAAATAAGAATGAGGGCCGGGTGCGGTGGCTCGTGCCTGTAATCCTGACACTTTGGGAGGCCAAGGTGGGTGGATCACGAAGTCAAGTGACCGAGACCATCCTGGCCATCATGGTGAAACCCCATCTCTACTAAAAATAAGTAGTCCCAGCTACTTGGGAGTCGTGGCTGGAGAATCCCTTGAACCCAGGAGATGGAGGTTGCAGTCAGTGAGCCAAGATAGCGCCACAGCACTGCAGCCTGAGGACAGAGCGAGACTCCTTTAAAAAAAAAAAAGAGATGTTAAGCCCAATGTGGGTATAATTTAATGCATGTTTGTGAAGTTTCAATATTTGTTTCATAGTTCTGGAACTACTCAACATATATCCAGCTAACTGAAATGTAAAAAATCATTTTGCTCTCCTTTAGTTAGCATGTGGAATTAAAATTAAACCAGTTTTTGGGGTAATAAGCAACAGCATCAATTTTATCTCTGAGATGTGTCTTCAGATGGGAACACAGGAAATGTAGTACCGAAGTACGTACTCATTTAATTCCAAGTGGCATATAACTATGAGTCAGAGGTCTAATACATGAAATACAATAATAATAGCATGTTTATATATTTTTTATTTCATTATTTAATATTATATGTAGATTATTCATTTTCCAATTTATGACATTTCACAAATATCAATCACCACTTCCAAACATTTGAACAAAGGAGCGGCATAAAGAGAAATAATGTTTTAAAATTGTATTTAAATGAATATGGCTAAAAATTCAGTTTGTAAATAAGCAATGCAGATATCAAAGTAAGATTTATGCATAGCTTCCCCCTTTTCTTCAATCTTGATACATTTTCAAATGTCTCTGTGAGCTTCAACAATTGAATTATATGTGCCTCAGTCTTGTCTTCTGTACAGTATTTATTCCACAGATATTAAATGGATTTAATCAGGTAATAATATAAATCACAAAGTGCTTGATACATAGTAAGCAGTCAGCAAATCACAACTTTTATTACCTGTAATGTAATCATTATCTCCTTTCATACATTTCATCCCTATTCTTATTAGTGTCTTAATCATTCTCTCATTCAGGAATGGTATTACAGAACTCTTAGATAAATAATTCCAACTATCTGTTTTATTACACACACACAGAATCTGGCACAGAGTAGGTGATCCCTCCAAAAAGACCGTCATTAAATGAAAAAACAGAAGAAGCTAATATTTACTTAATGATTATACTTGTGTCAGCTTACACCATGTGCTGACACTATGTCAAGTATGTAACATAAACGTTCATGTATTCCTGATGAAACCTCATGGCATGTCATTATATTCATGTTGAAGCTGAAAAACAGTTAAGATGAAGGTGTTTATGAAACTTCCCACTGGTCATAGTTAAACGATAGCACAGCTGTGGTTGAAACTCAGGTCTATCTAGTTCAAAATGTTATTTTCCCATTATATTACATTATCTTTCCACAGATCTCATTAGCATCTCAAAAACTCTATATCTTAATATATTCTTACAGATTTCTTTCCAGAGAGAAACTTTACAGGCAAGGAAAGAGGCCAGACATAAAAATTACCATGCTACGAAAACATCCATCTAAATTAAGGTTTCTCTTATTGAGAGAACTTGAGAGTAGGAAGATAAATATTACCCTGACCTTACTTCTCTGTTCCTCTCAACACTACATTCTAAACAATACCTTCTCTCTCTTTGCTCCATGTTTTAAAAATAATGATCTATTTTTTCATATTCTTGCTTTCTTTTAAACCTTAGCCTCTAAATAATCAGAAACAATCTGACTTCAAGCTTCTATGCAAACTAATACAATCTCAAAGTTTCTCAATCCAGCCTACTGTGAGATAAAATTAGGAAAACTGTTCAAATGTACTATAGCACTTATTTAGACCAGTGATAGCATCTTTTTCATTTTCACATTTATTAGTTAAATGCCATGTGACCGTCATATGGATCCAAAAAATATATCTTGAATTATTTAATGAATTCTTTGGAATTAATATTTAAAATGATGATGTTGAGGATGTGTAGGCTCGTTTATAAAAGGTTAAATAATGTTCAATATGCTGCACTTAGTAAAAATGGATAATTCAATAATGAAACCATAATATTCAGTAATGACTTGAAAGTGATTCCTGAGTTAACCTTTTAACTTCATTTTAACAAGAAAATTTGGTTAAGCAAAGTAACCAATTAGCTAGGCATTAGACTTGAGTAAAATTTGCACTGTAATTGCTTTATTCTTTAACTCTCTCTGCCAAGATTAGAGTAGGATTGAGGCAACTGACATCAATGAAGACAGCAATATTGAGCCTCTTTCAGAGTACTCATGATGTCACTGCTCCAACTGTGATAGGTCCCTGGAAATTCTGTAAGATGAGGAAAAGGGTAATCAGGTGATCCTTGTTCTGAATCCATTATACAGTAACTGTGCTTCCATAAGTGGGAGTATCTTAGAGAAGAGACAATATAATTAAAGTTGATCCCTAAGTGACAAGTGAGTTGGGACATCTACTCCTCACAAAGTTGAAAATCCACATATAACTTTTGACTCCCCTAAAACTTAACTACTAATAGCCTACTGTTGACCACAAGACTTACTGATAACATAAAGTCAATTAACACATATTTTGTACGTTATATGTATTACATACTGTATTACTACAATAAAGCAAGCTAGATAAACAAAATAAAATGCTATTAAGAAAATCATAAGAGAAAATATATTTACTACTCCTTAAGTGGAAGTGAATCATCATAAAAGTCTTCATCCTCATTGTCTTCATATCAAGTAGGCTGAGGAAAAGGTTGAAGAGGTGGAGTTGATCTTGCAGTCTTAGGGGTGGCAGAGGTGAAAAAAAATCCATGCAAAAGTGGGCCCAGTAGTTCCAACTTCTATTGTTCAACTGTCATTTGTATTCTATATCCTTTCGTAAAGTATTTATTGACCACCTACTATGTGCCAGACATTGTTCTAAGTGAGTGGGATACACGAGTAATCAAGAAAGAAGAACTTGCCATTTTGCAACTTTACATTCTGACATGAAGAGACCATAATATAGCAAACAAACAAGCCATTTTGCAACTTTACATTCTGACATAAAGAGACCATAATATAACAAACAAGCAAATTACAAACTATATTAAAAGATATGCTATGGGAAAAAAGAAAAACTAGAAAAAGGTAAGGGGATTGTGAGTACTTGGGTGGTGATGGATGAAGGCTGCTATATTAAATAGGTTGTCTAAGTTAGACCTCATTAAGAAAGTGTTATCCAAAGAGTGGCTTTACATGAGGTAGGTCGTTTTGTGAATATATGAGGGCCAAGTGTTAGGAATGCTAGCCAGCCAGGGTTGCTGCACAAAATGAATAAACAAGGCAACTTAGGAGATGGTAATGGGCAGTCAGCTCTTGTAGGCAACTGCAAGCCCCTGTCTTTTACTTTGAGTAAAATGGAGGAACACTGGAACTTTTTGAGGAGTCACATGATCTGTATGACCTATGTGTTTAAAGATGACCATGGCTACTCTGTTAAGGATAGATTGTAAAGATACTTGTATAGGAGCAGAGAGCTGGGTTGAAAGAAGATGATGACCTAGGCCAGGTAATAGCCCAGTTGAGAGAAAATGATGACTTAGGCCATTATAAGAGCCCAGTTGAGAGAAGGTGATGATTTAGGCCAGGGTCACAAGAGTTCTTTGTTCTAATTTTTTAAAAATTTTGGGGAAATACACATAAAATATTACTGTATTTACCATTTTTAAGTATACACTGTAGTGGTGGTGTTAAACACATTCATAATGTTGTACAATCATCACTATCATCCACCTCCATAACTCTTTTTATCCTCAAAACTGAAATTCTGTATCCACTGAACAGTAACTCTCCATTCATCCTGCTGCCAAAACTCTGGTGATTACCGTTCTACATTCTGCCTTTATGATTTTGACTACTTAAGTACCTCATATATAAGTGTAATCACACAGTATTTCTCCTTTTATGAATGGCATAATGTCCTCTTGGTTCATCCATGTTGCAGCATGTGCCAGGATTTCCTTTTTTTCACCTCCGATCTACTTGTGTCTTTGGATATAATGTGAGTCTCTTATAGATAGCATATATTTGAATCCTTTTTAAAAATCTATTCTGTCAATCACTTTTGATTGGAGAGTTTAAACTGTTTACATTTAAAGTAATTACAGTTGGCCCTGCATATTCACAATTCCACATCTATTGATTCAGTAAACCATAAATTTAAAAGAATTGAAAAAATAAAATATAATAATATGATAAAATAACACAAATAATATCCAATACAGTACAACAATAATTTACATAGTATTAGATATTATAAATTATATACATGGTATAAGTTATTATGAGTAACCTAGAGATCATTTAAAGTATATGTGAGAATTGCATAGGTTGTATGCAAATACTAGGCCATTTTAAATAAGGAAACTTGAGCATCTAAGAATTTTGGTATTTGCAGGGGGGTCCCAGAACAAATCCTCTGAAGATTTCAATGAAAAACTTTACTGATAAGGAGAAATTTACTTCTGTCATCTTGCTACTTGTTTTCTACATGTTTTATAGCATTTTTGTCCATCATTTCTGGCATTATTGTCTTCTTTTATATTTAGTTCAGTTTTTTGTAGTGAAGTATTTAAATTCCTTTCACATTTCCTTTTGTATATAGTCTATAGCTATTTTCTTTGTGACTACCATGGGCATTACATTTAATATCTCAAAATTATAACACTCTAATTTGAATTTATATGAACTTAATTTCAGTGACACACAAAACTCTGCACCTTTACGGCTGTATACCTGTTTCCATTGTTGATGTCACAAAATTACATCTTTATATATTATATGCCCCAAAACATAAACTAATAATTATTTAAGTACATTAATCTCTTTAATTATATTGTAAAAAGTGAAGTTACAATTTTACCAGCTTTTAAACCATTTAAAAATGTATTAGTCTCTTAAATATGTAGAAAATAAAAAAAATGGAGCTACAAACCATTGTTAAGATAATACTAGCTTTTATAATTGCTCTTTACCTTTATTAAGATCTTTATGTCTTCATCTGGCTTCAAGTTACTGTCTAGTGTCTTTTAATTTCACCCTGAAGGACTCCCTGAAGCATTTCTTTCAGGGAAGGTCTAGTGGCAATGAACTCTCTCTGAGCTTTTGTGTGTGGGAATGTGTCAATGTACTACTTTTAAAGAACAGTTTTGCTAGATATAAGATTCTTGATTGACAGTATTTTTGTTTTAGCACTTGAGATATATTTTCCCACTGCCTTCTGGTCTCTATAGTTTCTGATGAGAAATCTGCTGATAGTCTTATTAAGTATACCTGTGTGTAACAAGGTGCTTCTCTCTTGCTGCTTTCAAGATTCTCTTTGCCAAGGGATAATGGTTGGGAGATGGATAGTTACCACTGTGCTAACAGTTGAAATTGATCAAAATTAATGGCAATTTACTACTCATGGCTTCCCCTGGAATTTGCAATACTGCAATAGGCTTCAGTAGTTACAGAATTGTTACATCAGACAGATTCTGCAACTGCAATTGTTGTCTAGGTAAGAAGATAGATTTCTGGTGCCTCCTACTTCATCATCTTCCCACAGTCCCTTCTCATATTCATGATATATTTTGAACATAAGACTACTAAGTTTGCCCGGCACGTTGGAAAGAATGTGCAGGAGAAAGAGAGGAGTGAAGGGGGTGTCCATGGTTTTTGACATGACCAAGTAAAAGGATCAGGTGCTGTCACCAGCTGAGACAGTGTAGATGATAGGTACAGTAGAAATGGGGTAAGAAGAATACTGGTTGAATCTGAGATGTCTAGATATCCACATGTTGATGTCAAGTGGGCAGCTTCAAGTAAGTAAGTCTTGGAGAGAGGTCTTGGCTGGATCAGAAACTTATGCAAGGGCATGGTACATGTGACGTCACAAATGGAGTGTGAGTGTAGATAGAGAAGAGCACCATAGATAATCCCTAGGGAACTTCAATACTATTAAGTTGTGTGGAAGAGTAGAAGCCAGCAAACTAGGCTGACAAATGCAGGCAGTTTTGCAACAGGAGATAAAAACAGTCTTGTCCTGGAAGCCAATGAAGACAATGATCAATAATAGTTAAAGACAGACTTTAATTCCTGTGATTTCTTTATTGCTACAGAGGCAAAAACAGCACCAGTGGAAACTTACAGGAATAAGGATCATATTTCAATGAGGAAATGGAAAAACTGAACAGCGATGTCTACTCAATATACTCAATATTAGATCCAACTGGTTTATGAGGCATTGAACTTTCTTTTCAATCCTAGAATTATTCATATACAGACTGATGAGTAACACAAATACTGTAGAAATGATTCCTAAATTGGGTAGAAGATTCAGCCGTATGACCTATGAGACACACTCCCAACTAATGAGTAGTTTATTTCTGCCTCACTTAACACCAGAGGAGAAATACGTCTGCTTTTCCATCTGTGGGCCTTTGAAATCTTAGCAGTCTGTGTCCACAATTATCTCAATGCCTCCTCAGATAAAAGAAAGTGAATTATACAATGGCTTAATGCAAAGAGGATCTTTGGTGCAGACAGACCCAGGTTCAAATGTTAACATGATCATTAATATATTGGGGGGCTTTAGGAAAGCCATTTACATATTTTTAAACCTTACTCTCTTCTTTAGAACACTCACAATGTACTTCAGAAAAGAAAATAGCAGTTCACTCTGCTTTTCTCAGTATCTGACATATACAGGGTAGTCATAAAAACTAATTCTCTTAAGTGTGAGGTCCCAGGTTTAAGGACTATTTTACAATGTTTTAAAGTGAGTCATTCCTCTAAGCTTGAGTTTTAGACTATGCTCTTAATTTAAGCACCATATCTATTCATAAACCAGAAATAAAACATGCATTGTTTTTTCATAAAGACAAAATTTGAATATGGTTTTTATATTAATAATAGATTTTGATGGGTTTTGGAGTCATGTTTGGGGTTAAATTTTCTGCTGCACGTTTTAAGTTATGATATGCTTAAATTATAATAATGAACTATATGATGTAATGAGATAAAGGCAACAGGCTATAAACTTACTAATGTTATTATTTTAGCAAGTTAGTTCCTATGAGAGTTTATATAAAATGGGAAGGATAGTATTATTAGAATTTTTGTGACAATCAAATGAGTCATATGTAAACACTGTAAGGTATCTGGCATATAGACAACACATAATAATTCTTAGTTTTAATTATTTGTTCCTCCATTCTAGGAAAAAAAGCTTCTACATAGAACGAGTTTTTCTACATTAATTGCTTTACATTAGCCCTAACTATTTTTAAAATGTCTTTATTATTAGGAAAACAACATTAATAGTAAATAATTCAAACAGCACAAAAATGCCTGCCATAAAAAGGGAACCCCCTTTTACTTCAAATTATCTGTCTTACATTTATTTATATGTAAATGTATGCACGTGTATACACGTGCATGTAAACCTTTTATACTCAAGGGGAACAAACTCATTTGTTTCATGTAACAATATGTATTTTTACAAATATATAATTCTAACATAAATTGCTAGATATGCAACTGCTTTCAAAAGTCTGTGCCTTTGTGATATTAATTAATTTTGCAAAATTGCCCTCTAAAATACTTGAGTCTATACTCTCTGACAAAGAGATTATGAAGTGAAATTTTCTGCATGCCCTAAAATCATTATTGATTATAATCCAAACTTGTCAGTCTGATAAAGAACAGAAGCATCTCAAATTAATCATAACTTGTATTTTTCTAAGAAGTAAGGTTCACATTTTTTTGAAATTTCCCTTACACTATACATGTGTGATAGGAACATTAGCTTCTTGTTCAATTAGAAATATGAATTTCTCTGTATAGAAAGGCATGGATTTTCTGTCATGTGTTTCAAATATTCATATAAATTTAGAATTTTCTTTTCGATTTTAGTAATTAATTATCAACATGACTTTCCTTGTACAGAAGTTTTAAATTTATGTTTTAAAATAATTTATTCATTTACTTATGGCTTCAGTAATTTCAATCATTTTTTTGGAAACGCTCTCCCCCAATTAAACTTTATGAAATAAAATTGCCCATAACTCATTCTAGTACATTTGTTTATTTAGTTATATATTCATTGGCACTTAATTTTAATTGGACACAGAATTTATTTTGGTGTACCAGATAAGATAGGGATCTGGTCTTCCTATTATTTTTTTTCTCCAATTGTCTTACTGGTTATCTCTCTAACACTTATTCAATAAATTATTTATTCACATTGTTGTTAATATATACTAATTATATGCATCCATGTTTATTTAATAAGGAATAGAAACTTGGTTTTATTAAATGCATTTTCTGATCTAAAAATTAGTGAATTTGTTTAAATTTTTTTTTCTTTTGTTTTCTTTTTTATTATTATCGTTATACTTTAAGTTTTAGGGTACATGTGCACAATGTGCAGGTTTGTTACATAT
This sequence comes from Symphalangus syndactylus, assembly GCF_028878055.3. Taxonomy (NCBI): domain Eukaryota; kingdom Metazoa; phylum Chordata; class Mammalia; order Primates; family Hylobatidae; genus Symphalangus; species Symphalangus syndactylus. Next base: position 60,579,252 of record NC_072424.2, on the reverse strand, counting down.
GTATCCATGTGCCATGTTGGTGTGCTGCACCCATTAACTAGTCATTTAGCATTAGGTATATCTCCTAATGCTATCCCTCCCCCCTACCCCCACCCCACAACAGTCCCCGGAGTGTGATGTTCCCCACCCTGTGTCTACATGTTCTCATTGTTCAATTCCCACCTATGAGTGAGAACATGTGGTGTTTGGTTTTCTGTCCTTGTGATAGTTTACTGAGAATGATGGTTTCCAGTTTCATCCAAGTCCCTACAAAGGACATGAACTAATCATTTTTTTTTTTTTTTTGAGACAGAGTCTCGCTCTGTCGCCCGGGCTGGAGTGCAGTGGTGCAATCTCGGCTCACTGCAAGCTCCGCCTCCCGGATGAACTAATCATTTTTATGGCTGCATAGTATTCCATGGTGTATATATGCCACATTTTCTTAATCCAGTCTATCGTTGTTGGACATTTGGGTTGGTTCCAAGTCTTTGCTATTGTGAATAGTGCCACAATAAACATACGTGTGCATGTGTCTTTATAGCAGCATGATTTATAGTCCTTTGGGTATATACCCAGTAATGGGATGGCTGGGTCAAATGGTATTTCTAGTTCTAGATCCCTGAGGAATCGCCACACTGACTTCCACAATGGTTGAACTAGTTTACAGTCCCACCAACAGTGTAAAAGTGTTCCTATTTCTCCACATCCTCTCCAGCACCTGTTGTTTCCTGACTTTTTAATGATGGCCATTCTAACTGGTGTGAGATGGTATCTCATTGTGGTTTTGATTTGCATTTCTCTGATGGCCAGTGATGATGAGCATTTTTGCATGTGTTTTTTGGCTGCATAAATGTCTTCTTTTGAGAAGTGTCTGTTCATATCCTTCGCCCACTTTTTGATGGGGTTGTTTGTTGTTTTCTTATAAATTTGTTTGAGTTCATTCTAGATTCTGGATATTAGCCCTTTGTCAGATAAGTAGGTTGCAAAAATGTTCTCCCATTTTGTAGGTTGCCTGTTCACTCTGATGGTAGTTTCTTTTGCTGTGCACAAGCTCTTTAGTGTATTTAATTAGATCCCATTTGTCAATTTTGGATTTTGTTGCCATTGCTTTTGATGTTTTAGACATGAAGTCCTTGCCCACGCCTATGTCCTAAATGGTATTGCCTAGGTTTTCTTCTAGGGTTTTCATGGTTTTAGGTCTAACATGTAAGTCTTTAATCCATCTTGAATTAATTTTTGTATAAGGTGTAAGGAACGGATCCAGTTTCAGCTTTCTACATATGGGTAGCCAGTTTTCCCAGCACCATTTATTAAATAGGGAATCCTTTCCCCATTGCTTGTTTTTGTCAGGGTTGTCAAAGATCAGATAGTTGTAGATATGTGGCATTATTTCTGAGGGCTCTGTTCTGTTCCATTGATCTATGTCTCTGTCTTGGTACCAGTACCATGCTGTTTTGGTTACTGTAGCCTGGTAGTATAGTTTGAAGTCAGGTAGCATGATGCCTCCAGCTTTATTCTTTTGGCTTAGGATTGACTTGGCGATGAGGACTCTTTTTTGGTTCCATATGAACTTTAAAGTAGTTTTTTCCAATTCTGTGAAGAAAGTTATTGGTTGCTGTATGGGAATGGCATTGAATCTATAAATTACCTTGGGCAGTATGGCCATTTTCACGATATTGATTCTTCCAACCCATGAGCATGGAGTGTTCTTCCATTTGTTTGTATCCTCTTTTATTTCATTGAGCAGTGGTTTGTAGTTCCCCTTAAAGAGGTCCTTCCTGTCTCTTGTAAGTTGGATTCCTAGGTATTTTATTCTCTTTGAAGCAATTGTGAATGGGAGTTCACTCATGATTTGGCTTTCTGTTTGTCTGTTATTGGTGTACAAGAATGCTTGTGATTTTTGTACATTGATTTTGTATCCTGAGACTTTGCAATATTTTTAAAAACTAAATCTTGCATTCCTGAAATGAACTACATTTGAGTGTAATTTACTATGCTGATAGATGTGTGCTACTGAAATACCTTGGTAATATTTTTGTAATGTTTCTTATTATTGTAAAATAGACAGCATAAAATTTACCATTTTAACTATATTAAAAATATATCATTGTCATTATTATTTTTAGAGACTGGGTGTATATTACCTAGGTTGGACTTGAACTTCTGTGTTTAAGTGATCCTCCAGCCTTAGCTTACTAAGTAGCTGGGAAGTAGCTGCATGCCACTATACCTACCCCATTTTAACTAACTTTAAGTGCACGAATACATGGCATTAAGTACATTCACAATGTTATGCAACTATCCATTTCTAGAAGTTTTCATCTTTCCAAACAAAAACTCTGTACCCATTAATGAATAATTTATCATTCCTTCCTCCCCACAATCCCCTGTAACCTCTATTCCACTTTCTGTCTCTATAAATTCGCCTGTTCTAGGAACTTCATGAAAGTAGAATCATATATTTGTTCTTTTTGACTGGTTTATTTTATTTAGTGTAATGTGTTCAATGTTCATCTATGTTGTAGAATGTAATAGAATTTCATTACTCTTTAAGGCTGAATAATATTTCATTATATGTGTATACCACATCTTATTTATCTACTAATTTGTTGAAAATATTTGGGCTGTTTTTATCTTTTGGCTGTTGTGAATAATACTTCTATGAACACTAGTGCTCAACACTTGGTAATATTTTACAGTTTTCAATTGGTATTCACAAGTGAGGTTGTTCTACAGTTTTATTTTTTGTGACATCCTTGTGAAACCCATATATTTTTAAGAAGGTTCTTTATAAAATGGCATAAATCTAAAATTGTGTATTACATAAATTTATCTTCACAATGGTTTACCTTAAAAATGAAAATAAAAGTTACTCCTAATTTCTCTACATGGATCTAAATGTCTTTCAACAAGTTGGTTGCAGTCAGGTCCTAACTTAATATAAGTATTAATAATCTCTTATCTACATGTTTCTGGGTAAAAAGCATTAATTTTTACTTCCTTATTGCTCATAGAAAGTTTTATTTTTCTCCAAATCCCCCAAAATACAGTATTTAAGTTGATATCAAATTCACTTGCTTCCACTTTTCAAAATCAATAATAAAATGGAAATCCATTCCATTGATAATGCAATGTCTCTTGATTATAATGGTGATATTTCTTTTCTGATCTATTAAACATCTGTCTACATAAAAAGCCACTCCTACTGCAACAACAAAAGAAACAGCAGAAGATCCATCTGTGCGCTAATGAGTGTAGAGAAGCTTACTGAAGGCTGAGTTAAACAAACAAACAAATGAACAAACAAGCAAATGAAGAATGGCAGGACTGTAGAGAGGGACATGAGATGAAAGATTTTTTGGCTGTCACAGGGCCCTAAAGAGAGAATACGGGTTTGGACATTTTTCAAAAAGCACCTGCATGTTAATGGTCATTTTGAAGCAGTCATCAGTTTTCCAGTTGAGGGTAAATGTGAAAATAAGAAGCAACCCTCCCAGATAAGGTAGAAAATATTGGCCTGAGGTATGAGAAGGGAAGGGCTAGGGGTTTTGTTGCAGAATGAAAACAACTAGTTAAAACAGGCTGAATATTCACTAGACCTAGAAAAGAAGGAGAGACTGGTATGATTTCAGGAAAATCAAGGACATATTCGTAAGGGGTCATAAAAAATGATATGAGTAGAAGCACAACTAATTCAGAATTAGAAATGCATGACGCAATGTGGGATGAAAACATAAAAATTTAAAAAAATACAAAATGAAGAAATAATATTTGAAGTACATGGGACAGGCATTAATTAAAAGGATGGGTAATCAGAAAAGACAAATTCTAGACATAATACCACTGAAAATTTCTAAATTTTTCTAGGAAACAGGATTATTTCACATGCCATTCTATTGGAGAGAATATGGTCTACAGCAATTTGAAATTTTTTTCCTCATAAAAATGTGAATCAGTGTCATATCATTTTCTCAATTAAAATTTAAATTCACAAATGAGGAGTTGGGAAACTGATATGAATGAAACTGAAATCACAAAGCCCATCAAATCCTCTCTTCCATTTACTTTAGAAAAATAAAAAGCAATGCTGTGCAGTGGTCTGTGGTAAAGATAAAACAGGTTTAAGCTGTAAGCTACAGAGTGGCTTCTGAAAAACCATGTTGCTTATAAAACTAGATACGTTTCCAAGATTATGAGTGGTCATATTTGGCTTTGAGTCGTAGTTTCCATAGGAGTTGTAGTTTCCACATTTAGGAACTATTCTTAAATGATCTGATAACTACTTTAAAAGTCAGAAAAATCACACTCATCAAGTACTTGGACTTGGGTATTTCATCCTTTGTTGTATAAAGAAGGAAACTCACACTCTGTGGGAAGACATGGCAAGTTGCAACCATGGATGAGACTTCTTCCAACCAGGCACAGAAGGCTTCCCCTTTTTCTGGGACTGAACAGAATACGAAGAAGTATAGAGCAAGTGAGATGGTTTTAAACACATTTTGGAACTTCAATTTTCTGCATTAATCTACATAAGAAATTGATTTGAAAACCAGCACAGGGGAATGTGGCTGCGTTTGATCTTAAAAAAGGCCAAATTTGGGGCAGATTTACACTCCTGGCATTATATTGCTTTAAAAAGTTGGCAGTAACTCAAGTCAAGAAATATAAAGTGGGCCTTGGGGCAAATTTAATTGAAGAAAAGGTCTGATGTATTTCACAGAATTCTAAAAGTACATCAAAGAGATACTTTTAAAGGCATTGAGAGGCTGAAGTGCCTAGGTGAACAAACAGGTACACCAGCAAGCAAAAAGTAGATACTTATAAGAGGAAGCCTCTTATAAGAGGAAGCCGCACATTCCAGTCCTCTAATGGTCTCTCAGTTTACCCAGACACGTGCCAAGCATTCCTTTTGCATGTTTAGCAGTAACAAAATATAGCACAGCTTGTGCCATTTAGGTATATCTTGGTTTATTAGATCCTACAATGCACTTTCACTGCATGCCTGAAAGAGATTGTATTATGATGCTGACTGTAAGATGCACTATAGGTGGAGATGTTAAAATTTGAAAGAAATGGTATATTCAACAACGAAACATAGTATGTGTGGAGGAGAAATAGCTAATGTTAAGAATAGTGTTTGTTCTCCAGTCATATATATATATATGTATGTATACATGAATATAAATATATACATTTATATTTATCTATACATATATATTTGTGTGTATATATACACATATATACATATATGTGTATATATGTATATGTGTACATATGTATATATACATATATGCGTATATGTGTACATATGTATATATACATATATGCGTATATGTGTACATACATATGCGTATATATGTATATACGCATATATATGTATATCTGTATATATGTATACATATATCTGTATACGTATACGTATATCTGTATACGTATACACATACATCTGTATACGTATACATGTATATGTATATCTGTATAATATACGTATATATGCATATATACACATACACATATATATACGTGTACATATATTTCTTTTTAACTGCTCCTTGCAAAGCAGGGCTAACTAATAGGCAGTGCACCTAGAATCAGCCTCCAGAGTCTTTTATATGAATGTCTTAGGAATATGGAGGAACATATTGACACATGTTGCCTTTGTAGAGGCTTAACTATCAAGAAATAATTGGGAATTGGGTCAAAATGGTGGACTAGAAGCAAGAAGCTCATGTGTACTGCTCTCATGGACAGGAAAGAAAAGGGCTAGTGAACACTCACCCAACAAGCTGATCACTTAAGAAATCGCTTTGGGATCCATTGAGGCAGGAAGAGGACACAGCAGGGAAGAACAAAGCTGGGCAGTAGCCCGTGTGGAATCAATGTGTAGACAGGAGAAGCTCCCCATATGGGAAAGGGTAAGTAAATAGGAGTCCCATGGGAGATTCACACTCTCTTGACAGGGACCTGTGCAAGACTGGGGATGGGAAAACGCCCTGGCCCCACTACATTACACCACACACTTCTAAAATGAGGCAGAGAGCTACCAGTAGTTTTGGTAAGGTTAGTCTCAGGTCCACAGAGGCCTCTGAAGCCTTGGACCCTGGAACAGACTAGCACCAGTGCCATAGCCCTGATGGAAGCCACAGTTGCAATGTGTGGGAGCAGTAAGATTGATCCATCCACCCTCACCAGACAAAGCTTGGGGCCAGCTTCTGGCCCAGTGATCCCTCTTCTGCTTGAACTCAGCTGGCAGGTACAGCCTTCTTACAGTCTTAGAAAATACCCAGATAGCAGGGCAGGTGACTTCACCTACCCTGAACACTGGTAGCAATGTGCGCCACGCCTGCTAGATCTTTTAGCCCACTGTCTTACTTCTGTCCAAAATGTGTGGGAAGGCACAATCATGTGTTCCCTGGGGAAGCACCCAGACAGTCGTCTGACCCCACCCACTCCCGCAGCACCTAGCTGAGTGGGACCTGCTGGCTTGGTTGGTGACTAAGCAGGGAGGAGCCTTCACTGAAAGAAGTGAGACACCTGTGTTCACAGGCTGGTGGAGGATCAGGGCATGTCTCCCTCCACAGGGCCAACTACAGCCTGTCTGTGGACCACTGCCACTACCTGAGAAAGCCCCATGGACCAAAACATCCAGCAAAAGAAACGCAGGGATGGAGCTTGATTGAAGGGGGCTCCTCCAAGGCCTGGGAGCAGACTACGTGAGTGGGCCAACCCTCTCCAGAGCATCACAGAGAACTACGGCCAACTGCCAAAAAACAGAAGAGCCACGCAGCAGAGTAAGAGCCTATCTGCTGGCTAGCACCCTTAAGTGCCACCTACTGGACTGTGGCCAAAAAATACAGGACTGAAATATTTTGCCAGGATATCCCAGCCAACACATGTGCTCCCTGCAATACCACTATGGCTGCTGGCACATGAGAACAACCATGGATCCCACTGCCACCACCCTGACGAAGCACTTCGGCTGGCACTCCCTATCAAACAGTTGTGGCCACAAACCAGGATCACGTTAGCCTCCCCAGCACAGCAGGTTCCTAACCTCAAGGGGCCAGAAAACAAAAATGGGGACCCGGTACCAGCCCACTCAGGGTAAGAGCATGTAGCCCAGGAGGGCAGAACTGAGCCATGGCCCCCTGAAATATTCCAGAATCAAAGCCAGTTGACTGAATCCGCCTTATACCAAAGTCAAAATGCCAAGGGCATCAAAGAAGATAAATGCAAAAAAAGAAAACAAACCCCAACCAAAGGACAGTGACTTCAAATATTAAAGGACCATTGACCCACGCAGAGAGAAAGAACCAGTGTAAGAATGCTGGCAACTCAAAAAACCAGAATGTCTTCCTACCTCCGAGTAACTTAATTAGTTCCCCAACAATGGTTCTTAACTAGGCTGAACTGGGTGAAATGGCAGATATAGAATTCAGGGTATGGATTGGAATGAAGATCATAGAGATTCAGGAGAAAGTCAAAATCCAATCCAAGGAATCTAAGGAATACAATAAACCAATACAGAGAATAAAAGATGAAGTGGCCATTTAAAGAAAGAACCAAGTAATCTGATAGAGCTGAAAAATGGACTATAAGAATTTAATAATACAATCACAAGTATTAACAACAGAATAGACCAAGCTGAGGAAAGAATCTTAGAGCTCAACACTGTTTGTCCAAATCCACTCAGTCAGACAAAAACAAAGAAAAAAGAATAAACGAATATTAACAAAACCTCTTATAATACGGGATTATGTAAAGAGATCAAAACTACAACTCACTGGCATCCCTGAAAGACAGCGAGAGAGAAAGCAAGCAACTTGGAAAATGTATTTGAGGATAATGTCCACAACAATGTCCCCAGCCTGGCGAGAGGCTAATATCCAAATTCAGGAAATGCAGAGAACCACTGTAAGATACTATAGAAGATGACCATCCCCAAGACACATAGTCATCAGATTTTCAGTCAAAATAAAATAAAAGATATTAAAGGCAGCTAGAGCGTAGGGGCAGGCCACCTACAAAGGAAACCCAATCTGGCTAACAACAGTCCTATCAGCAGTAACCTTGTAAGCCAGAAGAGATTGAGGGCCTATATTCATCATTCCTAAAGAAAATAAACTACAACCAATAATTTCATATCCTAGCAAAATGAGCTTCATAAGCAAAGGAGAAATAAGATTCTTTTGAGATAAGCAAATGCTAAGGAAATTCATTAATACCAGACCTGCCTTACAAGAGGACCTTAATAGAATACTAAATATGGAAACAAATGACCATTATGCACCACCACAAAAACACACTTAAGTACATAGACCATTTACACTATCAAGCAACTACACAATCAAGTCTGCATAATAGCTACCTAATAACATGATAATAGGATCAAATCACACATATCCAAACTAACCTTGAATATAAATGGTGAAATGCCCCAACTAAAAGGCACAGAATGGCAGATTGGATAAAAAAGCAAGACCCAACTGTATGTTCCTTCCATCTCACATGCAACGACATCCATAGGCTCAAAGTAATACAGTGGAGAAAAATCTACCAAGCAAATGGAAAGCAAACAAACAAACCAAAACAAACCAAAAATCAGGGGTTGCTACTCTAATTTCAGACAAACAAACTTTAAGCAAACAAAAATTAAAAGAGAAAAAGAAGTACATTATATAATAGAAGGGCTCAATTCAACAAGAAGACTTAATTATCCTAAGCACATATGCATGCAACATAGGAGTACCCAGATTAATAAAGCAAATTCTTAGAGGCCTACAAAGAAACCTAGATAACCACACAACAATAGTGGGAGACTTCAACACACCACTGACAGTACTAGACAGATCATCGTGGCAGAAAACTAACAAAGATATTCAGAACCTGAACTCAACCCTTGGCTAAATGAACCTAATGACATCTAAAGAACTCTCTACCCCAACATTTCAGAATATATATCTCTCTCTGCACATGGCACTTTAAAATCGGCCACACAATTGGCCACAAAACAGTCCACAGCAAACTGAAAAACAAACTGGAATCATACCAAGCATGCTGTCAGCCCACAGCACAGTAAAAATACACATCAATGCTAAGAAGATGGCCCAAACCACAGAATTACATGGAAATCAACCTGCTCCTGAATGACTTCAGAGTGAACAATGAAATTGAGGCAGAAATCAAGAATTTCTTTGAAACTACTGAGAACAAAGATATAACATACAAGAATCACTGGGACACAACTAAAGCCTTATTAATAAGAAAGTTTATAGTGCAAAATGCCCATATCACATAACTAGGAAGATCTCAAATTAGCAATGTAGCATGACACCTAGAGGAAGTAGAGAAACAAGAGCAAACCAACATCAAAGCTAGCAGAAGACAAGAAATAAACAAAACCAGGCCTGAACTGAAGGAAGTTGTAACATGCAAAAGAGACAAATGTTCGCGTCCAGGAGTTGGCTCGCTGAAAGAGTAAATAAGATAAACCACTAGCTAGACTAACAAAGAAAAAAAAAAAGAGATGATCCAAGTAAACATAAAGAAATAACAAAGGGGACGTTACCACTTTAGGGATCCCACAGAAATACAAAAGCCTTCAGAGACTATTAAAAACACCTCTATACACACATGCTAGAAAACTTGGAAGAAACTGGTAAATTCCTGGACACATACAACCTCCCAAGATAGAACAAGGGAGAGACTGAATCCCTGAACAGACCAATAATGAGTTCCAAAATTGAATCAGTAATAAACAGACTACCAACCAGAAAAAGCCCAGGACCAGTTGGATTCACAGCCAGATTTTACCAGATGTATAAAGAAGAGCTGGTCCCATTCCTACTGAAACTATTCCAAACTCTAACTCATTCTGTGAGTCCAGCATCATCCTGATACCAACACCTGGAAGAGACACAAAGAAAAATATTAAAACTTCAGGCCAATATCCTTGATGAACATAGATGCAACAGTCCTCAACAAAATACTAGCAAACCAAATCCAGCAGCAGATTAAAAAGCTAATATTCCACAATCAAGTAGGCTTTATCCCTGAGATGCAAGGTTGGCTTAACATATGCAAACCAATAAATGTGATTATTCACACAAATTAAACTAAAATCAAAAACCATATGATCTTTTAAATAGACAACACAAAATTATTTCAATAAAATTCAACATCCCTTCATGTTAAAAACCCTGAACAAACTAAGCATTGAGGGAACACACTTCAAAATACTAAGAGCCATCTATGAAAAACCCATAGCCAACATACTGAATGGGCAAAAGCTGGAAGCACTCACCTTCAAAACCAGAACAGACAATGATGCCCTCTCTCACTACTCATATTCAACATAATATTGGAAACCCTGGCCAGATAAATCAGGCAGGAAGAAGAAATAAAAGACATGCAAATAGAAAGGGAGAAAGCCAAACTATCCTTATTTTCAGATGATATGATATTGTACCTACAAAGCCCCATAGTCTCTTCTCAAAAGCTCCTAGATCTGATAAGGAACTTCAACTAAGTTTCAGGATACAAAATCAATGTACAAAAATCAGTAGTAGCATTTCTATATACCAACATCAAAGCGGAGAATCATATCAATAACACAATCCCATTCACAATGACCACAAAAAAACTAGAAATACAGTTAAACAAAAAGGTGAAAGATCTCTATAATGAGAATTACAAAACACTGCCTGAAAGAAATCAGACAAGACACAAACAAATGAAAAAACATTCCATGTTCATAGATGGTGAAAGAATCAATATTTTTAAATGGCCATACTGTTCAAAACAATTTACGGATTCAATCCCATCCCTATAAAACTACCAATGATATTCTTTACAGAATTAAGAAAAACTATTCTAAAATTCATATAGAACAAAAAAAAAAGAGTCCAAATAGCCAAAGCAACCCTAAGCAAAAAACAAAGCTAGAGGCATCACATTACCTGACTTCAAACTATACAACACTACAATAACCAAAACAGCATGTTATTGGTACAAAAACAACCACCTAGACCAGTGGAACAGAATAGAGAACCCAGAAATAAAGTCACACATGTACAATCACCTAATCTACAAAGTCAAAAAAACAAAAACAAAAACAAAACAAATAAACAAAAAAAAACAGGCAATGAGGATAACTAGCTAGCCATATGCTGAATATTGAAGCTTACACTTTCTTCATACTAGTTACAAAAATCAACTCAAGATGGATTAAAGACCTAGATGTAAAATCCAAAACTATAAAAACTTTGGATGATAAACCTAGGAAATACCATTCTGAAAATAGCCCCTGGCAAAGATTTCATGACAAATATACTAAATTCAATTGTAACAAAAACAAAAGTTGACAAATGGGGCCTAGTTAAACTAAAGAGCTTCTGCACAGCAAAAGAAACTATTGATAAACATACAATCTACAGAATGGGAGAAAATATTTGCAAACTATGCATCTGACAATGTTCTAACACGCAGCACCTATAAAGAATATAAAAAATTAACAAGGAAAAAACATTCCCATTAAAAAGCAGGCAAAGTACATGAACAGTCACTTTTCAAAAAACATACATGTGGTTAAGAAGCATATGAAAAAATGCTTAACATCACTAATAATTATACAAAATGCAAATCAAAAGCACAATGAGATACCACCTCACACCAGTCAGAATGGCTATTATTAAAAAGTCCAAAAATAGCACATGCTGGTGAGGTTGCCAAGAAAAGGAAATGCTTATACACTGCTGTTGAGAATGTAAATTTTATCAGCCACTGTGGGAAGCAGTTTTGCAAATTCTCAAAGAACTTAAAACAGAACTATTATCTGACCCAGCAATCCCATTATAGGATATATACTCAAAGTAATATAAATCATGCTACCATAAAGACACATGCACACATATGTTCATGACAGCACTATTCATAACAGCAAAGACACAGAATCAACCTAGATGCCCATCAATGGTAGACTGGATTTTTTAAAAATGTGATACGTATACACCATGGAATACTACGCAACCATAAAAGAAGTTATCATGTCCTTTGCAGCAATACAGATGGAGGTGAAGGACATTATCTTAAGTGAGCTAATGCAGGAACAGAAAACCAAATACTGCATGTTCTCACTTGCAAGTGGTAGCTAAACATTCAGTACACATGGACACAAAGAAGGGAACAATAGATACTGGGGTCTACTTGAGGGTTGAGGGTGGGAGTAGGGTGAGAATGGAAAAACTACCTATCAGGTACTATGCTTATTACCTGGGTGAGGAAATAATCTGTACACCAAATCCCCATGACATACAATTTACCTATATAATAAACCTGTGCATGTACCCATGAAACTAAAATGAAAATTAAAAATAAGTAATTGCTGTGATTCTGAAACATTTGCAAATGCAACATCTATTTCTCTATTAATCTCTTTTGCAAATAAATTTTATTGTGTATTTTAGAGGTACACAAAATTATATTATGGGATACATATACAAAGTAAAAAAGTTACTTAAGTGAAGCAAATTAACATACTCATCATCTGAATAGTTGCCCATTTGTTTTATTTGCTTTTGTAGGCAAAAGCAGCTAAATTCTACTCATTTAGCATGAATCACAAATATGTCTATTAATTTTATTATAAAAATATAAAGTCAAATAAGAAACACTGCTCAAAATAATTTAATATTATAAGATGACATATTTCCCCAAGTTAAATTATTAAATGTAAAGCATCAGGACTACATAAATCATTCTTAAAGAGCATTTTTATAATTTTTATAAATTAAATTTTAAACTTCATTCAATTTCTTGTAGTATTCAACTAAGTCAGCAAATTAACTTGAAATTGGAGAGTAACTGAAACACAATCTATCCAAAAAAAGTCATGTAGTAAAGTCTTGAGAGGGCCATTTCCCCAAGAATTCCCATAGTCATTTATTGCTCTTTGAGAGGACTGTGTCATCATCACATTAATTATTGGTACAAACAGACAGCAGTTGTCAAGGGGAGAAATGGTTCTCAGAGAAAGTTGTATAAAGCAAATCTTTCACCAGTGTGGCCCCCTGAAGGATAAATCACTTTTTTATTATAAAACATTAAACTTTAAATCCATAAATACTGTTGTGTTCTGCTTAACAGCTCATATTACACCACATCACACATTTTATGGCTCATAAATGTACATCAAATACAGCTCAAGTTTAGTGATCATAATCTTAACTCTATCTCACTGATATTTTTCTAAGAAGTGGACAATGAACAGCAGGAAAAAAATCACAACTTTTGTAATAAAATATGGTTTGTTTTCAAAAGATTACTAAATATAATAAGATATAGTTTGTTTACAAAATATTATGATTTATTGTTGTACTATAGAAACAAGAACAAGGTAGGTCAACTTTGATAAGTGAGTATAATCTGCTTCTCAGAATTTCACTCTTTTTCTATAAAAAAGCTCTGAAGTTCTCCTATGTGTGATAATTAGGTGAAATGAATATTCCTTTAAAAATAAAGGAGTTTGGCAGGCTATTCATAATTTAAAGAAATGGTAAATTTTCTCAAGCATGAATTGTTATTTGAGACTATTCCATAAAACTATTATATTAACGATCGGGTGTTATCATTTTTCACATTCTTCCACATTTAACATGAAAAAGTAATGCAAATACGTGGGCATGATCAGTCAAGTTAAAAATGTAATGGTTCACCAAAAATGAAGAATCTAAAATTATAGTAACTGCACTAAAGATTTCCATCTATAACAGAAGCATGACCTTGAGAAATTCATACTTTTTCAGTTACCTCATCTATAAAATAAAAGTTTTATATATTCTGCGATTTCCAAGATTAGTCCCAGCCTAAGCATTCCATGATTTTAAAAATTATGAGAGACAATAGTTTGCTGGTGATCCATGGTCCACGGCAGTTAAGAATAAGCAGTTTTATCGTTAGAGCATTTTCTTATACATTACAAAATAAAACTTCACACAAAAATTTGAAATCATAGAATATTCTTATTTCGGTATTCATCATTCTAAATCAAACATAGATCCAGTAATAATCAGCATAAAACCACTCATATGGGAACTTGAAGAGCCATCAAGAGTTTAAATGCCTTACATACCTTGCCAGCTTAATTTGATCAGAGACTACAGAACTACATTTTTATTTAGAAGCAGGTATTAAGTCTGTCATTGACTTTCCCATACCCAGAAATAAAAATATGTTATTCCAAGAAACATCATCAAGTTATACCATATTTAACTGTATGATTTATGAAAAGAAACTATTCAAGACTATAACTGGTTAATTGATCAAGTGAAAAGGGACACATTATTCTTTATACTCCAACATATTTCTACCTTACTTCACTACTATGCAAATTTTTCATATATATTTCTAAGACTGCCCAGTTTAATATTCAAGAGAACATGATTATAAAGCAAATCTAATAAAGTTTATTTTAAAAACATATGCCTATGTAACACAGCTTTCTTGCAATAGAGTTTAGCTCAAAAAAAAATTGCATGCCCAAAACACTTCATCTCAAAGATAAATTTTATGGTTTTCTGGGCTTTAACAATTTTATCCCTGTTTGAAATAATTATAGACAAAGCATCTAGTTAATTATATTTACTAAAGTTTATCATATTAGAAGACAATTGGTAAACCAGAGCATTTATTTCTGTAATCGTTACTATTAGGATAATTACATGGTCCTTGCTTCACATTCACTCTTCAGAAAGTAAATTATCAGTTTGAATCTTTGAGTTTACATTTTAGTTTCCTCCATTCATTTGACCAAAAAAATCCCTCTGTTTACCCATTGAAATGTATGAATATAATTGATAAAACCATGCCACTGAATGCTATCTTTTATAATCAATGATCTACTGGTGAAAAAATAGCTTAAAGAAAGACGTAACATTCAGAACGATATCATAATTATTTTATGAATAAACTTTCATTATAGAAGACTATAGGTTATAATCTAAGAGTCTAATAACCACCATGTGATCTTCTTAGATATATTAGTAATAATTCCCTGCTGATTTTCTAATGTTACATATTTAGTATCATTAACTCTACTCCATTTTATAATAATGATATACATTTTAACATGAACCAAACATAATCAAGTGGGTGTAAATATTTGGAAAAACTGATATATCATTTATATTTTGAATAAATGATTAAAATATCTGATTATGCCTCCTACATTCACAGAACAAAAATGCTGTAGCCTTCAGTTGAAAATTACCCTCATCATTGCACTTTCAAGTTTTCCTTCCCCTATGTCAATATCACGTGCTTGCATATACTTAACATTATGAAGTTTCAAATATTTATTTTATAAAAGTCAATAAGTAAAATATCATCTTATTTTATCATTTTTAAATCAATTCTATGAGAACAATGTATATATGGTAGTACCTTTGGATATTGCTTGACAGGAATCAGTACTCTTTCCGAGAGCTTTATGTTTTTGTTGCTGATGACATCAAGATACTTCTTTTCTTCATCTTCCTTTTTTCCATCAGAACCTTGAAACTTTTCAATTTCTGGAAGAAAATCACAAGAAGAAAACAAGTGAAATGAGGAACAATGTTACCATAAATATGCTGAAAATGTTATCATAAATAATATTCATATTACTCCTCTTCTCAAATAAGATTTTGATGTATATCGATAAAAGGCCTGAAACAGCATCTCGCTAACAGTTATGTGAATGCTGCTACTGTATGTAAGAGAACCTCTGTCAACTCAAACTAAAAAGCGATAATTGAAGATGTGACTGTGGCTTCTGTGAAAAAATTGATGAATTTAATTAATTTTTAATATCTTCAAACACAGTAAAAAGGTAATATATGTCCTTTGACTATTTAAATTATTTTAGCAAACTTAATTTTTTCCAGGAGCATTAAATAGAACAAAATACATTTTAAGGATATATGCTTTATTTTTACTCAGAATTATTTCTAAGAAAATAAAAATAATTAAAATGGTAATTATTCAGTTAGCTAAAATAGGTAGTAAAGAGAAATTGCATGATATTTCACAAAGAATTATAGAAAAGTCATATAAATGATTAAATCTATAAATGATAACATTCATATTCATCAGTAAGATATTATCTATATAGGTGTTTAAGAAAAACATTAGAATATTACAAAATTTGATATTTTGGAGCATACTTATCCACTCCTTCATTTTTGAATTAATTTATTCCATAAAAAATGTTAAATCTCTACTAGATACCAGAAATACAACAGAAAACAATAAAATGTCTCTGTTTTTATAGACTATATTCTAACGTGGAAAATGAACAGTGAGAAAATGAATATATGGGCACACATACAGTTATGGCTGGGGGCAAATAATAAACACAATATGCTGTTAAGAATACAAAGGAGACTCAAGCAGTGGCTATTACTTCAGATTTGAAGGGTGATATTTGATCAAAGCCCTGAATGGCAGAGAAGAACAAGCCATGAGAAGACTGAGAAGAGCTTAACAGTCTGATGAAAAACAAGCTTTAGTTGCTCTTGGAATAGCAAGAAGCGAGAAAGCCTGTGTGGCTGAAGAATAGTGAATGTGGAAAAAAGTCTTGATAAGTGATTATAGGACAGATCATCTAAGAACTTGAAGAATACACGATGTTTTCTGCTTTATATTGTGACTGCAATGGTAAGCCTCTGGACTACTTTGAAGAATAAAGGAAGGTAGCCACATTGTATTTTTATTTTTAAGGATACATAGTATGTAATATGCAAAATCAATCACAGCAGAAGGCAAGCAAACAAGAAAACCAACTTACATTTGTCTAGTTGAGAAACGACGCTGACAAAGTAGGAATGAGATGTTAAAAGACTGTGTAGTTACAACTAGAGTCATCTCATGCAGTGCACTATGTAAAATAAGTGTTTTGGAGAATTATTAAAAATTCATTTAAAAATTACCTTTATGTTTTTTATATAGTTATCATTATGACCATAACATAATCAGTAAATATTTCTTTTTGTTCTTTGCTCTTGGTCAATGTACTAAAATACTAACTAAATTAAGATAAGAACGTGACAGTGTTTTACTTTTGCTATGGATAGAACAAAACATTCTATTTTTGTTATTTTGGAGTAGAGAAAAGGTGATGATAGTTATTAAGTATGAACACGTTTCATATAAATTTATTTATATTGCATTTTACAACAATTATCTTTTAAAGGTCTGACTACTTCTAAAGGTAAGGGGAATATATATTTTATCTAATAGTTTTGTTCTTTGTTATTCTATCTTTAACTAACATTTTTTCCCAAAATGTTTTCAAATGGCTTAAAGAAAAATTCCTAAGACATTTCAATTAGTAATCTTTTCGCATACTATTTGGGCTGTGTGGAATTTAAAACAATTATTTTGGAGTAATATTACATTACTTACCCAGGTAGTACCTGAGTGAAATCTACACTGCATAATTTTTATGAAGTCATTTATAATCATCTTATCAGTTACATGGTACAATTTCTCTAAAGACAAGTATCTTGAAATAAACTGAATTGTTTGAAAATAAGTTATATGTCTATAATTTCTACTTAGTGTGATAACATCAGATTCCTATATTCTACATGGAAGTATTAACAAGTCATTTTAACCAACTGACTCTTTAAACTGAAAATCACTTTATTCCAACCTTTCAATCCCTTATATAATGATTACAACCAGAGTTATGATAACTGCAAAGAAAATCCATTCATCATGTCCTCTGATACCAAGAATAAACTTTTGATCACTGCCCTATGGGTGTATGCACCTACATAATGTCATACTTTGTAGCTTGCTGAGGTAATTGTAATGTGGAACACAGTGAAGAGGCTGACTCAATTCCTGATCTATAATACATATGGCTTCTCCCTTGTTACTTTTTCATAAAAATAAATTGAATTTGTCTGAAATTATTTGCTATCCACAAAACTACTAACTTAGGCTTTTTTAGACATTTGCAATTTGATCAGGCCAGTATTAATTCTAACAACCTTTCCATCAAGAAATGGAGTTAAATGAAATAGCATTTCCACTGCTATTTCTGTTCAATTCTACCATTTTCTTCTGAAGTTTTTTGGTATTATTTTGCCCTCCTAATACTTTCAGGGAGTTATCTTGTCTTCTTTGGCATATCTCCATGACTAATAGATCAATACTTGTATTTGTCAAATGCATAGTAACAAAATGGTATATGCCAAACTTGCCTGAGTTTAAAACCAAAGAAAGCTTCATCCATGTCTCTGCAAAGGACATGAACTCATCATTTTTTATGACTGCATAGTAAACCATCATTCTCAGCAAACTAACGCAAGAACAGAAAACCAAACACCGCATGTTCCAGAGATCCAGAAAAATGTGGGGATGTCCCGTCTTACAACTTCTATTCAACGTACTACTGGAAGACCTAGCCAGAGCAATTATGCAAGGGGAAAAAAAGGCATCCAAATAAGAAAAGTAAAAATAAAGACATCTGTTTGCAGTTGACATGATCTGATATGCAGGAAACCCCTAAAGACTTCACGTAAAAACTATTAGAACTAATAAGTGAATTCAGTAAAGTTGCAAAATATAAAATCAACATCCAAAAATCAGTTCCATTTCTATATACTAGCAAAAAACTATCCAAAAAAGAAATTAAGAAAACAATCTTATTTATAATAGCAGCAGAAAGAATAAAACACTTAGGAGTAAACTTAGTTAAGCTGGTTAAAGACTTGTACGCTGAAAACCAAAAGCATTGATGAAATAAATCAAATAAGACAAAAATAAATGAAAAGACACTTTATATATATAAATATTGTTAAAATGTCCATAATACCCGAATAACCTAAAGATTCAGTTCAATCTCTGTCAAAATCCCAACGACATTTTTTACAAAAATAGAAAAAATAATCCCCAAATTTATATAAAATGATAAAAGAACTTCAAATGGCCAAAGTAGTTTTGAGAAAACACACAACTGGAGACATCACACTTCCCAATTTCAAAATATATTGTAAAGTCATAGTAATCAAAACAGTATTATACTGGCATAAAAACAGAAATATAGACTAGTGGAACATAGCAGGGAGCCCAGACATAAATCTATACATGTATGTTCAATTGTTCTTTGACACAGGTGCCAGGAATGCATAAGGGAGAAAAAAATTCTCTTCAATAAATAGTGTTGAGAAAACTGGATGTCCACATGCACAACAATAAAACTGGACCTTTCTCTTACACTGCACAAAAAAAATCAACTCAAATTGAATTAAAGACTGAAACATAAGACCAGAAATTGTAAAACTCCTAGAAGAAAAAGGGGTAAATGCTTCTTGACATTGGTGTGGGGAATAATTTCTTAGCTATGACCACAAAGCATAAGCAACAAAAGCAAAAATAGACAAGTGAGATTATATCAAACAAACAGTTTCTACACAGGAAAAGAAACAGTCAACAAAATGAAAATGTGACCTACAGAATGGAACAAAATATTTGAAAACCATATATCTGATAATAGACTGATATCCAAAATACATAAGGAACTCCTACAACTTAATAGCAAGAAACCAAATAATGAATTCAAAATTGTCAAAAAACCTGAATAGGCATTTCTCCAAAGATGATACGCAAATGGACAATAGCAATATGAAGAGATGCTGGACATCACCAATCATCAGAGAAATGCAAATCAAAGCAACAATGAATTATTACTTCACACCTGTTAGGATGGCTATTATTGAAAAAAAAAAGTTGGCAAGGATGTGGATAAAAGGGAATCCTTGTACATTATTGATGAAAATGTAAACTGGTGAATCCACTAACTATGAAAAACAGTATAGAGATTCCTTAAAAAAAAATTAACCTACCACATGACCTAGTTGTTATCGTTGGAAAGTTTGTGCCCCCACAAAATTCGTATGTTCAAATCCTGACTCCAAGATGACAGTATTAAAAGGTTAGGCCTTTGGGAGGTGATTATTTCATGAAGGGAACCTTCATGAATGAGATTCATGCTCTTAAAAAAAGAGGCCTGAGGGAGAGCCACACAACTTCCACCATGGGAACACAGCTAGAAGGTAAGGAGACAGCTACATGGCAGCATCCACAAAACAGAAAGTGGGCCCCTACCCAGATACTGAATCTGCCAGCACCAAGATCTTGGACTTCCTAAACTTCAGAGCTATGATAAATAAATGAGTAAGTTAAGGGAGCTCACTCACCCCTTCAACCATGTGAAGACACAAGAAGAAAGCATCATCTATGAAGCAAGAAATAAGCCCCCACCAGAAACCAAACCCACTGGATCTTGGAATTTTCCAAGATTTTGGATTTTCTAGCCTCTAGAATTGTGAGAAATAAATGTTTATTGTTTATAAGGCACTCCATTTATGGTATTTTATTATAGCAGTCCTAATAGACTAAGAGACCATAAATTTATATATGATGAATCTAAAATAGTCAAACTCATAGAAGCAAGAAGTGTGGTGATGACAGGGGACTGAGAGAAGGAAGAAACAGGGAAGTGTTGGTTAAGAGAGAACGTTTCAGCTGTAAACAATGAACAAGTCCGAGAGATCCACTGTACAACATAGCGTCTATAGTTAACACTACTGTATCGCTGGCTTACACATTTGCTAAGAGGGTAGATCTTGTATTACGTGTTTTTACCACAAGAATAAATAAATGCAGTGGGAGGAAACTTTTTGAGGTGATAGATATGACTGTGGTATTGGTTGTGTTAATGGTTTCATAGGGGTATACTTCTCTCCAAACTCATCAAGCTGTATACATTACATATGTACAGCTTTTTGTATGTCAGCCATATCTCATTAAGTGGATGAATTTTTTGAAGGTTTTGTTGTTTGCTATTTTGTTTTGTTTTGTTTTACAATAAAGGATTAGAGAAAAATAGGAGATGCAATTGCCTGGACTGGCAAGTCATACTATATAATTCTTTTATATTAAGAATGTTTCTTCATTTTGCTGAAGCTTTTTCAAAAATATTTTTAATACCTCCCCTATAGGTATAGTTTAGTATAGTCTATAACTTCAAAACTCAGTGTCAATGTGAAGATCATTTTATACTCATTCTGAAAATATGAGTAATATTTCAGTGAAAGGAACTATTTGAATATGTGAATCTTTACCTTGTCAAGTTACTTTCTTAACCGATGTGATTTTTTTCCTGCAACAAAATTCATACTTCCTGAACTAGCTATACTAAATGTTTAACACCAGCTTCCTACACACTTCTAGTATTTATCTGACCTCAAAATAGAATTCGCTTAAGATTTTAGAACCCTTAATAGCTATAAAATTAACATGTTAAGATTGTGTCTGTATTCTGATGCTTAACACAAGTTATTTTGTTGTGATTATATTTCTTTTTACAATTGGCACATTGTTGAGGCTCATATTTTTAAATATATATGACATAATTACATATGCACAAACACAGAAATCACAATTATCTGTTTATATTTTAAGTTGGTTATTCAAGATGGATTTTAAAATTATATATTTTCCTCGAAAGTCAAAATTTATGTAAATTTAAATAAATGAATTGTTTCCCAGTCATTTCAAACACAACATAGAGCTATATAGAACTAAATATTAAACAATACCAAATATGTACATCAAGGACCAATTATGTAGAACTATTTATGCCTAATTTCTTTATAGAGGGTGAATTACATGGTCTTCCAGATATTTATATTCCTAAAATTAAAAATAAATAGAAGAGACAAATTTACAATATGTGCAAACTAGAAGTTTCTAGTTCTATGGAAATTTTCAGAATCCAGATACATTTAATTATCGAGAAGACTTCAAAAATAATCTTTTCGATACTATATAAAAGAACATTTACATGCAAGATATAATTTTAGAATGTATTTAATGAAGAACATGGAATTCGTCCATGAAGAAAATGTTTTTTGTTAATGAAATGAAAATGACCTTGAAATATAACAATAGGGTAGAATGCCAGTATTCAATGTTTTTGAATTTTTGCTCATCTATAATCAAAATTCAATGAAAGGTTGTAAAACACCTAACTTTTCTTTACGAATATTTTTGGAAGGAACTTTAACTATTTTACAAATGATACTTAACTACCTGGTAATTAAAACTCATTATAAATGGAACATGGACAACTTATATTTAAATAATATCACCAAGTAAAGTTTATACTACTTTTTTCCACTCTGAAATTATACTTTTTTAGTTTCCAAATAAAAATGAATTTTGCTTTTTGTATTTGAATACAGAACCAAACCTTTAATAATTAGTGTTAATAGAATAGAATAAAGCAACACAGAAGAATAATTTTCATCTTCCTTTTAGAAATTTTCACATGAAAATTTAGAGATTATGTATATAATAACCTTCCATCACTTCAAAATCTAAGTCCAGAATAAAAGGGCAAATAGACTACAATTGTCATGAAATAAAAACCTAACATTAATCACAGAATATAAGGAAACAGCTTTGCACAAATGTTACCTCTTTGATACTCAAGAGAACGATAGAAAATTTCAAATTTCAGTATCAAAAAATGGGTGAAGAAACATCAATGGTACTTTGCCATGAATATCTGCATTATAACCCTGTAGAGTCTGTAACAATTATCCCACTTTCCAAATAAAGAAACAGGAGTTCAAAGAGCATATATAATACATATTATAAATACATAAAAGAGAGAAAAATAATGTAAAAATTGAGGAGTCCTTAATGTAGCTTTACATTTAATAATGTAAACAAAAGTGATAAAACAGAAGCCAATCTTTGCTTAAAAATACCATTTAGAAATTTGTCTTCATATAAAACATTTTCCAGGGAGTGGGCAATTAAGGTTCATGTTTTGCCTTAACTACTTCTAGGAAGCTCAAGGCTAAGTCTGTCTTCAAATAGCTCTAACTTTCCTCAGATAAGGATTTCTTGCATAATTCTTTTTCTTTTCATCATATTTACAACTTTTTATTTGTTTTATTCTGCAGGAATATTTTATTTTTATCTTGTACTTGCTTTTATATAAGGTGCTTCAAAATCACCTCAGAAACAGGTAAGTGATTAAATGCCACTTCAAAATCATTATGCTGAATTAATAATATTAATCCAACAGTCCTCATTAATGCAAAATTTCTTTGAGCTCCCTTTGCGGGTTTTGAAGTTTAATCTGGGTGCTAAAATATCTTGTCACCTGCTAGCTACATGATCTTAAGCAAGTTAGTTATCCTCTGTTTACTTATCTTTAACCATCATTCTCAGTAAACTATCGCAAGGACAAAAAACCAAACACCGCATGTTCTCACTCATAGGTGGGAATTGAACAATGAGAACACATGGACACAGGAAGGGGAACATCACACTCCGGGGACTGTTGTGGGGTGGGGGTAGGGGGGAGGAACAGCATTAGGAGATATACCTAATGTTAAATGACGAGTTAATGGGTGCAGCACAACAACATGGCACATGGATACATATGTAACAAACCTGCACATTGTGCACATGTACCCTAAAACTTACAGTATAATAATAATAAAAAAATAAATAAATGAAAGTAAATCTTTCAAATGATGTTATTATAACGATTAGCATTTTGTGCATTGCTGTCTGGCAATAATTATTGCATTGTTTTGATATTATTACACCTCATATTTGTCTCCCTGTATTTTGTAACCTCTTAGTAGGAAGTTCATTTTACCCATCATTATAGCCTCGGTTATTAGGCCAATGCAGAATAGGAAATTAAACCCTAAACCTGTGTTTTACATTATAGAAAAATAAAATGGGTAATTTCTCACAGAACAAATCTTAAATGATAACATGCTAACCTTAAATCTGAACTGTGTTGCTAGCAAAACAGATGTCCTAAGTCATGGATCTCCTAGGCTAAAGGTCAGCAGGTCACAGTTTAGTGAATACTGGTCTAATTCCACAACAATTTAAGGGACGGAAAGTTGTTCTTGAATATAGAATCATATTTTCCTTTTTATTGAAGGCATAAGAGACTGTCAGATCCATTTTCCCCATCAAGCTACCAATGACTTTCTTCACAGAATTGGAAAAAACTACTGTAAAGTTCATATGGAACCAAAAAAGAGCCCGCATCGCCAAGTCAATCCTAACCCAAAAGAACAAAGTTGGAGGCATCACGCTACCTGACTTCAAACTACACTACAAGGCTACAGTAACCAAAACAACATGGTACTGGTACCAAAACAGAGATATACATCAATGGAACAGAATAGAGCCCTCAGAAATAATGTTGCATATCTACAACTATCTGATCTTTGAGAAATCAGACAAAAACAAGCAATGGGGAAAGGATTCCCTATTTAATAAATGGTGCTGGGAAAACTGGCTAGCCATATGTAGAAAGCTGAAACTGGATCCCTTCCTTACACCTTATACAAAAATTAATTCAAGATGGATTAAAGACTTAGATGTTAGACCTAAAACCATAAAAACCCTAGAAGAAAACCTAGGCATTACCATTCAGGACATAGGCTTGGGCAAGGACTTCATGTCTAAAACACCAAAAGCAATGGCAACAAAAGCCAACATTGACAAATGGGATCTAATTAAACTAAAGAGCTTGTGCACAGCAAAAGAAATTACCATCAGAGTGCACAGGCAACCTACAAAATGGGAGAAAATTTTCGCAACCTATTCATCTGACAAAGGGCTAATATCCAGAATCTACAATGAACTCAAACAAATTTACAAGAAAAAAACAAACAACCCCATCAAAAATTAGGTGAAGGACATGAAGAGATACGTCTCAAAAGAAGACATTTATGCAGCCAAAAAACACATGAAAAAATGCTCATCATCACTGGCCATCAGAGAAATGCAAATGAAAACCACAATGAGATACCATCTCACACCAGTTAGAATGGCCGTCATTAAAAAGTCAGGAAACAACAGCTGCTGGAGAGGATGTGGAGAAATAGGAACACTTTTACACTGTTGGTGGGACTGTAAACTAGTTCAACCATTGTGGAAGTCAGTTGGCAATTCCTCAGGGATCTAGAGCTAGAAATACCATTTGACCTAGCCATCCCATTACTGGGTATATACCCAAAGGACTATAAATCATGCTGCTATAAAGACACATGCACACGTATGTTTATTGCGGCACTATTCACAATAGCAAAGACTTGGAACCAACCCAAATGTCCAACAATGGTAGACTGGATTAAGAAAATGTGGCACATATACACCATGGAATACTATGCAGCCATAAAAAATGATGAGTTCATGTCCTTTGTAGGGACATGGATGAAACTGGAAATCATCATTCTCAGGAAACTATCGCAAGGACAAAATACCAAACACCGCATGTTCTCACTCATAGGTGGGAACTGAACAATGAGAACACATGGACACAGGAAGGGGAACACCACACTCAGGGGACTGTTGTGGGGTGGGGGGAGGGAGGAGGGAGAGCATTAGGAGATACACCTAATGCTAAATGACTAGTTAATGGGTGCAGCACACCAACACGGCACATGGATACATATGTAACAAACCTGCACATTGTGCACATATACCCTAAAACTTAAAGCACAATAATAAAAAAAATCAGTGCTAAATAATATTAAATATCTTCACAAGTAATTATTTTTGATTATTGAACTAGAAATAGAGACATTAACTGCTAGACAATTTAAATATGATCCAGGCATTTATTTTCAATGATAATTAATCATGAGATAGTTAACTGTTTTAATCACTACTCATTTATTTTAATGCCTTAAACCTACTAAAATTCTGAAACTATCTGATACTCCAATCCCCATTTCCTGTCTGCTTATCCAAATTATAACCACTTCAAGGCTTGGCTTACAGTTCCTCTCCCTCATGGAGTTTTACAGAGTAACTCAGAAATTTCACTCTATAAACTCCTGTCACCTAATTCTTATGTTAAATATTCAGGTTGTACTATTTTATGCTTATAAGATAAGACCACAACCTAACACAGTGGCCTTGAACAAGTCACTTAAGCTTTCTGGACTTCTGTTGTTCCTTCCCACCCATTCACCCTAATGTGGGAATCAAATCTTATGAAGGGCATCCTAGTATCTTCTTAAGAATGCAGGCTTCTGGATACAGTATTGTATCTGCCACTTGTTAACTGTGTGACACTTTCCAACAAGTGATGATGACAGTTACTGCTTTCTAAGCCTTTTCTACATGTTAGGCAGTGATCAATTTCTGCACATATTCTAGTTCATTTACTTGGTTTACTTAAGTTTTCTGCATCACATTGCTTAGTTTAAAATGGGAATAATATCCTCCTAAAACTGCTGTAAGGATTAAGTGAGTCAAATTTTCAAAAGTACTTAGAATAGCATTTGGTACACAATAAGAGCATAACGAATACTAGCTATTATCATTTTATTTACTTGCATTTGGGGGCTGGACATGAGACTTCACTGAAGTTTTGTATCATTAAAACCAAACATCATGACAGTCAATGTCATGTATTTCACAAGCTTACACCTTGTCTTTAAGTAGATTGTTAATTATTGATGGTATACCCATGACTTACATTTGAATGTGTCCTTTATCAGACTAATATCATTATATAAATGCTAGGAATATCATACATATTCATTTAAATATGAAATAGGACAAAATGAAGGAGAAAAATGCAGCCATGATGATGATAAGAATAGGGTATGGTATAAATTTGCTGAAACCATCATCAAAAATATGTTGGAATCTTTTGGATAGTATTGTCATCTAACACTAAGCAGTGGTACCTCACAAAAGGCAAGAGTTAAAGATTTATTTATTTTTAACTGTGTTGAGACTCACACAAATTCCTAAATTTTAATGTTAAGAACTTTAATGGATTTCTTAAAAGAATAAAATATCATGGCACATGGATACATATGTAACAAACCTGCACATTGTGCACATGTACCCTAAAACTTAAAGTATAATAATAATAAAATAAGAAAGAATAAAATATTTTATTGATACTCATTCCATATATATCTACATGTAGTCATCCCATTTGGGTCCCTTTCTTTGAATGTATTCAGTGTTTTGAATTAGTTCTTGCTAAGTTAAATACACATAGATTTCAACACAACAACAAAAAATTTCAGGACACATATTTCTCCTTGCTGAGCAACCATAATCATATTACATAAGAAAAGTAGCAGATCTTACATTGACATTCCACTTTATGTGTCAGAGTTCCACAGTCCATCATGCTGGCAAAGACAACATCAAGTTTCCTTAAACTTGCACCTGAGCAACTTGTACTTCCTTAAACTTGCACTTGAGCAAAGAATTGCTCAAGTGATTTGTATGCATTATATCATTCCATCTTCATATTAACCCACGAAGATATAAATCCTACATTATACAAAAAGAAAACCTGAATATTAATTTCCCCAATTGTACAGCAAGGAAAGTAAGAGATGTGAATGATAAAGCCCAGGTTCTGAACCATTATATCAATCATTCATATTCTTACTCATGCACTCTTTCATTTAATAATTATTTATTGAAGGCCTACTATCATCCCAGGCACCATCCCAGAAACTGAAAATTGTGGTGAAGCAAAATCTGTGCCTTCTTCAATCTTATAGTCTAGTGAGGTAGAATGTAAATGAATAGGTAAATTATAATGTAATTCAGAAAGAGATTTTTTTAAGTTTTACTAATGTAAGTTTATATACAAAATATTGAACATATTTTTATTATTATATTTTGATGACTTTTAACATATGCATACAGCCATGACACCATCACTGCAATTAGTACACTAAATATATTCATCATTTCCAAAAATTTCCCTATGTTCTTTTGTGTGTGTGCTATGGTTTGGTTGAATTTTTTTTGGGGGGAGGGGGCATTGTTTGCTCTTTGTGTTAGGAATACTTAAGGTGAAATCTATCCTCTTCACTTATTTTAAAGTACACAATACTGTATTGTTAACTATAAGTACTATGTTGCACAGCAGTATATTTGTCCATTTGCATTGCTATAAAAGAATATCTGAGGCTGGGTAATTTATAAAGAAAAGAGGTTTACTTGGCTCATGATTGTCAACAGTAGGAACATGGTGCCAGCATCTGCTTGGCTTTTGGTGAGACCCAGAAAGCTTTTGGTCACGGCAGAAAGGAAGGGGAGCCAGCATGTCACATGGTGAGACAAGGAGCAAGAGAGAGAGGTGGAGGGACCAGGCTGCTTTAAACAACCAGCCCTCAGGTGAACTACCAGAGCAAGAACTCACTCATTACCATGCGGACAGCACCAATCCATTCATGAGGGATCTGCCCTCATGACCCAAACACCTCCCACTAGGCTCCACCTTCAACACTGGGGATTCTATTTCGTCAAGGGATTTGGAGTGGACAAATATTCAAACTATATCAAGCAGGTCTCTAGAACTTTTCATCTTGTATAATAAATATTATATCCATTAAGCAACAATTCCTACTTCTCCCTTGCTCCAGCCCCTGGTAATCACAATTCTATTCTTTGCTTCCATGCCTTTGACTATTTTAGATATCAGATGTAAGTGGAATCATGTAGTGACTGTCCTTCTGTGACATGTAGCATAATGTCCTCCAGGTCCATCCATGTTGTCACAAATGGAAATAAATGTGAAAAACGTAAAAGAGGGTAATGGCATATAAAATGGTGAGAAGTGAGTGATGTTTAGATAAGCATGATTAAAAATGGCCTCTGAGAAAGTCATCCTTGGTCAGAGACATGAATTAAGTATGGGAAATAAATGCATGAAGATCTGGCGTAGAGTTTTCAAGGCAAATGAAACAAAGTGCAAGACATCTCAGGCTGGAAAGAATCTGACACATTTAAGAAATTGCTAGAAGGGTGATGTGTTTAGTGTGGCATGAATGTGGGAGAAAGGGATAGAAAGTCTACCATTTCTAAAAATGGGTCATTAGAAACACTGTGGTTCCCTTTTCACTCTTTCTTTTAGAAAACGTGTCAGTAGGCTGGGTGCGGTGGCTCACACCTGTAATCCTAGCACTTCGAGAGGCTGAGGCAGGTGGATCACTTGAGGTCAGGAGTTCAAAACCAGCCTGACCAACATGGTGAAACCTCATCTCTACTAAAAATTCAAAAGATTAGCCACGTGTGGTGGCATGTGCCTGTAATCCCATCTACTCAGGGGGCTGAGGCAGGAGAATTGCTTGAAAACGGGAGGCGGAGGTTGCAGTGAGCCAAGATTGTGCCACTGACCACTCCAGCCTGAGCGACAGAGCAAGAGTCTGTCTCCAAAAAACAAAAAACAAAAAAAAAAAAAGAAAAAGAAAAAGAAGAAAGAAAAAGAACATGTGTCAGAGGGAGGTCAGGTACCATGTCCTGAGAACATTCAACCAACCCTATGTAGAGGTCCATGTTGTGAGGAACTGAAGCCTTTTGCTAACAGCAGTGTGAGAGAGCCACCTTAGAAATAAGTGCTCTCTCAACATTAAGGCTTTCAAATGACCGCCACTTCTTTTTTTTTAATGTTTTTTTTTAATTTTATTGTTATTATACTTTCACTTCTTAAGAGACCCTGGGCCAGAACTGTGCATCCAGGCTTTCCCAAAATTCCTTAAGCATGGAAACAGCCAGATAGTAAGTGTTTGCCATTTTAAGCTCTTAGGTTTTGAGGTAATTTATTATGCAACAATAAGTAACACCATGAGACAGAACTTTTATTTTCTTCTAAGGGCAATGCTAAAATTTTGAAGAATTTTAGCACAGTTTTAATCTGATTTGAGCGGAGGCAGGAAGACCAGTTGTGAGGCAGTTGCACTAGACCAGGTGAGATATGATGAAGGATAAAGTGTTAGAGGTAAAGATCTACAAATTGGTTGGATTATTTGGAAGGTAGAGGTTTGCTGTAGATAGAATGGAAGTCTAAGAAAAAGGGGGGAAATCAACAGTGACTCTCAGGTTTTTGGCTTGAGTAAGTAGGTGAGGAGTAGCAACATGACTGGCAGAAGAACAGGCTCGTCTGGGAAAAATATAAGTTTTACTTTGGCTACATTTAGGTGAGACATAATCAGAGATGTAGAATCAGGAGTTGGATAAGGAATTCTGGAGCCTAAGGAAAAGGTTGGGGGTTGACATGTAAATGTTTGTGTCATTAGCATAAGATTGATGCTCGAATTTATAGGAGTGGGATAGAGGAAGGAAGACCGCCAAGGACTGAGCCCAGTGATACTCTAATACGTAAAGCTCAGGAAGAGAATGAGAATCCAGCAAATGAAGTAAGAACGGTCAATGAGTGCAAGAGGAAGAAAATCAGGAAAATGTAGATCACAAGATTCAAGTGCAGAAGGTATCTTAAGAAAAAGAAAGAAATGAACTGACCCATCCTACTGAGAAGTATAGTTAAATGGAAGCTGAGTTTTGACTACTGGCATTGGCAAGGTGAAAGATGCTGTGTATCTTTATAAGAATAATTTTAGATACTCTTTAAAGTGGATTTATGAGAGAACGGGTGAAGAGGATGTGGCCACAGTACGAAGCGTCCCCCTACACCTCAGTAGGGTTACCATGGTTCATTGCCTTCCTGAACCTTTTTCTAAATTCTTGAGACCATCAGTACTGCAGTTGCTTCAACCAAATAACATTTTCCCCTTTCCTTTTATATTTGGTACTAAATCCTTTTGTTGAGGTCATCTGCGCTAAGCACAATTCCAGTTGATTTCACCCATTTTGATAATACACATCTACCATCCTTCACCTTTTTAGACACCAAGCCCAAACTACCTTCCTGGGTTTTATACTTTTTTCAATATTTTACTCTATATTTATACTCTACAATTTTTAATACAAATAAAACTCAATGCATCTCAAACTGTATTTTAAAACTTATTAGCTCTAAAACCTATTCTTTCACTATCTTCTCTTTTACCACAATCTTTGTAAGTCACCCAAGAACAACAAAACCAGAAATCTCAGCCATGTGAACAAGAGTTACTCCCTGATACTCCCCATTCTATATGCAGTAGTCAAGGAATCCTGTTGATTCCATCTCTGGAGCTTCTCTCTTATGGAGCTTCTCCACTCAGATACTCTCTCACTGCCTCAATTCACTTTCCCATCATTCTCACCTGAATGGGCAGGACCCCTTCGACCAGTTTCCCAGAAAATCCATATAAAATTTGTCTTCCACATCCAAGATGTCTTTCTAAAACACAGATCTGAGTATTCCACTTTTCTCTCTTCTGTTGGAATATGGTATCTGAACTGTGTTTATTCCCTGGCTGTACTAAGCATTCAAATCTTTGTTGAATGAATGAGTGTCACTACCCTGACATGTACCTGCTTCTCACTGTTGAAGGTTAAATTCTAATTTTTATCCAGTCACTAAAAATTGATCAACCATTCTAGTCTTATCTCTCACCACTTTCTAGGCTTCTTTCTTGCCATCCTGAAACAGGCACGTTGTACTATATCCTCATACATACTCTGAGCAAACGATACTCTCAAAGTCCTTAGGCTTTTGCTGATGATCTTCCCTCCTTCCTCTGACCAGTGGAGGATTACTCCATCTTTAAGGCAGGCCCAGTTTTAATACCCATTTCGCATGACGGCCCCATCCCAGGTCTCCCTTAGCACTTTGTACTCTAAATGCAACACTTTTGTCACTTTTTAATGTCCTATTTGCAAGTGTTTTCCTCATTAGACTATGACTTCCTTGAAGCCAAGGACCATATCACTTTATTATTTTTCACTCCCAGCACTTATTACAACAGATAACTGAAAATTTAAACTCAGTCAGGCCCACCCATCAGCCTGTCCCTCTGAATAAATCTTTCTAGAAGAATATCACTTGGTTTTTAATTTGAAAATTTCATAAAACATATGCGGCTCTCAATACAATGATTTTTACACTACTGTTTACACAAGAAAACTTACATTTATTTCCACAAAACCTGGTACTAAACTTTAAAATTCATATTTATTTCCACAAAATGCAATACATTTTTAAAATCTGGATTGATTTTAATATCATGTACACATCTTGGAAACCACAACAAAAGAGTGACATCTAAGAGAGGTGCCACAAATTTAAAAAAGCTTTTTTTAACAACCTTATTGATCAGTGATTAGAAAGTGTTATTTTATGCATTTTAAAACCTAGCGTAATCTCTTGTTACTTACATGTTAATGGTTAAGTATAATTTGGGTTATATTTTAGAAAGCTGTTTGAAAGTTTTGGAATGACATGCAATGCATTATAATTTTTTCATGTAAAATATTAGAAAGTAAGCTCTCAGAGAGCTTATTTTATTCAATATATCTGATCAGTCAGTAGATCTGATATTGATATAAAAAAGCAATAAATCTGATTTTTTAAATGAATTATTAATTGCGAACAACCTGTACTCATTACTAAGTTATTTCTGATTTTCTCACATTCAAATTCAATTGCATTTATTTCCAGAGCATGAGTAGAACATATGTCCTATGTGTGTGAAAAAAAAATAAGAGGTTTTACTGTTGCCAAAGATATCTTGAGATCTACTATCTTAATGAAAAGAAAACAACATTTAAAATCAGCAACTCAAGTTGCATTGGTTTGGTTCAAACGAAAAGACTTTTTTCCTGATCCTCCTTCTACTGTGATGATTATATAAAATGGCATTCACCATTTAGACTCAATTTACAGAAATGCTACAAGCAGATGTGCTTGAATTTGTATTAATTTATTTTCAAGATGTTCAGAAATCTAATTACATTAGGCATTCCTTGTGTTTAAAACTCAATTTTCCTGAATATAGAGAGGTGGGCCATTATTCATTAGAGTTAAAAATTCCAACTCTGTCAATAGCACTAGGTATTTAAATATAACTGAATGTGATGACCTGCTTCACATGCATCTTGCCCCAGGGCACAGTTTCTTCATCAAATAATTTCTTTCACTCAGCACATGTTATAGAGAACATCATACTGTGTATAAATTATTGGGAAGTAGAAGGTGATGCGACACTGTTTTAAACTGCTGGTTATCCAGTGACCATTCACTGCAAGTGTCAAAATGAAACAGTCATTATGTTTGTTGCTCATACTACTCCTAATTTCTTACCTGTATATTTCAAGAAGCCAAACTTACATAAGGCAAATTGAGAAGTTTATTAAATACATTTCTAGTATTTACGAATGGCTTAAATATAAATTGGAAGGCCATCTCCCTTAGCATCAATATTTTGGATGAATATAATAAATACTAATACTATTACAATTGAAGAAATTAAGAGATTCCCTTAAAATATATTTAAAATGAATATATATGTATATAGGTATGTGTATATCTACATATGTATAGATTTACACAGTATACACATTTATATTTACATATGTTTTCCAGGGGATAAACACTTCACCAAAGATTGTTCCTTTGTTAAATTTAAGGTATACCTGAAATCTTATATGGTCCCTTTGTTTTAGGTATATAGGCCACCATTTTGTAAACTGATTCTGTGCTTGGAGACAGTAAATGTAGGATAAAACAGCCACAATTTTTGAAGTCAGACTAATCAAATATGTGTTCTAATTTTTATGGGCCTCAGAAATGTAAATAGATCTCATATAAAATGATGAAACCACTTCCTAACTTGTTGGGTGGTTTTTGAAAATTAGGCCTAATATATATAATTTAAGGGCTTGATATTTGTGGTGATTTTTAATCTCTAGGAAAAGATTATACATCCTTTCCCTTTAAACATGTCCCCTTCACCCAACTCTAAAGGAGAAAGCTCCTCTAATGCATTATCTTGGGTAGATTTCTGGAGGTGGAATAAGTCATACGGTAGCTATATGCTTAACATTTTGAAAAATTGCTAAAATGTTTTCCAAAGTTACTGTACCATTTTACAATCACATCAGCAATGTATGAGGATTCCAGGGTCTCTGCATCTTCACTGACACTTGCTATTGTCTGTCTTTATTTTAGCCATCCTAGCATGTATGCAATGGTATTTCATTGAGGATTTGATTTGTATTTCTTTAATAACCAATGAAGTTGAGCATATATTAACATGATCATTGTAAATTTGCTACCTTCTATAAATAAATATCTACTCAAGTCAGCTGTCAATTTTTAAGTGAATTATTTGTCATTTTATTATTGAGTCATAAAAGTTCTTTACATTCTTGGATACAAGCCCCTTACCAGAAAAATAACTTGCAAATATTTGTTCCTATTCTGCATGTTTTCTTTTCACTTCCTTGATATCATTTGCACCCACAAAAGTTGTAATTTTGATGTAGTTCAATTGATTAAGTTTTTTTCTTTGCCATTTAACTTTTGTGTCATATCTAAGAAACCACTGCCTAACCCATAGTGGCAAACATACTTCTATGTTTTTTTCCAGGAGTTTTATAACTTCAGCTCTTACATTTAATTATTTTATCCATATTGAGCTAAATTTTTATAAACAGGATAAGAGTCCAACTTCATTTTTTTTTGCATTTGGATAAACAGCTGTCCTACCACCACTTGGTGAAATGACTATTTTTTTCCACATTGTATGCTCTTGAAACCCTTGTAAAAAAAATCAATTCACCATGAACGTGTGAGGGTCTATTTCTGGACTTTCTAAGCAATTCTATTGATCCACATGTCTGTCTTTATGTCCACACTACACTTTCTTTTCTTTTCTTTTTTTTTTTTTTTTGAGACAGAGTCTCTCTCTGTTGCCCAGGCTGGAGTAGACAGGCACAATCTCAGCTCACTGCAACCTCCGCCTCCCATTTCAAGCGATTCTCCTGCCTCAGGCTCCCAAGAAACTGGGATCACAGGTGCGCCCGCCACCACACCACACCCAGCTAACTTTTGTATTTTTAGTAGAGATGGGTTTCACCATGTTGCCCAGGATGCTCTCAAACTCCTGATCCCAAGTGATTCACTCATGGGGGTCTCCCAAAGTGCTCAAATTATAGGCGTGAGTCACTGCGCCCGGCCTACAATTTCTTTATTATTGTATTTTTGTAGTAAATTTTTAAATCACAAAGTATGAGTACTCAAAATGTGCTCATCCTTTTCACAATTGTTTTTGTGATTTTAGGTCTCTTGGATTTCCATATGAATTTTTAGATTATTTTGTCAGTTATATAAGAAACTACCTGAAATGTTGATAGGAATTTCACTGAATCTGCAGATCAGTAAGGGATATTATCATCTTAACAATATTTAGTCTTTCAAATGATGAACATGGGATACATTTACATTTAATTAGGCCTCCATTAATGTCTTTCAACAAAGTTTTATAATTTTCAGCATACAAGCCATGCCCTTATTTGTTAAATTCATTTCTAAGTATTTTCTCCTTTGATGCTATTGTAAATGGAATTTAAAAAATTCATTTTCAAACCCTTTTGTTGATGTACAGAAAAACAATTTATTTTTGTATGCGCTTGTGTCCTGCAACCTTGCTAAACTCACTTATTAGTTCTAATATTTTTGTGTGAACACTAAAGGATTTTCCACATCAATTATATTTTGATATTTATATCCTCTTAGCATTCTATATTCGTTGTTTCCCACAACATATTTTTGAAAGAAGTGTCATTTCATTTTTCTCCCATATCAGAAAAAATTTTTAATAAAATAAACTCAAGGAAGAAGCAATGGCTGAATGAGAAATTTCTTAGTCATCGAACAAAAGTTCTCCCTTAGAGAAATAAACACATTTGTTATAAACACATTTTTTTATTCCAGTAAAATTAAAATTAATACTGTGAAATAATGACAGCACTCAGACTCTTTTCTGAGCTAAGGAATGAATAAAAATCCCTTGGCCATTGGGTACTTGATAAATCTTCAGTGAATGAATGTAAAAGTGAATGACATATATAAAAATACATAAAGTGTGCACAGTCCCACTAAAAAATCAGTGAATTCTCATCCCCAAATAAAGGCGTCAGTGTGGAAAAACAGCCTGCCACTAATTTTTGGCTTAGGCTGGCCAGTGAGAGCACTGAGCCCTGTTTCACATGAATAAATGAAGAAAAAAAGAACACAACTAAACATTAGAAATAATGTTTTAAAATGTAAATTAATTAAACAATTAGAAACATTGCTTTTAATGTTGTTGAGCTGTCTGTTTCTAAAAATATTAAAACAGAGGCAGAATAAGCATCTGTTATGGATTCTAGAAAGTGATTTCCCATTCTGGGTGAGTGGAGCCAGTGACCTCAAGGTTTCCTTTAGGATCAATAACTTTATAAAAAGAGTCAAGTTTTCTAATAAATAGTTAATATTGATTTTAGAAAACAGAATTTGAAATCCCTATATAGACTAACTTCTAACATTTGTAGAGCCTAGGGTAGCAGCGCAAATGGAATATCCTATAGAATAAGTTGAAATATTTGGAGTTATAAGCCAAGTTAACAAACTGTCAAATAAAATAAATTCTATACTTCTACCATGACAAATAGACCTTCTTATTCATACTGGCTTTACATTCATTACCTCCCAATAAGTATACTTCCAATTAGGCAAAGAGCCTTATGGAATTTAGATTTCTAGAACTCCACCTGTGCCAGAAAAGATCGGTATGGGAAGACCTAGACTCACTCTCAGTTCTGTACAGTACTACAAAAGGTTATGCTCACATTTGTGTGGGCATCCATTCCCAAACCACCAAGCTCCCTGTACAGACTCATGTCTTGGAATGCTTTAGGTCTCAGGTATGTACATCTGTGGTATGGTCTATCTTTGGGAAGATGGACACTCAACCCACATTGCCAGCTTCAGTCACACATCCCCTGCATATATCCACTTCTTGGAAACTCTTCAGACTTAGATGTTCATTCACTAGCAATGAGGTCTGCTCTCAGGTAGATGAGCTTGAGGAACAAACTTAAATAGGCCCTGGAGGTGGTTTGGGGGCCAAACAGGCAAGGACTTGGGGGATTTCAGGTGTTCAGAATATGTACTAGAAAATGACGAGGCGAATGCTGGCTGCACATGCTCACACCTGGGCCCTATGAAACTCCTTGCCTTATGGTGTGGGTACAGCCAGAAAAGAACCATAGGAAGCTCCCATAAAGCATAGGCGTCCCCTCTAGCCCAGGTCTAATAGGGTCAGTAGTATGTCGTTCATTCTATAATCTACTTTGCCCTCTAGCACTGCAGTATAAAAATCACAGTGTAGTATAAAAATGAGTATATCATGCAGTATAAAAATCACACTGACAAAAGAAGTTGCTCAGTAAGTAGAGCAACTATTTAATCTTTAAATCCTCTGGAAAAATTTCACAACAAGGATGTAGAACATGAAGATTTCCCTTCAAAAATGGGTATTACAGTAAATGAATTTGTCACATATAGTAAATTTAACAGTCTTATGTAGTCCCTAAAATTCCATCACAAGCTGATGCAAATGGGATAAAGATAGGTACTGTGATATCAAGTTAAAATTTGCAAACCCAATTTTGAACACAGATCAAACAATATTTGGGAAAACCTGTATTTTACTGAGGAAAAACCTATGGTTACAATCAAATCAGCATGAATTTTAACTGGTATTATATACAATACATCACCAATCATCTACAGAAACTGTTCTTTAAGATTACTCTAAGAACACTGCTTCTAGGGATAATGGGTCTTGAAGGAGTTTACCCTTCCTATAAGACATGCTATTTGCCAATTCAAGTATTTATCACACTAAGCATTAAAAATGAGCTTTCCTGAACCCAGTTTTTCAGACTAATAAACATGAAATCCCTCTAGTGTGTCTAGTGGAGACAAAGTCCATGAATTTATACATATACACCCCACTGTCAACATTAGACAGATCAATGAGACAGAAAGTTAACAAGGATATCCAGGAATTGAACTCAGCTCTGCACCAAGTGGACCTAATAGACATCTACAGAACTCTCCATCCCAAATCAACAGAATATACATTCTTTTCAGCATCACACCACACCTATTCCAAAACTGACCACATAGTTGGAAGTAAAGCATTCGTCAGCAAATGTAAAAGAACAGAAATTATAAAAAACTGTCTCTCAGACCACAGTGCAATCAAACTAGAACTCAGGATTAAGAAACTCATTCAAAACCGCTCAACTCCATGGAAACTGAACAAGCTACTCCTGAATGACTACTGGGTACATAACAAAATGAAGGCAGAAATAAAGATGTTCTTTGAAACCAACGAGAACAAAGACATAACATACCAGAATCTCTGGGACACAGTCAGAGCAGTGTGTAGAGGGAAATTTACAGCACTAAATGCCCACAAGAGAAAGCAGGAAAGATCTAAAATTGACACCCTAACATCACAATTAAAAGAACTAGAGAAGCAAGAGCAAACACATTCAAAAGCTAGCAGAAGGCAAGAAATAACTAAGATCAGAGCAGAACTGAAGGAAATTGAGACACAAAAAACCCTTCAAAAAATCAATGAATCCAGGAGCTGGTTTTTTGAAACGATCAACAAAATTGATAGACTGCTAGCAAGACGAATAAAGAAGAAAAGAGAGAAGAATCAAATAGACGCAATAAAAAATGATAAAGAGGATATCACCACCGATCCCACAGAAATACAAACTACCATCTAAGAATACTATAAACACCTCTACACAAATAAACTAGAAAATCTAGAAGAAATGGATAAATTCCTCGACACATACACCCTCCCAAGACTAAACCAGGAAGAAGTTGAATCTCTGAATAGACCAATAACAGGCTCTGAAATTGAGGCAATAATCAATAGCTTACCAACCAAAAAAAGTCCAGGAACAGATGGATTCACAGCCGAATTCTACCAGAGGTACAAGGAGGAGCTGGTACCATTCCTTCTGAAACTATTCCAATCAATAGAAAAAGAGGGAATCTTCCCTAACTCATTTTATGACGCCAGCATCATCCTGATACCAAAGCCTGGCAGAGACACAACAAAAAAAGATAATTTTAGACCAATATCCCTGATGAACATCGATGCAAAAATCCTCAATAAAAC
Organism: Symphalangus syndactylus; assembly: GCF_028878055.3. Classification (NCBI taxonomy): domain Eukaryota; kingdom Metazoa; phylum Chordata; class Mammalia; order Primates; family Hylobatidae; genus Symphalangus; species Symphalangus syndactylus. The sequence goes on along the minus strand of NC_072424.2, from coordinate 60,540,277 downwards.
ACTGGCAAACCGAATCCAGCAACACATCAAAAAGCTTATCCACCATGATCAAGTGGGCTTCATCCCTGGGATGCAAGGCTGGTTCAACACACACAAATCAATAAACGTAATCCAGCATATAAACAGAACCAAAGACAAAAACTACATGATTATCTCAATAGATGCAGAAAAGGCCTTTGACATAATTCAACAGCCCTTCATGCTAAAAACTCTCAATGAATTAGGTATTAATGGGACATATCTCAAAATAATAACCGCTGTCTATGACAGACCCACAGCCAGTATCATACTGAATGAGCAAAAACTAGAAGCATTCCCTTTGAAAACTGGCACAAGACAGGGATGCCCTCTCTCACCACTCCTATTCAACATAGTGTTGGAAGTTCTGGCCAGGGCAATCAGGCAGGAGAAGGAAATAAAGGGTATTCAATTAGGAAAAGAGGAAGTCAAATTGTCCCTGTTTGCAGATGACATGATTGTGTATCTAGAAAACCCCATCGTCTCAGCCCAAAATGTCCTTAAGCTGATAGGCAACTTTAGCAAAGTCTCAGGATACAAAATCAGTGTACAAAAATCACAGGCATTCTTATACACCAATAACAGACAAACAGAGAGCCAAATCATGAGTGAACTCCCATTCACAATTGCTTCAAAGAGAATAAAATACCTAGGAATCCAACTTACAAGGGATGTGAAGGACCTCTTCAAGGAGAACTACAAACCACTGCTCAATGAAATAAAAGAGGATACAAACAAATGGAAGAACATTCGATGCTCATGGGTAGGAAGAATCAATATCGTGAAAATGGCCATACCGTCCAAGGTAATTTATAGATTCAATGCCATCCCCATCGAGCTACCAATGACTTTCTTCACATAATTGGAAAAAACTACTTTAAAGTTCATATGGAACTAAAAAAGAACCTGCATTGCCAAGTCAATCCTAAGCCAAAAGAACAAAGCTGGAAGCATCACACTACCTGACTTCGAACTATACTACGAGGCTACAGTAACCAAAAAAGCATGGTACTGGTACCAAAACAGACATATAGACCAATGGAACAGAACAGATCCCTCAGAAATAATGCCACGTATCTACAACTATCTGATCTTTGACAAATGTGACAAAAACAAGAAATGGACAAAGATTTCTCTATTTAATAAATAGTGCTGGGAAAACTGGCTAGCCATATGTAGAAAGCTGAAACTGGATTCCTTCCTTACACCTTATACAAAAATTAATTCAACATGGATTAAAGACTTACATGTCAGACCTAAAACCATAAAAACCTAGAAGAAAACCTAGGCAATACCATTTAGGACATAGGCATGGGCAAGGACTTCATGTCTAAAACACCAAAAGCAATGGCAACAAAAGCCAACATTGACAAATGGGATCTAATCAAACTAAAGAGCTTGTGCACAGCAAAAGAAACTACCATCAGAGTGCACAGGCAACCTACAGAATGGGAGAAAATTTTTGCAACCTACTCATCTGACAAAGGGCTAATATCCAGAATCTACAATGAACTCAAACAAATTTACAAGAAAAAAACAAACAACCCCAACAACAAGTGAGTGAAGGATATGAACAGACACTTCTCAAAAGAAGACATTTATTCAGCCAGAAGACACATGAAAAAATGCTCATCATCACTGGCCATCAGAGAAATGCAAATCAAAACCACAATGAGATACCATCTCACACCAGTTAGAAGGCAATCATTAAAAAGTCAGGAAACAACAGGTGCTGGAGACGATGTGGAGAAATAGGAACACTTTTACACTGTTGGTGGGACTGTAAATTAGTTCAACCATTGTGGAAGTCAGTGTGGCGATTCCTCAGGGATCTAGAACTAGAAATACCATTTGACCCAGCCATCCCATTACTGGGTATATACCCAAAGGATTATAAATCATGCTGCTATGAAGACACACACACGTGTATGTTTATTGTGGCACTATTCAGAACAGCAAAGACTTGGAACCAAGCCAAATGTCCAACAATGATAGACTGGATTAAGAAAATGTGGCACATATACACCATGGAATACTATGCAGCCATAAAAAATGATGAGTTCATGTCCTTTGTAGGGACATGGATGAAGCTGGAAACCATCATTCTCAGCAGACTATTGCAAGGGCAAAAAACCAAACAGCGCATGTTCTAACTCATAGGTGGGACTTGAACAATGAGAACAAATGGACACAGGAAGGGGAACATCACACACCAGGGTCTGTTGTGGGGTGGGGGGGAGGGGGGAGGGATAGCATTAGTAGATATACCTAATATTAAATGACGAGTTAATGGGTGCAGCACACCAACATGGCACATGTATACATATATAACAAACCTGTACGTTGTGCACATGTACCCTAAAACTTAAAGTATTATTAAAAAAACTTTTAGAGTAGGGACAAGAATTCTAATGCTGATATAAACAGAAGAAAGAAAGCGTATACTAAAATAGAACAGAAAAGGTATAATTAAAATGTAACATGTGGCAGACATTTGAAAGGCATTTTGAAAGTTGTAAGTAGGGGCTGTGAATCATTTAACATGCTTAGAATATTAGTGTGTAGTTTTTATTAAAATATCCAAAGTATTTTATGACTGAGCATAAATGAAATTTACCTAGCGTATGAATAGGAGACACTGAGGTACACATAGAAAATACATGCTTCTAACAAATTTCACAAATGAAATCTACCCAGTATATAAATAATAGAAGACAGTGAGCTACAGGTAGAAAAATACATGCTTCTTACAAAACTAATTTGCAAATTCAAAGTTTCATTTTCCCTTTGGAAAAAAATTGGTTAGAAGGATAAAATAATTTGTTCCATGACTTTAAAAGACCAGAAACTATTATAAAGTCATTTGTGTCTAATACCTTAAGCTAGTGGGGCAAATAAGTCATTTTTATTAAAAATAGATAATATTCATTTTTATTTAAAATAGATCATCATCGATAGACTATTGACATGACAATAGACATGTCAACGTTTACACAATTCAAAGTTACACACATTCATAAGATTAAAGACATAAATATTTAGAGCATATGAAATATATCTCCTTGGCCAGGTGCCGTGGCTCACTCCTGTAATCCCAGCACTTTGGGAGGCCGAGGCAGGCGGATCACGAGGTCAGGAGATCGAGACCATCCTGGCTAACACGGTGAAACCCCGCCTCTACTGAAAATACAAAAAAACCCGGTTGGGCATGGTGGTGGGCGCCTGTAATCCCAGCTACTCAGGAGGCTGAGGCAGGAGAATGGCGTGAACCCGGGAGGCAGAGCTTGCAGTGAGCCGAGATCGGGTCAGTGCACTCCAGCCTGGGTGACAGAGTGAGACTCTGTCTCAAAAAAAAAAAAAAAAAAAGGAAATATATCTCCCGGATTTCAGAAATGGATATGTAAAAATTAAATAACCTTTAGGGTTAAAAACTCTATGTAATTACTTAAATGAAGAAACAATAAATATTCATTTTTTAAAAAGTAGTTTTCAAGCATATAATATGTGAAAATAATTTTACAGAGAAATTGGAATTGGGTACAGGACTTGTATTTATTCTGACTACGCACTTCAAACAACTATACAAATTCTATTTTAATTGAAAATAGTAGTTTAAAACACGTTATACCATTCTCAGATATGTGTAATCAGTAAATAAGAATTTTGAAATGAATTCTTCAGAGACTGTGTTCTTAAAGACTCCCACACCAACGGTGACTAATAATTGACCTTCCAATCCAACTCATCATCTGTTGGTAACCTAAAAACATAGAAACTACGTAACATCCTTAGTCTCAAAAGTTTTATCTTTATATATCTAAGACATTGCTCAATTTTCCCAGTATCCTTTTAAAATATTTTCAGTATACTCACACAATACATCATATGCAATCATAAGACAAAAGTATTATGCTATATAATACAGAAAGAGAGAAATGGAGAGGGAGATGTTTTTTTTTTTCTCCCTACTGACTAGCTGATTGGGACACATCAGTGAATAAAATAGAACAAAGTCTCTAGCCTTGGGTAGTCTACTGTTACGTGGTATTCATCCTAGACCCAAGATATGTTATGGAAAAGGAAAACCAAAGTAGTTCCTTATGGTCTACTTGGTAAGACAAATATAAATCTATTAATACATAACTCAATACAAAGTCATGATTGTGATAAGTGCCACTAAAGAAAAGTACATGGTTCTGTGAGAGTTTACAGTGAATGGGTTCAGTCTATGATTTCAGAGGAGGCTATGTCAAGCAAGGGGTCCCTGTTCTGAGAAATGAGGGATGAGATAACTGTGTGAAAAGGGTATGAAAATTCATTCCAGGAAGTAAAAACAGCATGTGTGATCAGCTTATGGCAGAAAAGGTCATAGCAACTATAATTGATTGTATTTTATTATTTCCTGTCTGTCTTTCCTCAAAAGAATGCAATCTCTGAGGACATGAAGGTTTGCTGTCTTTGTTTACTGCTACAACCCCAGCTCTTGGAATACAATTATTGTTCAGCAATATTTGTTGAAGGACCAGTGAAGTGAATCTGCAGTAGAAGGAGCCAGGGGAAGCAAGTGTGGGATGAGAGTGGAGAGGTATCCAGGAAAAACATCTTGCAGGTATTTTTAGGATGTGGTAAGGAGTTTTGTCTTCATCCTCATGGCAATGGGATGTTAGGGAATATTTTAAAGAAGTTAACATGAGCATATTTACCTAGAAAAACTGAAATACATGTGGGGGCAGTGGGAGGGCAGGACTGCAGATAGGATGCCAGTGCAATGTTTCAGGAAAGAGAGGAGCTACTGATGGTTTGGACTAGGGTGGTAATGGAGAGAAGTGAAATAACTTGATATTTATTTAGAAGATAAATTTCATAATACTAATGGGCAGAAAAGAGGAATAGATAATAAAAGACTTCTGTGTTTTTGTTTTGCACCACTGGTAGTTGCATAAAATTCACTCAGAACAGGAGCACTGTGAAAGAATGAGTGTGCATCTTGTGGGTGGGGGAAACGAGGGAGGAGAACCACGAGATTTGTGTAAGATGTTATGAGCTTGAGATGTTTGAAGCATCCATATGAGGCTATCCAATGCAGGTCAGGAGTGCACAAGAGGTAGCCATAGCTGAATCATAAAAGACTTTATATAAAAGTTAAGTTTAAGACAGAATACTGGAGGGAACTGGCAAGATCAGATTATTAACTGAGAAACAGCTATAACTAGCATTTATTTGGCACTTCCTACATACCAAGTGCTATACTTTTGATGTTTGTCCCCCCAAACATTATGTTGAAATTCAGTGCCAAATTTTGGAAGGCCTAATGGCCGATGTTTGGATTATGGGGGCAGAGGTCCCAAGAATGGCTTGGTGCCTTCCTTGTGGTAACAAATAAGTTCTCACTCTATTAATTCACATGAGAGCTGGTTGTTAAAAAGTGCCTGCCTTCCCCTCTGCTCCGCTTGCTTCTCTCATGTGATCTGCACATCCCAGCTCCCCATCCCCTTCCACCATGAGTGGAAGCAGCTTAAGGCCCTCACTAGAAGCAGTTGCTGGTGTCATGTTCCTTGCACAGCCTGCGGAACTGTGAGCCAAATAATCCTCTTTTGTTTACAAATTATCATGCCTCAGGCATTCCTTTGTAGCAACACAAATGGATTATGACATGAGGCAATATAAAATTATTGGAAACTTACTAAAAGAGGATGAAGTGATATCAAAGGTCTGTTGGAATGCACCGTAATATGTCAGTGCTAAAACTAAGACTGCAACAATGAGTTTGCTTAGCAAAGAACTGATTCATGAAATCCTTGGAAAGTGGCTTTACGCAATGAGGTAAACTGGATATTACAAGTTGAGTATCCCTTGTCCAAAACTGGTTGGGACCAGAAGAGTTTTGAATTTGGGACTTTTTTGGTTTAGAAATATTGGCATTGTACTTAAAGATGAGCATCCAAAATCTAAAAATCTGCAAAATGTTTCAGTGAGCGTTTTCTTTAAGCACCATGTCAGCACTCAAAAAGTAACCTATCTTGGAGCATTTCAGATTTTGGATTTTCAGATTTGGGATGCCCAACCTGTATTTGAATGCTAGATATCCTCTCATGTCTCTGTACTTTTTAGGAGAAAAGGTATTGACTGCTTTTATTCCAGACTAATTTTTTGAAGATGTTTACTGTGGTCTTTTGGTACAAATTACGGGTTGGTACCGGAACTCCAATGTATACTCAACCCATGACTGTGAGGAATCAGCATACACAAAAAGTTGGTCCTCACTATATGCAGGTTTCACATCCTGTGAGTACTGTATTTTCCATGTGTATTTTGTTAAAAAAATGTATAAATGGGCCTATGTAGTTCAAGCCCATGTTATTCAACGGTCAACAGTATGTAGGAAACAGCCTCAGAGGACAGAAATAGTGTCTCCCTCTGGAGCAAAGGGAATGTTTGTTAATTAATATAACGAAGATCATATCTTCTTTTGGGGCAAAGTCAATCAGCTTACTGCCAATTTTAAAACATTCAGATTGCCTAAACTTAAGGTTCGTCTTTTGTAACATAACCCACTGCATGGTCAGGAATCATGTGGTCCATTTCAAAATACCTGTGGGACCTGGAATTTAGGGAATTGGCACAAATGCTAATACTCTGGCTACTGCTACTACTATGAGTAATAAAGTCTTTCATTAATGACCCAGGAGCTTTATGTATTCTGACAATGTCCATAAAAATGTGGCAGGCTAACTTGTTAGTACACAAGTAGGGCAAAATGAAAGATTTTATAGACAGTACTATGGTTAAGGGACCCAGAAATATTTGAATCTCGCCTTACTCAGCCACCATATTTTTCCTATTAGATCCCCAAATTTATAAGTGTCAATGACAACACAAAGTAAAGTCTTCTTTATTATTGGCTGTGTTTGTGCCCCAAATAACAATAAAGCATTCTGTCGAACTAGGCAGAAGTCACAGGTTAAAACCTACTACAGGTCTCCTTCCCTTCCCTTTGGGTAAGCCCGGATTTAATTTCAAGACCAGCTGACTGCAAGATGGTCAGGAAACAGGAAAGATAGAATCTGTGCATTAGAGAGAAAAGAAAGGAGTAGAGATGCAGGGTGAGGCAAAAATTAATGAAAAATAAAGAAGACAGGATGAAGGCAGGTTTCCTTTCTCAGCAAGTTTCCTCCTCCCATGCCTCAAAAAAAAATCTGCACATCTTAGAATATAGGGAATGGTAGACAAGATTGTGTGTAGGATCATATCAAACTGTCTATCATGGATTACTGAATACTTTGTGATTATATTAACTGTGACAGGAAATGAAAGCGAAAAAGCAGGTTTGGTGGGATGGAGAATTTGGCTTTGGGACCTTGAGCATCCAAGAAGTATGGCAAAAGCAAAAAAGGATCAATAGCAAAAAATTGGGAAATGATGAATTTTAGTTGAAGAGAAGAGAAGCCAGCTTGCTGAAGGAGCTTAAGAGGAAATGGTCAAATGCTTAACGGTGAATGATAGTATGGTTTACATATTGGAAATAAACATCCATTCATGCTATTTAAAATACTTGTTGGAGACTGAAGAGTCCATATATGACAGAGACCCTAACTAAAAGTACCTTCAATAGAATATCCACTTAATTTTCAAAACTCTGCATAAATTTAGAAAATCATTAACATAATAAGTAGAGTTCATTGAGCAAGTCTACTTAGGTTTCATTTTTCAACCTAAATATTTATGCACAAACAGGTCATAATAAATCTAGCAAATGCTCACAACGGACATCTCTGTGTAGCTTTTCTCACAACGTTCTTTGGTAAAAAGAAACTGAAACATATATTGATTGAATCCACTGATTGTAAATAAATGGCATTCTCAGATGCCTTGTTATTAATAAGGCCACTTGTGTTTAGAAAATTCTAAACACTAATATTATGTTGAGTTCTATTTTTGCTGAATATTATAATATATTTCACTATTCTTTCATTTGTTTAAATGTTCAAGTATCTTCAATAAAATCGAAAGAGTGATGCTTTCGAATATTCCTTATAAATATAGAAATAAAACTATAATAAGATTTTTAAGTCAGGAATAATTTTGATAATACTTACATAATTAATTACTCTTCCCAGTAAGTTTCAATTCTTTATGATTCTATATCTGTTTTTCTGTCCCAAATTTCTGCTTTAGTTTGTTCCTTTATAAGTCACGTATATGTGTGGCAATAATGACTCTTACGTGGACAGTATATGAAGCCAAGAACTAGGGACAGAAGCTAAGGAATATTTTGTTTTTCAGTGCTTGTGATGAAGAATAAAGTTTGACTTCAATAAAAATTCCTTAATTTGTTTTAACTTGGAATTTCAATCCTATGATTCATTCCCAAGAATAAAAAAAGTCCGTATCTTCTCTCTTCAAATTTACACGTACAGGTACATATACATGCCTGCAGATGTGTGTGTGCATAAAAACATCACAATATAATGTATGAAAGAAGCAATGGACTTTAATCCTGTAAGACTTTAATTTTATAGGGTTAACTAGCTATCCTTGCTGTGATACTTCCTATCTGTGAATTGCATTTTTCTTTTAAACTTGTTCAACATCTAATTTTCTAAATTATAAAACAGAATCACGTCTATGTTAGGAAAATCACAGGAAAAAAGTGTAAAGATTCTGTAAATAATAAGGCATTATATAAAAATTAGAAAATCACATATGTACATATAAATACACTAATAATATCAAAATTAATGGTTTTAAAGGGTCTACTGTACTTCAGTATGTATTATCAATGTCTGCTTTATCCACAAATGCAAAGGCTGATGTGGTTTATACGATAAACAAGACTCCTGGACCTACCAGTTTAAGCTTATAAACTGTAAAAGAAACCAGAGCCATTACATTACAAAACCTGATAACTACTTAGCCCCGAAGGTGAGTATATAAAACCTGTACCAATTTATCTTACAAACTGCCTAAAGCCAAAGTAAAAATCCATGTGAATTTTAAATTCAAAAAACTTGCAACTAATAAAAGATAAACATAATAAAACAAGAACATTTAATAGGAATCCACAAAGCTCTTTACTGTTAGCTAAGTGATATTACAACAGGATAAGCTGCCTTTGACATCTGTCAACCCCATTGATTGTCATATGGCTAAACCTAATGTCATCTCTATATTTTGAGGAGCATTCCATACAAAGATTAAAACGATACTGGATTTTTAAAAAAATAATTATATTATCTATATTTGATGTTTACAATATGATGTTATGGAATACATATAGATACTAAGATGGTTCCTATAGTGAGGCAAAGTAACATACACATCATCTCACATAGTTACTTATTTTTTTGACAAGAGCAACTAAAATATTATTTGACAAAAATCTCTAATACAATTTTATTAGTCCTTTGTTGTACATTAGACCTCTAAATGTGTTCATCCTACACATCTGCTATTTTATAGACTTTGACCCATATCTCCTCATTTTCTCTGCCCCCTCTCACCCATGGTAAATGCTGCTTCATTCTCTATATCTGTACAGTTGAATTATATTCTATATAGAAGTGAGATCAGGTAACATTTTTATTTCTGTCTCTGGCTTATTTCACTTAGCATGATGTCCTCCATGTTCATCCATGTTGTAACAAATGGCAAGATCTACAAATTTTTTTTGTTTTTTATAGACAAGGTCTCCCTTTGTTGCACAGGCTTGAGTGCAATGCTATTCACAAGCACAATCATAGTGCACTAGAGTCCTGAACTCCTGGTCTCAAATGGTCCTCATGCTTCAGCCTCCCAAGTAGCTGGGACTACAGGGCACACCATCTTGTCAGATAGGATCTCCTTTTTAAAGGTGAAAAACAACAGTAAAATATTATTTTATATGTACAAATATTACCACATTTTCTTTATCTATTAGTGCACTGATGGACACTTAGGTAGTTTCAGTATCTAGCCTGGTGTGAATAATGCTGCAATGAACATGGAAATGCAGATACCTTTATGAGGTGGTAATTTCACCTCCTTTGGGTATATATTTAGAAGGGGGCTTGCTGGTTAGTATAATGGCTCTATTTTTAATTTATTTAAAAACTTCCATACTGTTTTCCATAATGGCTGTGCCAGTTTACATTCCTACCAACAGTATACTAGGGTTCACTTTTATCCACACCCTTGCCAACATTTGTTATCTCTTGTCATTTTTATAATAGCCATCCTAATGAGTGTTAGGTGGTATCTGATAGTGGTTTCAATTTGCGTTTCTCTGATAATTAGTGATGTTGAGAACCGTTTCATAGATACTGTCCATCTGCATGTCTTATTTGGAGAAATGTCTGTTCAGGTCTTTGTCCATAGGGGAAAAGGCCCTTGACATGGACCTTGGCAATGATTTTTTGTATATCACACCACAAGCTCAGGCTACAAAAGCAAAAATAAATAAATGGGACTACATCAAACTAAAAAGCTTCTGCACAACAAAGGAAACAATCAATAAAATAAAAAGACTGCTTACAGACTGGGAAACATACTTCTTAGCCACATATCTGATAAAGGTTAATATTCAAAATTTATAAAGAGCTCCAACAACTCAGTCACAGAAAGCCAAATAACCTGATTAAAGGGAACTGTAGTTTTGACAGCATAAAGTAGTAAATAATTCCTTAGAAAAGGAAAAATAGAAGCATACTTTTCAATATCTCTTTCCCCTACCACTCCTCTTTTGGTGGTGGAAATAACGAAGTCAAAAGAGAAAAAGATTTGAAGAGAACAATTAAAGACAGAAAAAACAGAGGCAGAATATATTTTGTTAAAGGAAATGAGCTTCATTTTTGTGATTTACAGCCCATTTCTCAATGAATTGTGTAAGCTCTTCATGTTCCATATGTATATAGATGTATTTGCATGCATACACACACACACACACACACACACACCCGTCACTACCATATTATAAATTGAGAATGCTACACAGATTGCCATTTAGAACTAACATGCCCTGTCTGATGGTTAATATTGCCAACTTGATTATATTGAAGGCTGCAAAGTATTGTTCCTGGGTGTGTTTATGAAGGTGTTGCCAAGGGAGATTACATTTGAGTCAGTGGACTGGGAGAGGCAGACCCACCCTCAGTCTGGACTGGCACCCTCTAATCAGCTGCCAGCATGGTTACAACAAAGTAGGCAGAAGAAGTTGGAAGAACTAGACTTGCTGAGTCTTCCAGCCTTCATCTTTCTCCTGTGCATGATGCTTCCTGCCCTCAAACATCATACTCCAAGTTCTTTAGCTTTTGGACTCTTGAATTCACACCAGTGATTTGCCAGGAGCTCTCAAGCCTTTGACCACACACTGAAGGCTGCACTATTGGCTTCCCTACTTTTGTAGTTTTGGGACTCGGACTAGCTTCCTTGATCCTCAGCTTGTGGACGGCCTATTGAGGTACTTCATCTTGTGATTCTGTGAGTCAATACTTCTTAATAAACTCCCCTTCATATATACATCTATCCTACTTGTTCTGTCCCTCTAGAAAACCCTAATACATCCTAAGTAAGGAAAATTGAAAATATTTGTGCTTTTGTTAATCTGCTAAAAAAGTATATTATCAAAGAATCTCACAACCACCTATTTTATTAGGTAGAAGAATATAAAATAAAGAAGATGTTCCTCAGAACTCTCAGATTTAGTTCTGATAAGCAGAACTAATATATTTCCGACACCTAACACATACTAGCCACTAAAGGAAAATAAAAGGCACATTATTCTAGCATTCTTTTTTTTTTTTTTCAAGATGAAGTCTCGCTCTTGTCACCTAGTTTGGAGTTTGATGGCACAATCTTGGCTCATTGCAAACTCCGCCTCCCAGGTTCAAGCAATTATCCTGCCTCGGCCCCCAGAGTCGCTGGGATTACAGGTGCACACCACCACACCCGGCTAATTTTTGTATTTTTAGTAGAAACGGGGTTTCACCATGTTGGCCAGGCTGGTCTAGAACTCCTGACCTCAGGTGATCCGCCCTCCTCAGCCTCCCAAAGTGCTGGGATTACAGGCTATTCTAGCATTCTTAAAATCACCAGTAAATAGATTATCCCTTTTCTATAACTATCTTATTTATTCACATTTTTCCAATTAAGAATTATTCACAGAACACATTATTTTAACAGAGAAACCTGAACATGAATAGTTAACACTCTGATTCAATAAATAATAACATAATCATTAATTTAATCCACTGATATTAAAGATGAGGTTAGGCAACTCTCAGAGAGTTACTCTCTAAAACAAAGATAAGAAAGTGAGGCTGAGTACAGACCAGAAAGCCAGTGAAGTTTTCTTAATAATAGTTTAATGGACTATGAGGTTCCATTTATAATAAATACTAAAAATACTAATAAAGCTATCCAAATGTCAAACCCAGCCTAAATTCTTTTTCTTTTTTTCGTCCTGAATATACATATGTTCAAACACCCATACACAGTTCCAAATGATCCCTTTTAGTTTATGCCTTATAGTGGGATACAATACACCAGAAAAAACAAGGCTACACCATAAATAAAGCACTTAAATTCCTGTAATTATAAGTTAGTCTCTACCAAAACAGATAATGTGTACTCCTTAACTTATAACATCATCTGGGATCATTAAATTATTTTACAAGCAGGATATTATATAAATAAAATGATCAAATCTAAGGTTTAGAAGTTTGCCTAAATTTAGTTTCCAGAGTTATGCAGAAATAGTTGAAGTGGAAATATTATTGTTATATAGACTAATAATGCATTAGTTAATATACATATAATTCACAATTTTTTGGAAAATAAACATTGTGACATCATGTGGAACCACATTTTATTTGATAACATGATTTCTGGTTGATAAAAGATGAAATGTTTTCCTTTATAAAAATAAAAATTATTTGTGTATCTATATTGTCAGTTGGGTCACACTAACATTATACGAGGATTAATGGCTGACAGAGATACTAAATTCTAGACTAATTACTTGTGATGATGATATTTTTGAATACTGGTTCAAATGACTTTTTAAAAAAACATTTATTTTAAGTTCAGGGGTACATGTGCAGGTTTGTTTCACGGCACTTGCAAGATTGTGGTGGAAAAGGAACTCTTTATATACTGTTGCTGGGAATGTAAATTAGTTCAACCACTGTGGAAGACAGTGGGGCGATACCTCAAAGACCTCAAGAGAGAAATATCATTTAACCCAGCAATTCTATTTCTGGGTATATACCCAAAGGAATATAAATCATTCTATTATAAAGATACATGCACATGTATGTTCATCACAACACTACTCACAATAGTAAAGACATGGAATCAACCTAAATGTCCATCAATGGTAGACTGGATAAAGAAAATGTAGTACATATACACAATGGAATACTATGCAGCCATAAAAAGGAATGAAATGATCTCCTTTGCAGGTACATAGATGGAGCTGGAGGCCATTATCCTTAGCAAACTAATGCAGGAACAGAAAAGCAAATAAAACATGTTCTTATTCATAGGGAACTAAATGGTGAGAACAAATAACTCTAAACTCTGTGCTCTGTGTGCTGATTTGCTCTAGAGAAAGGCTAAGTCAAATTCAGTGTAGAACTTTCATTTCCTATATATGCTACATATATAGGTAGGTAAATGCTATACATAATATATGTAAAACACAAACTAAAAAGTGTTCAATCACACACATATGAAATACATAAAATATTATACCATGTATGTATATACATACAGAGGGAGAGAGAGAGAGAGAGAGATAAATGATATAATAGAGAGATATAAGATTTAAGTATATGAGAGACAAGGAGAAAAGGGGAGAGAGGGAGATGTTATGGGTTGAATTGTGTTCCCCCTGAAATATATTAATACATTAAAGTTCTAACCCTCTAAGTACTTCAGAATATGACCTTTTTGGAAATAGTATTATTGCAGATGAAGTTAGTAAAGTTAAAAGGATAAGGCCATATTGGAATAGGGTGGACCTTTAATCCAACATGACTAGTGTCCTTATAAAAAGAGGACAGACAAGCAAAGAGAGAATGCCATGTGAAGACAGAGGATTAGAATGATACAACTACATGTCAAAGAATACCTGAGACTACCAAAAGCTAGGAGAGAGGCACAGAGCAACAGATTCTTCCCTAGTGCCTTCAGAGAGAGCATAGCCCTGCCAGCACCTTAGTTTCAGACTTCTGGCCTCCAGAACTGTAATACAATAAATCTTTGTCATTTTAAACTATACAGTTTTTGGTAGTTAGTTAAGGCAGCCCTAGCAAGCTAATACAGGAAGACTGCATGGAGGAGAGAGGGAAGGGGGTGCATAATATGTACCAAGATCTTTACTAGAAAATCACCTGCTAGAAGATTTAGATATATGAATAAAGTGATTAAATATTTCAGTAGAATATGGAAGACTTAAAGACAGGCGAGAGTATAAAAAAATGCTATTCAGAGATTAGTTCAGAAAAAAGAAATATTGCTACCTGGCTCATCCAAGGCAGCAGAAGTAGCAAGTGTAGGATTCCAGAGATAAGCAGAAGGGGAAATTTTAATCCATTCATAATAGCTATCAATATAATGCTGGGCATTGATAATGTGATTATAAGATAAGTACCTTCTCAGTTTCAATATTTTTTTTGCCTTTCATTGAGACGTTTATTTGAGAGAGAAAACTCAAGAGCAGAAGCAAGTTTGGGGGAGAAGATGCCAAAGTGTTTTTTATGTCCCAAGATTGAGGTTGCAGTTGCATAGAGCAGAATATGAAAAAAAAATTATCTTAGAATAGGGGTCTGTGGATCCCCACCTCTTCTAGGGAGCCAGCAGAGGAGGAGGGATCATGAAGGTTAATGAAAAGATAAAAGTCTTAGAAATCAAAGGAAAATCAGAAAAGTGAAAGTAAGAAAGGCTTTCAGCAGGGATAGAATATTGGAAGAGCTGAACTTCATAGAAAATACTTAGCAGAATCACGGGGAAAGAAGAAACCAAGCTATAGTCATATTTCAGAGATGAATCAAGTCTGGGGCATGGTATCCTTATTAAAATAAAGAATGGGAGGCTGAGATGGACGGATCACAAGGTCAGGAGATTGAGACCATCCTGGCTAACACGGTGCAACCCCATCTCTACTACGAAATGCAAAAAATTAGCCAAGCATGGTGACAGGCACCTGTAGTCCCAGCTACTCTGGAGGCTGAGGCAGGAGGATGGCGTGAACCCGAGAGGCGGAGCTTGCAATGAGCCGAGATCACGCCGCTGCACTCCAGCCTGGGTGACAGAGCGAGACTCCATCTCAAAAAAAAAAAAAAAAAAAAAAAAGAATGAAGTATCTTAGCCAACTTCTAATACATGTGTGTTTGTTTTCTCAAACAGATTTTCTAGCAAGAGAAATACATGATGATAAAATATTTAGCCATTTCAGTATAAAATGTATTTAGAAAATAGCTAACAAACTAATATTTTGTCCATGGCAAATTGAACAGCTTTATCTTCTATCTCTTGCAGGTCTCTCTGTATGTTCAAATCTTTTTGATGCTTCACTTGTTCACTCTTGAGATTTGATTTATATTTCTGAAAACGCATCCACAGCAAAATTTCTTTGTGCAAAGCATATTGATGTTGTGACTGCTGATATACCCTTTATTTTTTCAACCACAGTGTAGACATTTTATATCATTCTTCCATATGCAGGAAAGGATTATATATCAAATTAGAATAGCCATTAATGATTATAACAATGCAGGTAAGTATGAAATTCATGTATTATTAAAGTACTAAGAATCACAACCCTAGAAAACTGTAATAACAGGAAATTTCAGAGGATAAAATTTCCTAGAAATAGTAACTTACAAAAATTATACACCCATTTAAAAGTTGACTGTTTTTAATGGCTAAGACCTCGCCAGACCAATCCTCCCACAGATAACAAAAGTAAGCCCAAGACATAATCAAGAAAAACAGCCACTTGAGGGCACTGAAAAAGAAACAGAAGCAGGACTGGAAGTGGTCAAACAATATTTTTACCCACATCTTTCTGACCAGAACTCATTCACATGACTGCAATTTATCTGAAAGTGAGACCTAGAAACATAGATTTTTCTCAGTGCTCAAAAGAGGAAATTGGCTGAGCATCATCCAACAAGTCTCTGTCACATACAGATTTTACCCAGAGCAGCAAAACTAGCTGGATGCTAAGTACGTCTCACATATACTTTTCTTCTTCTGTAACATATCACAATAATCAGTTTCCCCTTATTTCTTCCAAAGCTGAAGAGCTGAAAGCTTTTGTCTCTTCTATCAACAGTTCCAACCGTACGTTCTTCTTCAATTGATATTCACATTTTTATTCATTCAGTTACTTAAGGACAGAAGTATACATACAAATCAAGACATAAGATAAAAAAATTTAAAAATCCATCCAAAATCTCAACAGTTTTGTTGAATTTTCCATTGTTTCCTTAGAAAGCTAACAGAGGTGTGTCTAACAGGTAGCATACCTTTTCCCTATGGGAAGTCAGAACCAGTTGAAAAATAGCAGTGAAGCAGCAGAAAGACAAAAATATCACATTATTACTGTAAAAGAAACTAAAAAATATAACTTATATACACAAGAGAGTTTTCCAATTCTGAGCTCTAGAATTCGACATATGTTCCCCCTCACCTACCCACATGCAGTGCAATATATTCTAACTTGCATGGAGAGTGTTGCCCATTACAATCCAGAGCATAAAGGTGCAGAGCAAAATACACCTTTCCTATGGGAGAGTAGCTTACTGTAGACGGAAGGAGATAGAGACTGGTTATGATTACTCAGCTCCTTCCTCCAACTCAACCGTATAAGCCACTCCTCCCTGCAGATAGAAGGAACTGAGAAACTGGAGAGCACTCTGGAGCTTTAAGTCATTGGAGGATCTTTCACATGAAAAGAAATAGAAGACATTGTGAAGAGGCCAGCCCCAACCACAATAAAAAAATACCCCTTTTAAAAATAATACATATAATATTTAAATTAGAAAATAATTACTTCCTTAGGTTATTTAAATTATTCTGTTCATATATCTTCTCATAATCTTCTCAACCCACTGGAATAAACAATGTTTTCATAATTTTGGTTTCATAACTCCAGAATATCAGTGATCAGCCTGATTATGAAATACAATCTTTAATAAATCATAGATTTTCAGAATCACAGGTTTTATAACCATGAGGACTTATGTTGAAGAAGCCAAAGTTGCAAACAGGTATTACCTTCATTAAATTGGGATATTACTTAAACGAGAGATAATCAATGTAAATATTAATACAGGACAGGAAAAGATAAATATGATACTCTATGATTGTTTATATGCCATAAACTATATTTCCATGAAGTTGGTATCACATTCAGAAATAACACCTAACAAAAAGAAATATTTCTCATAATATACAGTTTTTAATTTTAAAGATTTTGTACCTTATAAAGATGTTCATGCATGTTGGATTGATCATAACCCAACTAGATTCAACATTTTAATCTTTACTTAGCCAAAAGGTACATGAGTTGTGCCTGACTTGTAAAAAGTTTGATTTGATCCCTTTTAGATTTTACATTTAAATTCCCAATAAACCCGATAAAACTCGCTTTCAAGGATTAAAATCACTGTATGAAAAAATTTACATTGCCACAGAAGATACTCAATGACAATTTAGAATCATTCAACAAAAGTTTGAATAATATGATTAAGAATAGGTTGATTGACATTTTACATAAAACTAATAGTACAATGATTTCTTTTGTGGACCTCTAAAAGCTCTCAGCAGAGCATATCTAGAATGTTTATTTTAAACACGGAATCTAAAAGTTCTTATGCAACACACAGAAATGTTTTCTATGCCATAATACCAATAGCCACCTAAAGGTTAGGGAACTAAAAGGGCAAAATGAGACATCATCAGTATTTAACATATATTCATTCTAAATTCTCTGTGAAAGTGAAGTTCCATAGGAGTCTTTATAATGATGCACTGAGATGTTGGTGGTCTTGGGAAGTAAAGAAAAGAAAGCCACATGACTAAGGTTTGATCCACCTGCTTCAAAGAATCTAAACATATTTCTTTCTCCTCTTTTTTTGTTTTATTAAGCACTTAAAGTTTTTCTCCCAATGGGAGAAGAACAAGTTTCAAGTAGACCAGGGTAGACTTTAGATGACTAAAAGCCTAGATCACTTTGGTGAGATATAAGAAAACTGAAGTTTGCACCTCGTAAAATTAGTCCATATCTACCCATTTTTAGGCCTCTGGGGAGCCAAATACTATTATTAAAATCAGGGACTCAAAACCTTTAGCAGTGGTTATAGGGTTTGGTATCAGAAAGATGTGAACTAACAGACTATAGAAATTTCCTGGCCTGAGAGTCTTTATATCTTCCCAGAAAGAGATGATCTGATTTAAAAAAAAAAAAAAAAAAAAGCTGCCAAAGAACAAACCTTGACACTATGTTATTTTCATCTACAACATCTGTGTTACATTATTATTTATTCTAAACACTAAATCAATTCAGAGAATAATGCATGTGCTTAATGCAGAAGTAGCAATGTCTCTTAGCCGTTTTCAGTAAGAGCTGAGTCTTTCTCATGAACCTAAAATCATACTGTCATTAATCCAGATCTTTAAAAATCAGTCAATCCTATATTCAAATGACCAGAAAAAAAAGCTAAATTCATATATAGAAGCCTTTCACAACTGGGTTGTGACTTTTTTATTTAAGGAGTATATATTCAATGTCATGTAATTGATTGTTCTCAGTCAAAATTTCTGACTTAGAAGTAAACATATATGATTTATTTAGCAATTACTGTGGACTTACTAAATTCCAAATGCTGTCTTAGACTCAATCTTTATAATTGAAGAGTTGCTTTTCAAACACATAGTTGGTAATACAATATGGTAAATGTGATTTATAAATTAGCAAAATACTAAGGAGGCAGCAGAGATTGAAAAATAATTAGGTAGAGTACTTGGAGATAGGCTTACAAAAATGACATTTAGGCTACATCTTCTTGAAAAATGACCAACTGATGTCTTGATTCGAACAGTCTGAGTCTAATAAAAGTGTCAAATTGTCTTACATATGTAACAATAAAACATAAGTTGTTTTTTATAATCATGAGGACTTATGTTGAAGAAGCCAAAGATAAAACTACAGTATCATAGAATCCATAAAGCATCAAAATATAGAATCCTGAAAGTTTTTATAAATGAAGTTTTTAAATTAATTATTGATTGACACTAGGGCAAAGATTCTGTTTTCAAAACTGTCCAACTGGATAATTTGAACCAATCCTTCAAACTGATTTAATACTTAAAAATCTTATTAAAAGCAACAAAAGACTAATGAAGAGGAGGAATCACTGGGCCAAGGTCCCAGAGAAGAGTGACTCTGGAGAGATAAGTCTGGCATTTGGGTTTGCTTTCACCCTTGGGGCATCTTGCCAACATAGAAGAGACAACAAAGGGACCGCACAGCATGTTCATTACCTCTCATGCTACAGGGATGAAATGTGGAGTCAAGAGTAGTCAAATGGAAAAAGAGTAAGGATATACCAAAAGAAAGCAGCCCTCAATGGATGGTAGCCAGGCTGCTAAAGACCAATTCAGTCAAACCAAAGAATTTGCCACCAACAAACTTGTACAATTTAAATAGTAACATATTTCTTCTTCAGTAATAAATGATCTCAGATGAGAGTGCATAGATGAAAGGACACAGCAGAGCAATGAAATAGTAGCTACGTGAGGAAACCTAAATAACAATTTTCTTTAGTAAAATAGTAACAATATTTTGGTGGAAATTACACATTATATACACATATACACAAATATACATAAGTGTATGTATATATGCAAGTATGTATAGCAAATGCACACACAAGTACACAGTTAAAATATACAGTAAAAGTGGCATATAATCTTAAGACAGTAAATAAGAGTAAATGGAAATAGAGTGTTCTAAGGTTGATCAGGAGGAAGGTAGAATTAGCAATTAACTAATTAATATTGATCAGGAGGAAGGTAGAATTAGCAATTAACATTAGACTATTATCATTCAACATTAGAAATTACATATTGTAATTTCTAGGGCAATGAATGAAAGAATAACATAAGAACATAGAGATTTATAACACATAAAAATAAAATAATGAAATAATCAACAGAAGGGAATCCAAGAAAAAATATGGTAACATCAAACAAGTAAGACAAATAAAAACACTTAGAATATGATAGATTTAAAAGCAAGTATGTCAGTGACTATTTAAATGGAAATGAAATTAAAGCTCCAATTTAAAGAAAAAAATTGTTAGATTACAAATAAATGCTTAATTATTTACTGTTTATACAAGACATAAATTAATCATATGACCCAGAAATCTCTATTCTAAGTATATACCCAAAAGAAATTAAATCACTACTTTGTAAAGATAGCTGCATTTCTATGTTCATTGCACATTATTCACAATTCCCAAGATATGAAAACAATATGTGTCCACTGACAGATAAAGGATCTACGATACATATATACAATGAAACATTATCCAGCCACACACACACACACACACAAAAAGATTTTGCCATTTGCCACAACATGAATGAAACTGGAGGACATTATGCTATGTGACATAAGCCAGACATAAAAATAAAAGTATTGCATTACATCACTTATATAAGGAATCTAAAAATTAAAAGGTTGAATACACAGCGATAGAGAATGAAAACAGTGGTTACTGGGATTAAGGTGGGGGTATGGGGAGATACATGTCAAGGGATATAAAGCAGCAGATAGGTAGGCTAAACAAACCTAGAAATATAATGTACCACATTAGAACTATAGTTACTAATATTGTATTCAAACTTTTTGCTAACTGAATATATATTAGCTGCTCTTGCCACAAAGGAGAAAAAAATGGGTAACTATGTGAGATGCTGGATATGTTCATTTGCTTCATTCTATTAACAATTTTGTTATCTACATGTATCTGATAACACGAACTTATATGCAAAAAATTTTTCAAAAGAATATAAAACTGTAAAAATAAATTAAACAATTACATTGGCTCACTATACAAGAAGTAAAAACTGATGGTGCTATATGCAAGAGAAAATAGAAAAAAATCCACCATCCCTGTTGGAGTCAAATTTCATCCTCTCAACAACTGATAAGTCAATCAGAAAAAAAAGGACTCAATACTTTGAGAAAACTATTACAAACTTGACTTCATGGACATATCAACCATTGATTTTTAATGATATCACTGTCAACACTCTATATAAGCACACTCTGAGAATTCACAAATTTAAAAAAACTGACCCTAAACTAAAAACTAATTTTTACAAATTTTAGTAACTAAAAATCATACCAATAATCCACAGCATGCAATCTGTTACTATAATACAATTAAGTCCTAAAAAAGTAGCAAAAATAAATCAAATCACTGGAAACCTCTGCATATTGAGAAGTTAAGACATGTAATTCTCCATACACCATTGACCAAAGATATGATATTGAAAATTAGAAAATATTTTAAGCTGAATAATAAAAAAGTTAACACTTCTAATTGTGTGATATACAGTAGAAAGGGATTAGGTGTGCCTCTCATGCCTTAGTATTTTGCATGAATACTGCATGAGATGGAAAAAGAGAGTGAGGGAGGGAGAGAGAGAGAGAATGAGAGAGAGAGAAAGTGGGGGTCTTGGGGAGAATGTATTACTCCACTTTCATGCTGCTGATAAGGACATACCCAAGACTGGGGAGAAAAAGAGGTTTAATTGGACTTGCAGTTCCACATGGCTAGAGAGGCCTCAAAATCATGGCGGGAGGTGAAAAGCACTTCTTACATGGCAGTGGCAAGAGAAAATGAGAGAGACGCAAAAGCAGAAACCCCTGATAAAACCATCAAATCTCATGAGACTCATTCACTGCCATGAGAACAGTATGAGGGGAACTTCCCTCATGATTCAAATTATCTCCCACCAGGTCCCTCCAACAACATGTGGGAATTATGGGAGTACAATTCAATATGAGATTTGAATGGGGACACAGACAAACCACATCATGCCTCCCCTGGCCCCTCCCAAGTCTCATGTCCTTACATTTCAAAATCAATTGGCCTTGGGTAAATATAGCTGTTCTAAATGAGAGAAATTAGCCAAAACAAAGGGGTTACAGGCCCCATGAAAGTCTGAAATACAGCGGGGCAGTCAAATCTTAAAACTCCAAAATAATCTCCTTTGACCCCATGTCTCACATCTAGGTCACGTTGAAGCAAGAGGTGAGTTCCTAAGGTCTTAGGCAGCTCCACCCCTGTGGCTTGGCAGGGTACAGCCTCCCTCCCGGCTGCTTTCATGGTCTGGCGTTGAGTGTCTGTGGCTTTTCCAGGCACACAGTGCAAGCTGTCAGTGGATCTACCATTCTGGGGTCTGGAGGACAGTGACCCTCTTCTCACAGCTCCACTAGGTGGTGCCCCAGTAGGGACTCTTTGAGTGGGAGTTCCAACTCCACATTTCCCTTCTGTACAGTCCTAGCAATGGTTCTCCATGAGAACCCCACCCGTGCAGCGAACTTCTGCCTGGACATCCAGGCTCTATACATCCTCTGAAATTTAGGTAGAGTTTCCCAAACCTCAATTCTAGACTTCTGCGCACTCGCAGGCTCAACACCACGTGGAGGCTGCCAGCGCTTGGGGCTTGCGCCTTCTGAAGCTATGGTGTGAGCTCTACGTTAGCCCCTTTCAGCCACAGCTGGAGCAGCTGGGAAGCAGGGCACTAAGTACCTAGGCTGCACACAAGTTGGGGACCCTGGGCCAGGCCAATGAAATCATTTTCTCCTAGGCCTCTGGGCCTGTGATGGGAGGGGCTGCCGTGAAGACCTAGACTTGCCCTAACAACATTTTCCTCATTGTCTTGGGGATTAACATTTGGCTCCTTGTTACATATGCAAACTTCTGCAGCCAGCATGAATTTTTCCTCAGAAAATGGGTTTTACTTTTCTATCACATTGTCAGGATGCAAATTTTCTGAACTTTTATGCTCTGCTTCCCTTATAAAAATGAATGCTTTTAACAGCACCCAAGTCACATCTTGAATGCTTTGCTGCTTAGAAGTTTCTTCTACCAGATACCCTAAATCATCTCTCTCAAGTTCAAAGTTCCACAAATCTCTAGGGCAAGGGAAAATGCCACCAGTCTCTTTGCTAAAACCTAAGAAGAGTCACCTTTGTTCTAGTTCCCAACAAATTCCTCATCTCCATCTGAGACCACCTCAGCCTGGACCTTATTGTCCATATTACTATCAGGCTTTTGGTCAAAGCTATTCAACAAGTCTCTAGGAAGTTCCAAACTCTCCCACATTTTCCTGTCTTCTGAACCCTCCAAACTGTTCAAAACCTCTTCCCGTTACCCAGTTCCAAAGCTGCTTCCACATTTTTGGGTATATTTTCAGCAACTCCTCATTCACAGTACCAATTTACTGTATTAGTCTATTTTCAAGCTGCTGATAAAGACATACTGGAGACTGGGAAGAAAAAGAGGTTTAATTTGACTTCAGTTCCATATGGCCGGGGAGGCCTCAGAATCATGGCAGGAGATGAAAGGCACTTCTTACCTGACAGCAGCAAGAGAAAATGAGATAGATGCAATCCCTCATAAACTGATAAAGCAGAAACCCCTGATAAAGCCATCAGATCTTGTGAGACATATTCACTACTACAAGAACAGTATGGAGGAAACTGCCCCCATGATTCAAATTATCTCCCACCGGATCCCTCCCAAAACATGTGGGAGTTATGAGAGTACAATTCAAGATGAGATTTGGGTGGGGACACAGCCAAACCATATCAATCGGTGTGTGTGTGTAAAGTGTAGGTTTCTATGGGAATACGACTCCCTAAACACAACTCTTTCATCTGGTATTAAGATGAATAAATGGCTAAACTTTCCTGGTATTGTTGGAAACACTGGTTATGTAGGACTTAACTGAGAAATTTAATATCATTTTTCACATTGGCACCATCCTACAGATTTCAAGAATTATTTTGGCATACAAATTTTTCTCCCTATATACTTTAGAATTTATCCTATGTAATATTTAAAAAGGTATCAGTCCAATCTATCTCAGAAATTTTGTATGAAGTGTTAAAGAGCACAGTGTTTAAGAGTGGAAACATGGCTTAAGTTTCCACCATTACCGACTAAAAATTAGCTAAAAGCAAAAGCCTTTTATATGCTACTTGGTGAATATCTGAGTCATACTACCATAGAATAAAATGATAACTCACTATCCAAATATTAGTAGAAAGAAAAGTTTCATGCTCAAAGATAACCCTATCTGACATATCATATAAAAACATACTTCCTGGGGCTTATCCATGATCCACAAGTTGGGCTAGTCTTGGTTTTGACATTCCCTGTAATACTGGTTAACCCAGTGACTCTTGATTGAAGGAGATTTTACCCCTAGGGAGCACTTGACACTGTCTGAATAAATTTTTATTTTTCATAACTGAGGAAGATACTACCAGGATCTAGTGGGTAGAAGCCAGGCATGCTTCTAAACATCCTACAGTGCACAGAACAGCTCCCCATATAAATAAATGATCTAGCCCAACATGTCAATAGTACTGCACTGAGAAACTCTGGTCTAATCTGATCAATCCAGGAGGGTTTTCTGATCCCACTGATCTTTGTGTGACAGTAATGTTGCATCACTTTCTGTCAGGTTTTCTAGATTAGATGAAGAGTATCTTTAAAATTAAAAATTAAAGATAGTCAAAACCTTAAGGTATAAAATTAGGATATACTTATTCTCATCAATTGTGGACTTAATCTATTAATCAACTATTCAGATTTCCTGAAAAGACTTTTTAAATTATAAATCTGACAAATGGAAGAAACATGATTATGATATCAATTTGGGATGTTTGTTTAAATAGGAATCTAAACTTAAAATTAATTTATATATTTTATTTTACTTTAACTCCCAGGAGGAGACAAGTGCAGAACATGCAGGTTTGTTACACAGGTATACGTGTGCCATGGTGGCTTGCTGCACCTATCAACTCGTCATGTAGGTTTTAAGCCCTGCATGCATTATCTATTTGTTGTAATGCTTTCCTTACCCTCGGCCCCCACCCAAAACTGGCCCCCGTGTGTGTTGTTCCTCTCCCTTTGTCCATGTGTTCTCGTTCAACTGCCACTTATGAGTGAGAACATGCAATGTTTGGTTTTCTGTTCCTGTGTTAGTTTACTTAGGATGATGGCTTCCTGCTTCATACATGTCCCTGCAAAAACCATGATCTCATTCCTTTTTATGGCTGCATAATATTCCATCGTGTATATGTACAACACTTTCTTTATACAGTCTATCATTGAAGGGCATTTGGTTTGGTTCCATGTCTTTGCTATTGTAAATAGTGTTGCAATAAATATACATGTGCATGTGTCTTTATAGTAGAATGACTTATAATCCTTTGGGTACATACCCAGTAATGGGATGGCTGGGTCAAATGGTACTTCTGGTTCTAGATCCTTGAGGAATTGCCACAATGTCTTCCACAATGGTTGAACTAATTTACATTCCCACCAATAGTGTAACAGCATTCTTATTTCTCCACAACCTCGCCAGCATGTATAGTTTCTTGACTTTTTAATAATCGCCATTCGACCGGCATGAGATGGTATCTCATTGTAATTTTGATTTGCATTTCTCTAATTATCAGTGATGTTGAGCTTTTTATCATATGTTTGTTGGCCACATGAATGTCTTCTTTTGAGAAGTGTCTGCTCATATCCTTTGCCTACTTTTTGATGGGGTTGTTTGTTTTTTTCTTGTAAATTTGTTTAAGGTCCTTGTAGATTCTGGACATTTGACCTTTGTCAGATGGGTAGATGGCAAAATTTTTCTCCCATTCTGTAGGTTGCCTGTTCACTCTGATGATAGTTTCTTTTGTTGTGCAGAAGCTCTTTAGTTTAATTAGATCCCATTTATCAATTTTGGCTTTTGTTACCATTACTTTTGGTGTTTTCCTCATGAAGGCTTTGCCCATGACTATGTCTCGATGATATTGCTTAAGTTTTCTTCTAGGTTTTTGATTTTACTTTTAAGTCTTTAATCCATCTTCAGTTAATTTTTAGATATGGTGTAAGGAAGGCATCCAGTTTCAGTTTTCTGAATATGTCTAGCCAGTTTTCCCAGCGCCATCTATTGAATAGGAGATCCCTTCCCCATTGCTTGTTTTTTTTTCCAGTTTGTCAAAGATCAGATGGTTGTAGATATGTGGTGTTACTTCTGAGGTATCTGTTCTGTTCAATTGGTCTGTATGTCAGTTTTGGTTCCAGTACCATGCTGTTTTGGTTACTGTACCATTGTAGTATAGTTTGAAATCAGATAGCATGATGACTCCAGCTTTGTTCTTTTTGCTTAGGATTGTCTTGGCTTTATGGGCTCTTTTTGGTTTCATATGAAATTTAAAGTACTCTTTTCTAATTCTGTGAAAAATGCCAATGTTAGTTTGATGGGAATAGCACTGAATTTATAAATTCCTTTGTGCAGTATAGCCATTTTCACGTTATTGATTCTTCCTACCCATAAGGATGGAATGTTTTTCCATTTGTGTGTGTTCTCTCTTATTTCCTTGAGAAGCGGTTTGTAGTTCTCTTTGAACAGGTCCTTCACATCCCTGGTTAGCTGTATACCTAGGTATTCTATTCTCTTTGTAGCAATTGTGAATGGGAGTTGATTCATGATTTGGCTCTCTGCTTATCTTTTGTTGGTATATAGGAATGCTTGTGATTTTTGTACATTGATTTTTTTATCCTGAGACTTTGCTGAAGTTGCTTAGCAGCTTCAGGAGTTTTTGGGCTGAGACGATGGGGTTTTCTAAATATGTAATCATGTCATCAGCAAACAGAGATGATTTAACTTCTTCTCTTCCTATTTGAATACCAATTATTTCTTTCTCTTGCCTAACTGCCCTGGCCAGAACTTCCAATACTATGTTGAATAGGAGCGGTAAGAGACAGCATCCTTGTCTTGTGCCAGTTTTCAAGGGGAATGCTTCCAGCTTTTGCCCATTGAGTATGATATTGGCTGTGTGTTTGTCATAAATAGTTGTTTTTATTTTGAGATATGTTCTATCAATACCTAGTTTATTGAGAGTTTTTAACAAGAAGGGATGCTGAATTGTGTATCGAAGGCCTTTTCTGCATCTGTTGAGATGATCATGTGGTTTTTGTCATTGGTTCTGTTTATGTGATGGATTACATTTATTGATTTTCATATGCTGAACCAGCATTGACCCTAGGGATGAAGCCAATTTGATCAGGGTGGATAAGCTTTTTGATGTGCTGCTGGATTTGGTTTCCCAGTATTTTGCTGAGGATATTTGCATTGATGTTCATCATGGATATTGGCCTTAAATTTTTTGTTATTGTTGTTTCTCTGCCACGTTTTGGTATCAGAATAATGCTGGCCTCACGAAATGAGTCAGGGAGGAGTCCCTCCTTTTCTATTGTTTGTAATAATTTCAGAAAAAAAATGGTACCAGCTCCTCTTTGTACCCCTAGTAGAATTCGGCTGTGAATCCCTCTGGTCCTGGGCTTTATTTGGTTGGTAGGCTATGAATTACTGCCTCAATCTCAGAACTTTTTATTGGTCTATTCGGGGATTCAACTTATTCCTAATTTAGTCTTGGGAGGGTATATGTGTCCAGGAATTTATCTATTTCTTCTTGACTTTCTAATTGATTTGCCAGAGGTGTTTATAGTACTCTCTGCTGGTAGTTTGTATTTCTGTGGGGTCGGTGGTGATATCCCCTTTATCATTTTTTATTGTGTCTATTTGATCCTTTTCTCTTTTCTTCTTTATTAGTCTAGCTAGGATTCTATCTGTTTTGTTATTTTTTCAAAAAACCAGCCCCTGGATTCATTGGTTTTTTGGAGGGTTTTTCGTGTCTCTATCTCCTTCAGTTCTGCTCTGCTCTGATCTTAGTTATTTCTCATCTTCTGCTAGCTTTTGGATTTGTTTGCTCTTGCTTCTTTAGTTCTTTTAATTGTGATATTACAGTGTCGATTTGAGGTCTTTCTAGCTTTCTTATGTGGGCATTTACTGCTATAAATTTCCCTCCTAACACTGTGTTAACTGTGTCTCAAAGACTCTGGTATGTTGTCTCTTTGTTCTCATTGGTTTCAAAGAACTTCTTGATTTCTGCCTTAATTCCATTATTTACCTAGGAGTCATTCAGGAGCTGATTTGCTCCCGTGCCTGGAGATGTCACTCAAGGAAGCTGGAGAACAGCAAAGAGGTGTGCCTGCTCCTTCCTCTGGGATCTTTGACCTCAAGAGGGCACCGAACTGATTGCCAGTAGGAATGTTCCTGTATAGGGTATCTGACAACCCCGTTGGAGGATCTCACCCATTTGGGTGACACGAGGAGCAGGATCTGTTTAACAAAGCACTTTGTCTGTCCCTTGGTGGAGGGGTGTGCTTCGTTTCGGGAGAGAACCCAATCATCTGGGCTGCCCGCATTCCTCAGAACTAGCAGGACGAAAGTCAAAGTCTGCTGGTTTGCGAAGACTATGGTCACCCCCTTCCCTAGGGGCTTATGCCCAGGGAGATCAGAGTTGGGTCCCTAAGGCCCTGGATGGAGTTTTCAGAGTTCCTTCAAGGAGGCCCTGCCCAGTGAGGAGGGACGGGCTAAGGTCAGGCCTAAAGGGGCACTCTGTCCACAGTCTGCCACAGCTCCTGCGTTGAGCTGTGGGGGATAGATACCTCTTGGGACCAAGCCATCTAGCCTCCCAGGCTTCAGAAGGGGAAAAGTGTGGCCTGGAGCTATAGAGATGGCTGCCGCCCTTCCCCCGCCCTGGGAGATTAGTGTGTTAGGCAGCTATCAGTCCCAGTGTTGGACATTGCCCCTCCCCCAAGTAGCTCAGATGGTTTAGACAGCAGATCTCTGCAGCTGTGGTGCTTGTTGTCCCTCCCCACTGAAGCTCGGCAGGCTTATGCAGATTCTAGCTTAGTGGCTATTGAGAATCTGTGCAGCTCCATGGTTGGGACCCTAGGCCCCGGTGGCATGGGCTCACAAGTAGGATCTTCCAATTCATGGGTTTCACAATTCTGTGGAAAAAGCATGTTTCCCCAAGCTGGGTAGCACGCTCACTCACCATCTCACTTGGCTAGGGGATAGGGGCTCCCCTGCCCCTTGTGGCTCTCAGTGGGCCGCCACAACACACTGCTCTTCCTTCCTCTTCCTGGGTCAAACCAGCCATCCAGTCAGACCTGATGACAGAATCTGGATACCTCCGTTGCTGGTGCAGGATTTGCACACTGTGATGGTTCTTTTTGATGGGAGCCTCCAATCTCTGCTGCTTCTAATGGGCCATCTTGGCCCCAGCTCCCAGTTTATTTATATTTTATACATTGGCATTAGAAACACAATGGTCCTCCTGAAACCTGGACATTCTCTTTATGTGTCTAGAGATCACGATTCTGAAATTGCTGTAGCGGTGGTGGGCAAGCACCTTCCCTGCTGAAAATCTGAATGTAGTATGTCCTTTAATATGTAGTACACACACCTGAAAAAGCCTTCCTGTATATAATGTATTTCAACTCCTTTTCTTCTTTATTACTTTAGGTTTATAAAACACTAAAGCAAGAAATGTTTCATAAAATGTTACAAAATAGTTTCAAGTTAATTTTGAGTTATATTTAGCAGGAAATTAAATGACAAATATGACAGAAGTAGCTAAAAAATGAAACTTCTGCAGTGTTCTTCCACCATTAAGTGACTCATAGGCTCTCTAAATTGATAGAAAATTGGTAGAATTTAAATGTAAGTAAATTGTTAAAAAATTAAAACTCCAAGATTCATCTTGGACATCCATTTTATAATAGGGCAATGATCTTCCACCTTTTTAAACATTGTTTTGAACAGACTATAGCAATATAAATAATGGTGGCTATCACAGAATTTAGAGCCCCATTCCCATTGATCAATTTCTGGCTTTGCTTCCTTAGAGGAAGTTGCGGAAAGTGATTACAACAGCTCCTAGCACTTAGAAGCAAATTACTAATTATTATTATATATTTTACATAATGTTTAATTATTACTATCTCCAATTCACTGCCCTCTAAAACCTTTTGAAAGTTAGGGAGAATGATCAATTAAGATTCAGGGGGCAATTAAAAATCCCAACTAAGATATTTCAGCTTTATTAAATCAGACTATGCTGCTATCAGGAATTTAATAATCATAAATGTTAGAAGCTTTATTACTTTATTTTTTACTTAATAACCTATGATGATCCCATGATCAGAGTTGACTAAGAGTTGTATCAAAACAAATTCAAAATGCCATCCTAGATAATTTAAAAAAATATTATAACACTATATAAGGGCTATATTTATTTGGTTAAGTACTAAGTTTGAACTTCAAGTACACATTTGAGTTATTAAACACATGAGTTATTATACCTTCAAACTTGCTTTAAGCTCATTTAGGGAAGATTAACAAAAAGGCAGATTTTCATTTAATATAATATTAGAAATGCCTTGTTTTTATTTGTAATTGTGTCATAGCCAATCACTTTTTAAGAGATCCAAATGTACACACAAACATAAATTGTCCCAGTGTATTAGTCCGTTTTCACACTTCTATAAAGAAAGACCCAAGGCTGGGTAATTTATAGAAAGAAGAGGCTTAATTGACTAACAGTTCTGCATGGTTGGGGAGACTTACAATCACGGCAGAAGGCAAAGGAGAAGCAAAGACCTTCTTCACATGGCAGCAGGAGAGAGAAGTTCGAGCAGGGAAATGCCAGACACTTATAAAATCATCAGATCTCATGAGAACTTACTCACTATCAGGAGAACAGTATGAGGAAACCACCCCCATAACCCAATCATCTCCCTCCCTCTACTCTTGGGGATTAGAGGACCTTTCCTTGACACACAGGGATTACAATTTGAGATGAGATTTAGGTGAGGACACACAAGAGCCAAAGCATATTACCCTGCAATATAAAACATGCCAAGATTATTCAACAGTGAGAACAATAAAATCATCAAGAGTACTTTACATCAAGCCTAACAAATTATGCATATCAGGTGCAGCTGAGAATTGGTAAAATTTATAAAATATTGTTTGCACTACAGTTTAATTTCCAAAGAAGATCTTTAATACCTTTCATTTTTTTCCATTTCTTTATTCTTCGTGAAGAATTTTCTTTCTCTGGAAGCATTTACTCTCAGTACTTATTTAAGATAAAGTAGAATAAATACTGTAACTATGACGTGCTACTCAAGATACCAATCTGTCTTGATTGCCTCCTGATGAATTCTTACGAAGCACTGTTAAAATATTTCTTATAAACATTAATTTGCAATATTTCATTGAAATTAATCTAAACAAGGGTTCCTGGTTTAATATGTTTTGAAATAATTTGCCTATCTAATGTTACTCATTTGCTGTACTCTTTGAGGGCAGTATTAAACCTGAATTACACTGTCATTTTTAGTCATGAAAAAATAAGTTATTGGGAAAAATAATATTCTTAAAAAGGAGAGACCTTTTTGCTTTTTATTTACACCAACTTTCAAACTTACATGAACAGTACAGATAAAATAACACTGTAATATGATATTATGTTAGGTGTCTAGACTTATAAGCCCCGCGAAGGAAAGAACTCTATTTTGCTGAGATCTGTATTCTCATTGCTTAAAATACTGCCTGGTAAATAATAGTCACTTAATAAATAATTATTGAATAAATGTCAGAAAATAAGTCTAATCGTCCTCTCCTTACATAATTGAGAATGATTTTTTATCCTACCTAATCCCATTGTGCATAGAATGGAGATTATATTTTTGACCAGACCATTGCTCAATTATGGAACAATTCTAAGGAAGTAAGTTCAAAACAGGAAAAGACACCAGTCACTTCCCCAATGGAAAAACAACAACAACAACAAAACATACACCTGAAATACACACCTACACACCTGAAATACACACACATGCTTATTTAAAATATGCAAATGTACCTGAAATACACACACCTGAAACTCTGTGACTGTGTTGTGCCTAATACTTTATTAAACATATCCCTATGTATAGCCAGATAAACAGATTATTATCTTCTTTTGCCCAGTTTTTCTATTGTGAAACTCTCCCAAAATGTCTTCAAAGGGGTCAGTTAAGTTGGTTTTAACTGCAAGTAACAAAAGACAGGCTCAAAATGGCTTCAAAAATGGTAATTATTTGACATTTTAAGAAGCCTAGAATTAAGGTAAGCCGCCACAGAACTAGAAGTCACCAATAAAGTACAACAAGGTCAAAGAGACCTTGATTCTCCTTGCTCTGATACCCAACCAAAGAGTAGCACTTACAGTCATAGCTCTTTGTCACATCTTACACAAAGAGAAAGAAATCCATCTTTGAACCATAGCCATAAGTCCTTTCATTTAGCCTCACTGGACGATATCAAGTTTCCCACAGTTGCTTGGAAAATGTCATATAAAGATTAACTTAGGCTAATTGGGACTAATTCCCTTGAAGCTAGGAAGAGGGTAGCTTCCTCAGAACTATAGAGCTGTGTGAAGGAGGCTCAGATGCCAGAGGAAAATCTGGCTTCCATTGAAAAGAATGAAGGCATAATGAGTAAGTGGGTAAAATACACATCCAACAATAATCTCCTTCTCCACCCCACACCATGATTGTCTCAATGTTTCTAACTCTGGAAGGTGTAAAATAGAAATGTAATGGTTCTAATTAAAAGCTGTCACTATTACATTCATTTCAAAGAAACTGAAGATTTAGCTTCTTCTGTCTAACCAATACAGTTAAATGTTGAGCTTTTAACATTTAAAGGAGATTTAATCTAAGTTGTCTTTAGGAATAGCATAGTTAACAAAAACTGGTCTTTTCAAAATTTAACTTTTGAATTCAGGATACACGTGCAGGTTGGCTATATTGATAAAGTTGTGTCATAGAAGTTTGTTGTACAGATTATTTCATCACCCAGATATTCAGCCTGGTACACATTAGTTGTTTTTCCTGATCCTCTCCCTTCTCCCACCCTCCACCCTCTGATAGACCCGGTGTATGTTGTTCCCCTCTACGTGTTCTTGTGTTCTCATCATTTAGCACCCACTTCTAAGTGAGAACATGTGGTATTTGGTTTTCTGTTCCTGGGTTAGTTTTCTAAGCATAATGGCCTCTAGCTCCATCAATGTTCCTGCAAAGAACATGATCTCGTTTTTTATGGCTGCATAGTATTCCACAGTGTATATGTACCACATTTTCTTCATCCAGTCTACCATTGATGGGGATTTAGGTTGATTCCATGTCTCTGCTATTGTGAATAGTGCTACAAGGAACATATGTGTGCATGTGTCTTGGTGATACAATGATTTACATTTTTTTGAGTGTATACCCAGTAATGGGGTTGCTGTGTGAAATGGTATTTCTGTTTAAAAAAAACAAAACTGGTCAATAAAAGCAATATGTTCAGAAAACTAAATTCCAGATTGATAACTGCCTATAATAATCATGAAATAAAATCCTTTTGGGATCTCTCCAGGATCCTCAAAACATAGCACCCTTCTATGCTTTGGAATGATCAAGGTAAAAATATCTCCCAAACTAGTACCTATGGTTGGAAGAAAATAGATTCGATTTCTAGTTTACTACATACTAGTTATGTGACCTTGGAAAAGTAATCTGATCTTTCTCCCCCTTTGTGCAATATAGGTTTATTACTAATTACAGCACAATTTTGTTATAAAGATTAAGCAATCTGCATATGAAAGGTCAATTCGAATGAAAGTAATTTATTCAATCAGTCAGAAATACTTAGAGAACTTTTTATATGCCAGGTATTGCATACACAGTGATGAAAATGACAAATACCATTGTATTATATACAATATTCTTCATCATACCTCAACCTGGAGCTTAAAAAATAAACAATGGGTTTAAAAATACTGTTTTAAAAATATAAAAATGTTGTAATAAAGTGAAGAATGCCAGTTTGAAAAGCTTCTAACTCAATAGCCTCAGAGTAGTCTGAGCAAGTTTGATAGAGAGAATAGGCCTTAATTTCATCACATATCTAATGTCCATTTAGCACTGACTACCTCATTACTTGACTTGGGAAGTGAATGGTGACCACAGGGGTACTTGAAAAGAAATCATCCAGAAGAACTTCTGACACCACCACACGATCATTATCTATAATATTACAGTGCTATCTGTAATGGCTAAAGTAGATTTGACAAAGATTAAAACTGAGCTTCTAGGTCGGAGTAAGTCCCATGAGGTTCCTATTCTGCACCAAAACTCAAATAAAACAAAATTTTGAACTATAAAAATTATAATATTTAAAATGCTAGTATATCTAAGTGGTTTTATTCATAATGATAAAAAATGAATAAAAATTCCCAAAATTTATTCTATGAAATGATAGAACACATTATTTTACAAACGGAGATGTTTCAATTTACTTTAGGCTTTTTTTTTTTTTTTTGAGCCAGCTTAAAATAAGGAAACACTGGACTAATGCTTACGTGATCCATTTCTATTTTAGGTTGTCAGTTTAAAGTTGACCAAACACTTGACACATGGGATGGTAAATTGTTCAAGAAATGCTGTTTTATTTATACTTTGAACTCTGTTTTATATTTACCTCTCCATTGCCTCTAGAGATTCTTACACTGTTAGATCTTAATCTTCAATTGACTGGTACCACAACCTTCCAAATGCTCCTAGATAGACACTTTCTTCTGCCACGTGTTAGTTTTGTAACCCACCTATTTACCAGTCTGCATTCTGTATCTATTTTAGCAAACTTGAAACTGAAAGTCACATTATTTTCTCATACCTTTCTGAGTTTAATTATTACAGAGAATTTTGTTTCCTTTTAATTTTATCTTCTGGACCCAGAATTTTATTTATTTCCTCTGGGATCAGATATTATGTACATTTATCTTGTGCTTTCTCACTGAATATTTTTAAAGTCTGTCCCAGGAAGGTAGTGGAAAATCAAAATTTCCCTGACAACTTGATGTAATAATACAATATTTTCAGTGACACCTATTAAAAGATGAAAATAGAAAAACATTCTGAGTCCATTTAAAATTTAATAAAATAAATGGTGATATCAGCAAAGTGTTTCCCTTCCTCA
This sequence comes from Symphalangus syndactylus, assembly GCF_028878055.3. NCBI lineage: Eukaryota > Metazoa > Chordata > Mammalia > Primates > Hylobatidae > Symphalangus > Symphalangus syndactylus. The sequence goes on along the minus strand of NC_072424.2, from coordinate 60,505,045 downwards.
TCACCATTTACTTCTCCAAAATAAACAATATATCACAACTCTTCCATGGTACAATTTCGAGATTTCTAAAACATAAACACCATGTTAATTACATTGAAAATAATTTCTGAACCCACAGAATTGACAGATTAAACATTTTTATTTAACATTAACTAGCAATATAATATCAGGTAAATCACATTATATGTCTCAAATACCATTTTTTATTCTGGAGGAGGAAAATTAGATCAACTTTAATGTCTTTCAATAGTCTATTTCGGTTTATAGAATTTGCTTGACGAAGGTAAAAATCAAAATTTTTCACGGTCTTGGCACAGGCCACTAATTCATTTTCAAAATAATTTTCTTGATTGCTAATTATTTTTGACACACCATAAATATACCACATAATATAATGTATTAGAGTTCTTTATAAACTGCTTATTATTTAGCACTCTCTATACCTTAACAATAAAAGAGGGATTTCTTTTCTTTTGAAAGCTTCATTGATATCATATTCTATGCACATAGCTTTAGTGGAGAAAAACTCTTCAGATTAATCAATAAATATTAATAGTTTAATCCCAAAGTGTTATCTAGCAGTATAATAAACAAGAGAAATTAAAAGTATTAATGAAAAAGTTCTCTATTTCTGATTTTCAGGATTTACAACATAATTCTACCAGAGAATTAGAGGGTTTTAGGTATGTATACATATAATATTAAAATATTAAAAATAATCTATTAGCAGAATAATTGTATATATTTTTGAGAATGGGGAGCATCAAGACCTCCATGTAACTTCACCAACAAGTATTTAAAAGAATAAGGCAATTTCATACAAAAAATACTGTAAATATGGGTTCTAACACTAGCTTTATCACATTAGCTTTTGTTCTCTGTGCCTCAGTTTCTTCATCAATAATATGGGGAGGGTAATAGTACATTTTTTCAAATGCTTATTCTAATAATTAAAAAAAGCAAATACATGTAAAATACTTAAAAGTTGCCACAGAAAGAGTATCCAATAAATTGTTAGGTATATTACTATATTGATAACATGGCATGATGCTAAACATGTGCTTGGCGTAACTTACAGTATCAAAATATTTATAGAAATGTAAATTAACAAATAACTTATTGGTAAATCCTCAATAAATTCATCATTTGGAATTATCTTCATTTTTTTCATACAAAAGAACAATTTTAGAAGTTTCACACTATCAAAAGAGATTATTTGATGACTCAGGATCTATTTTTGAGCTTCAATAACTATCTTGTCCTGAATTACAGCATTATACTTGGAGCCTATGACTTGCATATGATGGCTTACTTCCTCACTAAATGACGCAAGGTGGCTTACTTTGTTTGTTTTCCAGATTGCCATTGCGTCACACGTGCTGTTTTATATAGAAGAGACTCTAAAATCACATAATTCTTTTTAAAGAACGTGTTAAGAAGATAGAGGCTCTAAAAGTTGTATTTCTTTGAATTTCACAATCTGTACCTAATAAAAAAATTCACAATGGCTGTGCAGTGGACTTACTACATAACAATTATAGGTTGTGTTATATAAATATAAGTGTGCTGTAAGTGGTCTATTATTTTGCATAAAGTCAGGGAAAAAATAAGTCCAACAACTACTCTCTAATCTCAAAAACAATTAATTTTAATGAATCACCTTCTCAAGGTCTGAATCCTTATCAGGATCCAAATGCATAATTGGATATAGAGGTGTCTAAAAGAGTTCTGGTTTGGATTTATTGTTTGCATAATGGTATCAAAAAGCAGAAACATGATGGGTGAAAGAGAATAAATGTCTGACCACTTTAGAAGTTAGGTGTTTTGCCTAAGAATAAAAGTATTAGCATGAGAAGATTATAAAAGTATTTTATAATATGCACAGGGCAATGAAAAGGAGTGAGAAAATATACCAGTCATTCCCACTAGAGGGAAAATGTACAACACATCTGGAAATCAAGCTTGTTCCATCATTGCACTGTCTCACATCAGAAAAATATTGAGGCCCGGTGCAGTGGCTCACGCCGGTAATCCCAGCACTTTGGGAGGCCGAGGTGGGCAGATCACGAGGTCAGGAGTTTCAGGCCAGCTTGGCCAATATGGTGAAAGCCCATCTCTACTAAAGATACAAAAAATTAGCTGGGCATGGTGGTGCGTGCCTGTAATCCCAGTTACTTGGGAGGCTAAGGCAGGAGAATCACTTGAACCTGGGAGGCAGAGGTTGCAGTGAGCAGTGATCGCACCATTGCACTCCAGCCTAGGCAACAGGGCAAAACTCTGTCTCAAAAAAAAAAAAAAATTGATATAGTTTCTTGGCAAAAGCAAAGATAGTGCTTAAAAACTGTCAAGTTAATTAGATGTAAGTTTCACTTGGTATATTTTAATTTATACACCCACATGGTCTAGCATACATTATTTTGCACAGTAGTTTATTAATACTATGTATGAAAAAATATGCATCTTTGTGTACAGGGTTGTCATTTAGTGCTTGCCATTATTATTCTCCCACAAGAAGCCTGGGAAGGAGACAGAGTGGGATTCGAGTTGATGACTGTGTCTTATATGAGTATATTTTTAACTTTATAAGAAACTCCCAAACTGTTTCCAGAGAAGTTTTTTGTAATTCAAACACCTTATTCCCTTTTTCCTTTCTTAGGGGATGACCTAAACATTCTATATTCAAAAGGATACCTATTTATAAAATAAAACTATATTTTCTGAGAAAATACGTAACATCTAAAATTAGTTCTGGAGAGAAGGAAAAACTCTTGTTTACAGAAGAATTCAAGTTTCTAAATGTGAAAACATGTAATTACTAAATTACCATATTCAACCCTTAAAATAGTAAATAATTCAGGCAATCACCATTGATGGATGCTAAGATGACTGGGTGAAAGGCTTTTAAGCTATATATATATATATATATATACACACACACACACACACACACACACATATTTGAGTACAGACTCAAACTAACAGTCCACAGATTATTTATTACAGTGGAAAAATTTTTATTTTTTTTAAATTGATATATCTGTACCATCTTAATCAAGTAAACAAACTTAGCAGGAGCAATAATGTGCCTTCTCATGTGATATCATGGGAGATTTATGGCTTATTTATAATACTTTACCCAAAAATGTTTAACCTGGATCTAATAATGAGAAAACAATCTAAGCAACGTAATGATGCTATGATATAACTAGATGGAACTGTTGAAAAGAATTCAATGTTATGAACCACAAAGAAGTTAGGGATTAAAGAGACATGACAACCCAATGTAATATGTGAATCTTGTTTCAAACCTGATTTTTAAAAATGGACTATGTAAATTAAGTATTATTGAATCAATGTTGAATTTCTTGGTTATCATAGTGGTTCTGTTGTATATGAGAATGTCCTTGTTCCCAGGAATACATACTGAAATGCTTAGGGTAGGAGTGAAATTGTCTTCATGTCTGTAACTTACTTTCAAGTGGTTTGCAAAAACATGTACACACATTGAAAGCACAAGTATGGCTGAGCACGGTGGCTGACACCTATAATCCTAGCAATCTGGGAGGCTGAGGAAGTTGCATCATTTGAGGTCAGGAGTCCAAGACCAGACTTGCCAACATGGTGAAACCCTGTCTCTGCTAAAAATACAAAAATTAACTGGGAGTGGTGGCACACACCTGTAATCCCAGCTACTCGGGAGGCTGAGGCGGGAGAATCGCCTGAACCCTGGAGGCGGACATTGCCGTGAGCCAAGATCACGCTGCTGCACTCCAGCCTGCATGAAGGAGTTAGACCCCATCTCAATTAAATAAATAAACGAATAAATAAATAAAGTACAAGTGTGCTTTTGGGGAAAAAAGGGGGCATACTGTCAATTTAGATGACAGGTGTATATTTCTTAAACTATTTATTTATTTATTTTTGAGATGGAGTCTTGCTCTGTCACCTAGGCTGGAGTGCAGTGGCGGGATCTCAGATGACTGCAACCTCTACCTCCCGGGTTCAAGTAATTCTCTTGCCTCAGCCTCCTGAGTAGCTGGGATTACAGGTGCCCACCACCATGCCCGACCAATTTTTGTATATTTATTAGAGGCAGGTTTCACCATGTTGGCCAGGCTGGTCTCAAACTCCTGATCTCAGGTGGTCCATCCACCTTGGCCTCCCAAAGTGCTGGGATTACAGGCATGAGCCACAGTGCCAGGCCTTAAACTTTTTTTTAATACAAAATTTTATTTCAGAATACATAGTACAAAGTACAGAAAAGCTGTGAAGATGGTACAGAGAGTTCTCATATATCACACACCAGTTGCTTCTACTAACATATAACATTAGTATGGTACATTTGTCACAATTAATGAACCATCATTGATACATCATATTTTGGGTTATAATCCAACATGGTTTATTTATCTATTTACTCAAGTTGCTCCAGATTTGCCACTGGGAGTTCTCTCAGTAGGCTCCTCTGTGCTTCTAACATATCCGCATCACTGTGGGTGTTTTGTTTTGAGAAATTCTTTACTTTCTAGTACTAAAAAATGTTTAGGCTCATCTTGTATACATTCTACCCAGTCCTACCATCAGCCATTTCTCCAAATATCCTGGTTTCCTATACTAGAGAAGTTTAGCAAAAATTAAGTTGTGGGTACTGGGTATGTTTGTTGCTCTTGAGGTGTCATTGCTTGCAGGCTAGTTGAGCTGAAAGAACAAGGAAATACATAGGTGTACACTAATTTCATACAATTAGATATATAATATTTATAAGTATCTGTCACTATATACACATATACATATATACATAATACGTATACATACATATATCCACATATACACATATGTACACACATAGCGTGTGTGTGCGTATATATATATAGCTAAACGTGAGTTCACACTAATGTCTTTAACTCAAAACCTTTACCATGGAAATTATTCTAGTCTTCTCCCCTTTCTTGTCTGTAACTTCTCTTTCCAACTCTGTCATCCATCATAGATTTAATTCATTTTACAACTTCAGTATACATATAGAGTGGTCTCACAACTGTTGACCTATATCTCCATAGGACACAACTTTAACAATAGAGCACAATATTTATGTGCACTTCCTTTTGCGTTTAATCTTACAGACTGCACTCATTTCCAAAGATAATTAGATCAGCACCTCTTCCCTTAAGCCCCATGGGTGTTTTGTTATTACCTCTTTGTCAGTTTGAAGTGTTTCAAAATTGTTTAAGTGTGGAAAGAATAAAGTAAAACATATTTTGAAAAATTTATAAAATTATAAAACTGTGCAAACACATTGCTAGGGGCTCTCCTAGTGTCTCTGAAGAAAGCATGCAAAAGAGACTCTGAACCTTAAGCTTTATTAGCTCTTTAGTATATTTGTGGTAACTTAATAAGGAAAAACTATAATGACAGTGAAACTACGTATCATATAAGGATGCAGAATAAGGTGCTCTGCAAGAATTAACTTTAAAAACACCAATAACTGTCTTTTTACCTTTTTTTAATATGATAAAAGATACAAGGTCATTAACTTGAAGAATCCCAAGATAAACTTGAAGAAAGTGCTGAAAGCATTATATAGTTCATTTAAATAGAAGGAAATAATAAAATAAATTGATTACTAAGAAAACCAGCTGAGGTTAAAAAATACATTTACAACCGCACTATTCCACATAGTTTTATGTGACTTTTTTTTCCCAGCACTGCTCAGTTATCCTGGATAAGTGTGTTGATGGCATAGCACACCATCGTGGATAAGAGTTCAGGTCTAGAGCCAGATGGTTTGGCTCTTGGTTTCACCATTTACTAAAAGAGTAACTTTAAATAAATTACTGAAATACTTTATGTCAAAGTTTTTATTTGAACACAGGGATATTAAAGCAGTTGGCATGATGCCTGGGACATAGTTATTGCTCAAAAAATGTTAGCAATAATTATCATAATTATCCAGGATTCAAGATTTGTGAGCCAAGTACAGTAGAAGGGCAAATAGGTATTATACATATGCATATAGTCTGGCTCTGAAAATAATGTTTTGCTGTATTGGTCCTCTGGTCTCCAGGAGTGGTGCTCCTTTTTTGGAAGTCGGTCAAAAAGATCTCCCAAATGTCAACTTGTAGCATTTCAACATCAGGAAGTTTAGACTGTCCTAACTTACAGATTTTTGATATGACAATTGAAAACTTCTACTTTGTAGTCTGTATCAAATGACTTTACACACTTTTCATTTTACTTCGAAAAAGAAAAACAAGTATTTAGCATCATATTATTAAAAATTTACACTGGAGCTGGCAATCCAAGAGAAAGACCACTACAGGTACAGAGGATAAAACCATGTTTACAGACTTAAGAACCCAGTTCACACATGTCAGCCATTCGGCAGGAGTTTTAACTTACAGAACATTCTATCTATATCAGCCTAAAGCAGCCCAGACTATCAAAATCTTAAAGTCAGGTTATTCATTTTACTTGACGACAGCTTTTCTTCCACTTACTGAAAATAAAAGATACATTTTTGAGCAAGGTTTCTCAACTACTGACATTTCAGGACAGGTAATTTTTGTTGTGGTGGTTATTCTGCACATTACAGGATATTTAGCAGCATCCCTGGCATCCACTCACTGGCATCAGAATCCTTCACCTGTTGTGACAAGCAAAATAGTTTTTAGGCATGGCCAAATGCCCTCTGGGGGTAATATTATCCAGGATGAAAACCAATACTTTAGATGAATGGTATTTATTGAATTTAAAAAGGAGAGCCATTGGTAATACAGCAAACAAGAAAATCTTATTTTTTTTAAAAAGATTTTTTCCCCTAGGAGTTAACTAAATTTTATTCCGAAATACAGTCTTCAGTAGCACTGAAGAAAAAAGAAAAATATATTTGCCTTAAAAATTACATCTTTACAAGTGGAGAACTGAACAAGGTAATCTCTTTCAGAATGGATGCTTTTCTTGTTTCTTTAAAGACATCTGCCCTTATGGCAGTGACACAATTTAAAATCCAATCCAAATCTGGCCCACATGTTTTGCCTGCAGGACATACCTTTTTGCTATTATATACTTTATCAGGTGCCACAACCATAACACTCACAGAATGACAAAAGGTATGAAGGTAACAGTGTGTGTACTCAAATCATTTTTTGCAGAAACACTTTTACATTTGGTAAGCTTTGCATCAGTTTACCTCTGTCTGAAGCTAAAAGGAAGTCACACAGTGGCCTAACTACAGGACTCAGTGTTACCCGTTTGGGCACAATGCAAGTTGTTCTAGAAATACAATATATGCAATATGTGCTCTAGAAATACAATATTATATATATATATATATATATACACACACATACACACACATTATAAATATATGTAATCTTTGATATATATATATATGAATATTTGTTGTGAATATGTTAATGTTTTCCAGACAGTAAGCACTGAGTTTCTATATGCTTCTATAATGGTCAGTGAACTTCTTGATAGGGACTGACATGGTGCAGTTATATGTGCTTATGGTTCAATTTCAAATTTATAATGCAAATATTATTCCTATACAGCAGATATCCTAAGATTCAGTAACCTCAACATAGAAATCTAAAATGAAAATGATCACACTGCTAGTCAGGCTTGTAAGCCAATTACAGACACACGATGTGTTAAGATGCCTACCCTCAAAGATGATTATTTTATATGTCACTTTTACTCTGAAGTGTAAAGAAAAAGTGCAGCATTCCGTAGACTCAAACATAATACATCATACCTATACAAAAAAAAAAAATAACTCATTATACTAAGAACAAAGGTAAATAACCGCTAGAAAACAGAATTGCTGTAATAAGGAACTACTAGGAAAAGCATGAGTTTCAGTCACATCCTGAGGGTTCAAAAACCAGTTCTCAGTTTACAATCATTTGGGGCTTCATCTACGAAGTGAAGATGTCATCACCAACACTGCAGAGCTGCTGAGAAGACGGGTTAGGTGGTATGCCAAATGCCAAGCTGAGAGCCTGCCACAGTAGATACTCTCTAAATGATGGCTGTGAATCTTTAACAGATTAAGGAAGTACCCTATACACAGTGTACTAAAAATCCATTAGATTTTAATGTCTTCTTTCGAATTTTCTGGAGTATATCAAGTATTATTTTCCCCTTTAATCAGTGTGATAAATTCTATGAATCGTATTTCTAATATTGAGTCATTCTGTCAGTCTTAGAACAAAACAAAAACAAAACAAAACATTGCCTGCTCCTGTCATCTGCTACTTTAAAAAAGATTGCTGAGTTTGCCAATGGTTTATGTAGGGTTTTTGTGTCTAAATACACACATGAAACTATTGTACTTTTGCTTTGTTTGCTTTATCAGTTTGTGTTAGGTTTTGCTATCATAAATAAAAGCTGAGATATTTCTGTATTTTTCTATACTTAGAAAAAGTATTTATATATCATAAATATCATAAGTTCCATGAAAATTGGATGGAACTTGCCTATTTTTAAATGACTCTTCCCACTGTCAAATGATTATCCTTTTTAAAAAAGATTTAAATAAAGTTTAAATTCATCTGCCTATGGTACTAGTTCTGCTTTAAAAAACAAAGAGAATAGAGAGAAGTGAGAGAAGAGTAACAAGTGTCAACATTATAACATAATAAAGAAAGCACATGGCTATTGTCAAGTATTAATTAAAATAATACCTTGAGAATAAATTAAGGACAATTGGCTAGATCTTTGGAGAAGCATGGCTCAGATACTTAGACAATATTTTTTTTCATTTTTCAATATCTTTTTTTTTCCCTTAGTATGGTTTATTTGTCACCATTAATGAGCCAATATTGATGCATTATTATCAACGAAAGTAGAGACTTTACCCAAAATTCCTCAGTTATCACTAATGTCCTTTTTCTTTTTTATTTATTTATTTATTTATTTATTTTTTTTTTTATTATTGTACTTTAAGTTTTAGGAAATATGTGCACAATGTGCAGTTTGTAACATATGTATCCATGTGCCACGTTGGTGTGCTGCACCCATTAACTCGTCATTTAGCATTAGGTATATCTCCTAATGCTGTCCCTCCCCCCTCCCCCCACCCTACAACAGTCCCAGGAGTGTGATGTTCCCCTTCCTATGTCCAGGTGTTCTCATTGTTCAATTCCCACCTATGAGTGAGAACATGCGGTGTTTGGTTTTTTGTCCTTGCAATAGTTTACTGAGGATGATGATTTCCAGTTTCATCCATGTCCCTACAAAGGACATGAACTCATCATTTTTTATGGCTGCATAGTATTCCATGGTGTATATGTGCCACATTTTCTTAATCCAGTCTATCGTTGTGGGACATTTGGCTTGGTTCCAAGTCTTTGCTATTGTGAATAGTGCCACAATAAACATACGTGTGCATGTGTCTTTACACCAGCATGATTTATAGTCCTTTGGGTATATACCCAGTAATGGGATGGCTGGGTCAAATGGTATTTCTAGTTCTAGATCCCTGAGGAATCGCCACACTGACTTCCACAATGGTTGAACTAGTTTACATTCCCACCAGCAGTGTAAAAGTGTTCCTATTTCTCCACCTCCTCTCCAGCACCTGTTGTTTCCTGACTTTTTAATGATGGCCATTCTAACTGGCGTGAGATGGTATCTCATTGTGGTTTTGATTTGCATTTCTCTGATGGCCAGTGATGATGAGCATTTTTGCATGTGTTTTTTGGCTGCATAAATGTCTTCTTCTGAGAAGTGTCTGTTCATGTCCTTCACCCACTTTTTGATGGGGTTGTTTGTTTTTTTCTTGTAAATTTGTTTGAGTTCATTGTAGATTCTGGATATTAGCCCTTTGTCAGATGAGTAGGTTGCGAAAATTTTCTCCCATTTTGTAGGTTGCCTGTGCACTCTGATGGTAGTTTCTTTTGCAGTGCACAAGCTCTTTAGTTTAATTAGATCCCATTTGTCAATTTTGGCTTTTGTTGCCATTGCTTTTGGTGTTTTAGACATGAAGTCCTTTCCCATACCTATGTCCTCAAAGGTATTGCCTAGGTTTTCTTCTAGGGTTTTTATGGTTTTAGGTCTAACATGTAAGTCTTTAATCCATCTTGAATTAACTTTTGGATAAGGTGTAAGGAAGAGATCCAGTTCCAGCTTTCTATATATGGCTAGCCAGTTTTCCCAGCACCATTTATTAAATAGGGAATCCTTTCCCCATTGCTTTTGTCAGGTTTGTCAAATATCAGATAGTTGTAGACATGCGGCGTTATTTCTGAGGGCTCTGTTCTGTTCCATTGATCTATATCTCTGTTTTGGTACGAGTGCCATGCTGTTTTGGTTACTGTAGCCTTGTAGTATAGTTTGAAGTCAGGTAGCGTGCTGCCTCCAGCTCTGTTCTTTTGGCTTAGGATTGACTTGGCAATGCGGGCTCTTTTTTGGTTCCGTATGAACTTTAAAGTAGTTTTTTCCAATTCTGTGAAGAAAGTCATTGGTAGCTTGATGGGGATGGCATTGAATTTATAAATTACCTTGGGCAGTATGGCCATTTTCACAATGTTGATTCTTCCAACCCATGAGAATGGAATGTTCTTCCATTTGTTTGTATCCTCTTTTATTTCATTGAGCAGTGGTTTGTAGTTCTCCTTGAAGAGGTCCTTCATGTCTCTTGTAAGTTGGATTCCTAGGTATCTTATTCTCTTTGAAGCAATTGTGAATGGGAGTTCACTCATGATTTGGCTCTCTGTTTGTCTGTTACTGGTGTGTAAGAATGCTTGTGATTTTTGCACATTGATTTTATATTCTGAGACTTTGCTGAAGTTGCTTATCAGCTTGAGGAGATTTTGGGCTGAGACGATGGGCTTTTCTAGATATACAATCATGTCATCTGCAAACAGGGACAATTTGACTTCCTCTTTTCCTAATTGAATACCCTTTATTTCCTTCTCCTGCCTCATTGCCCTGGCCAGAACTTCCAAAACTATGTTGAATAGGAGTGGTGAGAGAGGGCATCCCTGTCTTGTGCCAGTTTTCAAAGAGAATGATTCCAGTTTTTGCCCATTCAGTATGATATTGGCTGTGGGTTTGAAAGTGTCAGGGAGAATGGAACCAAGTTGGAAAACACGCTGCAGGATATTATCCAGAAGAACTTCCCCAATCTAGCAAGGCAGGCCAACATTCAGATTCAGGACATACAGAGAATGCCACAAAGATACTCCTTGAGAAGAGCAACTCCAAGACACATAATTGTCAGATTCACCAAAGTTGAAATGAAAGAAAAAATGTTAAGAGCAGCCAGAGAGAAAGGTTGGGTTACCCACAAAGGGAAGCCCATCAGACTAACAGTGGATCTCTTGGCAGAAACTCTACAAGCCAGAAGACAGTGGTGGCCAATATTCAACATTCTTAAAGAAAAGAATTTTCAACCCAGAATTTCATATCCAGCCAATCTAAGCTTCATAAGTGAAGGAGAAATAAAATACTTTACAGACAAGCAAATGCTGAGAGATTGTGTCACCACCAGGCCTGCCATAAAAGAGCTCCTGAAGGAAGCACTAAACATGGAAAGGAACAACTTGTAGCAACCACTGCAAAATCATGCCAAATTGTAAAGACCATCAAGGCTAAGAAGAAACTGCATCAACTAATGAGCAAAATAACCAGCTAACATCATAATGACAGGATCAAATTCACACATAACAATATTAACTTTAAATGTAAATGGACTAAATGCTCCAATTTAAAAGACACAGACTGGCAAATTGGATAAAGTGTCAAGACCCATCAGTGTGCTGCATTCAGGAAACCCATCTCACGTGCAGAGACACACATAGGCTCAAGATAAAAGGATGGAGGAAAATCTACCAAGCAAATGGAAAACAAAAAAAGGCAGGGGTTGCAATCCTAGTCTCTGATAAAACAGACTTTAAACCAACAAAGATCAAAAGAGACAAAGAAGGCCATTACATAATGGTAAAGGGATCAATTCAACAAGAAGAGCTAACTATCCTAAATATATATGTATCCAATACAGGAGGATCGAGATTCATAAAGCAAGTCCTGAGTGACCTACAAAGAGTCTTAGACTCCCACACAATAATAATGGGAGAGTTTAACACCCCACTGTCAACATTAGACAGATCATCGAGACAGAAAGTTAACAAGGATAGCCAGGAATTGAACTCAGCTCTTCACAAAGTGGACCTAATAGACATCTACAGAACTCTCCACCCCAAATCAACAGAATATACATTTTTTTCAGCACCACATCACACCTACTCCAAAACTGACCACATAGTTGGAAGTAAAGCTCTCCTCAGCAAATGTAAAAGAACAGAAATTATAACAAACTGTCTCTCAGACCACAGTGCAATCAAACTAGAACTCAGGATGAAGAATCTCACTCAAAACCGCTCAACTACATGGAAACTGAACAACCTGCTCCTGAATGACTACTGGGTACATAACGAAATGAAGGCAGAAATAAAGACGTTCTTTGAAACCAATGAGAACAAACACACAACATACCAGAATCTCTGGGACACATTCAAAGCAGTGTGTAGAGGGAAATTTATAGCTTTAAATGCCCACAAGAGAAAGCAGGAAAGACGCAAAATTGACACCCTAACATCACAATTAAAAGAACTAGAAAAGCAAGGGCAAACACATTCAAAAGCTAGCAGAAGGCAAGATATAACTAATATCAGAGCAGAACTGAAGGAAATAGAGACACAAAAAACCCTTCAAACAATTAATGAATCCAGGAGCTGGTTTTTTGAAACGACCAACAAAATTGATAGACTGCTAGCAAGACTAATAAAGAAGAAAAGAGAGAAGAATCAAATAGATGCAATAAAAAAATGATAAAAGGGATATCAACACTGATCCCACAGAAATACAATCTACCATCAGAGAATACTACAAACACCTCTATGCAAATAAACTAGAAAATCTAGAAGAAATGGATAAATTCCTCAACAAATACACCCTCCCAAGACTAAACCAAGAAGAAGTTGAATCTCTGAATAGACCAATAACAGGCTCTGAAATTGTGGCAATAATCAATAGCTTACCAACCAAAAAGAGTCCAGGACCAGATGGATTCACAGCCGAATTCTACCAGAGGCACAAGGAGGAACTGGTACCATTCCTTCTGAAACTATTCCAATCAATAGAAAAAGAGGGAATCCTCCCTAACTCATTTCATGAGGCCAGCATCATCCTGATACCAAAGCCCGGCAGAGACACAACCAAAAAAGAGAATTTTAGACCAATATCCGTGATGAACATTGATGCAAAAATCCTCAATAAAATGCTGGCAAACCGAATTCAGCAGCACATCAAAAAGCTTATTCACCACGATCAAGTGGGCTTCATTCCTGGGATGCAAGGCTGGTTCAACACACGCAAATCAATAAATGTAATCCAGCATATAAACAGAACCAAAGACCAAAACCACATGATTATCTCAATAGATGCAGAAAAGGCCTTTGACAAAATTCAACAACCCTTCATGCTAAAAACCCTCAATAAATTAGGTACTGATGGGACGTATCTCAAAATAATAAGAGCTGTCTATGACAAACCAACATCTTCTTTTTAGGCAGGTGAATTGAGTCACCATGGTACCAATCCAGGGTCCCACTGTAGGCTTATAAATAGAAATAGATTAAGCAATAGATTTAATCTTTTCAATAAATCTTTACCACAGATCTCCGAAGTCAGCATTTTTGTATCTACTCTCAGGTCTTTAGAATGTCGCCTCTAGGGAACAGAGCAGTTTACATTTGGCCTGCCATGTTTTCACATTGTATCTGCAGAGGTTTGTGATTTTGAATAAAATAATGGGCAGGACCAGCCAAATAAACATCTGGACTTCACAACCTCAGGGCTGTGGTACCCTGGGCCACGCAGCAGCAAGTGCAAACCTTGCTCACACCAAGAAGGTAAAGGTGACTTTCTGCTGAGGAGGAGAATATAATATTTTATGAGCTCTACAGCATATTCCCAAGATCCCTATATACTAGAAAACTGAAAACAGAGCCAATATTCTCATGCAGCTAGAAGGGTTTTTGGAGACTCATTACTGAATACCTGAACACAAGGTAGAAAATGCAAATAAAAAATGTTCTTCATCATGTTAATGCTTCCTAGAAGATTTGCTGCATTCTCTTTGTTTCTGCTATTCTCCCTGTTACTTTTCAACATATTTTTTGGTTGTCTTTCCAGTATTTTAATCTCATAAATGTCATCTCTGTTGCCCAGATATATTAAAAAGAAAATTTTAATTGAATGCTTTAACCCTATGTAGTCCATGCAAAGAAAATCCTGGCTCCACTGCTCAAAAAAACCTTTGTGGATTATGTGGCTAATTCAAAACAGTGGCTGAAATCCTTTGAAAACTTGACATCAAATAATTATGTTTGATTTTCTTTCTGTTTCTACTTCAAGCAATTTTAGTTGACCATAAAGTTCGGGCCTAAATAAATGCAATTATTGAAATAACTATTGGCCAGGATCATCCCAAACAATGTTTATTTATATCTTTAAAAGATTCAGTATCTATTTTTAATATAAAATAGGATAAATTACGTGCCAATGCCAGTCTGTTGAAGACAGTTCATAGGAATATGAGTGTCATACAATTTACAGAAACATCATATATGAACTTATGTGGCAAATAATAATATGTTATAATTGAAGATTAGATCAATAGAAATAGATTTAGAAATAGATTTAATCTGTTTCAATAAATCTTTATCACAGACCTCTGAAGTCAGCCTTTTTGGATCTACTCTCAGGTCTTTAGAACGTCACCTCTAGGGAACAGAGCAGTTTGCATTTGCTGGTCCATGTTTTCATATTGTATCTGCAGAGGTTTGTGACTTTGAATAAAAGAATGGGCAAGGCCAGCCAAATAAACATCTGGATCTCACAACCTCAGGGCTTTGGTACCCTGGGCCACACAGCAGCAACTGCAAACCTTGCTCACACGAACAAGATAAAGGTGACTTTCTGCTGAGGAGAATATAGTATTTTATGAGTTCTACAGCATACAAACATTAATTTAATCAATTTTATATATATATATATATAATCAATGTTAAAGCTACTCAGATAAGCTCATGCTAACCTTGTTTTATCTGTAAAAGAGTGCACAAAGAAGAGGAATGTATCTTAAAATAAGGAGTTCTTATCATAGTGAAGTATCTACAAAAGAGGATACAGGCAAGGTCTTTTAAAGTAGTCAGCAAATTATACAGGCTAGCTGGACTTCTTAACAAAATTTTGTATCTCACAAAACATATTTTCTCTGCCAACATATATCTGAGATACCTCTATAAGAAAAACATTCACTCCTCCTTTCTTTTCTACTGCTAACAGTTCATTTTGCAAGTGTGGTTTCTTAGATTTACTTATCATTTAGATAGGAAAGGTATATAACCCAATTCTGTTCTTGTTCTTTGCAATGTACAGCTCACAAACTTTAAATATCCTGCTTTGCAAAATAAAAGAAATAAGAACCTTTCAGTGCAAAGTACATAGGACATTTAATCAAAGTCAACTTTAGGAAGAAAGACAGATAGCCATTTTCAAATGCTGACAAAGTAGGAACAGAAAAATCAACACCCATGTATCTTTAATGAAGCTTTCAGAGAAATATATCTATACATATTTTAGTGATTTCTGATATTAAGATATTTTTTCCTAATTTGGTAAGTCAAAATATTACTCAGTCATGAGTAATGATTTAAATTTCAATGAAATAAGCCAAATATATATAAATATAATTTCTTAAATAAAAGAAACTAAAATTTAGCAAGTAAATCATAAAAAGTGGTAACATTGAATAATTACCTGACAGCAAATTACTTTAAGTTTTATTTATAAAACGTGTTGACTGCCAAATCCTGGGCCAAAAGATATGTTTGAAAGAATTTTATCAACAATTCATTATCAAGATCAAGGCTATTTGTTCAATTTCCAAACATATTCACACAAACCGTCTCCTGGGAGAAAAAGGAAGGAGATTTCCTCTTAAAGTATAGAGAAATAGTAACTCTTTGGTCTCACATCTGTGGTTACCAGCAGTATTACAGTTAACATTTCTGGGCATTTAAAAATCTACCTATTAGGGCCACAGCTCTAGTATAAAGTTTAAGTTCTATTTCCAAAGATATTATAATACAAGTTATTAGGATGGTGCAAAAGTAATTGTGTTTTTTGCCATTAAAAGTAAATAACATGAGATACAGTGTAAGTATATACTCTTTTTTGGTGTTAGGTTGGTGCAAAAGTAATTGTGGTTTTTGCCATTGAACCACATTACTTTTGCACCAACCTGACACCAAAGAGAGTATATACTTACTTATACTATATCTCATATTATTTAACACAAACAAGAAATTTCTAGCTTTTGAAGAGAAAGGGGGAGATTTTTCAGAATTGTACTAAAGTAACAATGGCATATCTTACATAGAGAAACCAACTACACTAAATATTTCACAAATCTCTTATACTTATCAAAGTTATTTAAAATGTAGGCTTCTGGGGTCTAGCAAACTTGGATTCCAGACCTTCCTGCTCCACTTACTCACTGTGTTGTCTTAGGTTCTCTAAGCATCACATCCTTCATTTGTAAAAGAGAGCAAATGATGGCTCCTACTTCCCAGAGCAATCATCGCTATGTAAAGAGATAAAACCTATAAGCATTTTGCACAATAACAATTAAATTTCAATTAATTCTACCAATAATTGTAAAAGATTAGAATACCAAGGAACTAATACTTTCACTCCTCATGTCAAAGAAAAGGCCATAGGTAGGTATTAATTTTCTATTCGAGGAACTCCCCAGAGAATATCTCCATTTTTTAAAATCTATAAAGTTTCAGTAGAGATTAAAAAGAGTTTTCCTAGAATGCTATGACTTTTTCTTTCTATTTCCTTAAATGGAATAGTAGTCTAAAACAAGTACAGCATTTCAAATCTCAGCCTCTAAATTATTTTTAGATAAGCTTGCTAAACAGGAAATGTTACCCGTAAATTAATAATTATCAGTTATTCGCCTACTTTAGAGTTGTTAGCTCCCCTTTATACCTAGTTGTAGTCACAAAATAAATTTAATTAAATTAGCATAAATTAAGGTTGTGAGTATTCTAGCTTTCATTACCTCTATAATTCCAAAAATAAAAATAAAAGGAAAGAAACAGACAGTTACTAACCAAGGGAATGAGTAATTAAATGAATTAGGACAACAAAGGACAGCTTGTGGTGTGTGGTTTTTTTTTTTTTTTTGAGACGGAGTCTCGCCCTGTCACCCAGGCTGGAGTGCAGTGGCGTAATCCCGGCTCACTGCAAGCTCCGCCTCCCGGGTTCACGCCGTTCTCCCGCCTCAGCCTCTCCAAGTAGCTGGGACTACAGGCGCCCGCCACCACGCCCGGCAAATTTTTTGTATTTTTTTTAGTAGAGATGGGGTTTCACCGTGGTCTCGATCTCCTGACCTCGTGATCCGCCCGCCTTGGCCTCCCAAAGTGCTGGGATTACAAGCTTGTGGTGTTTTTTTTTTTTAAAAAAAACTGGGACCCAGCAAAACATCTAATCCAGTTTCAGTATTATTTTACTTTTATGATTTTTTATTTTTTCATTTTTTTTAACAGAGTCTTGTTCTGTCACCCAGGCTGATGTACAGTGGTGCAATCTCAGCTCACTGCAACCTCCACCTCCTGGGTTCAAGCGATTCTCCCACCTCAGCCTCTTGAGCAACTGGGATTACAGGTATGCACCATCACGCCCAGCTAATTTTTAAATTTTTAGTAGAGATGGGGTTTCACCACGTTGGTCAGGCTGGTCTCCATCTCCTGGACTCAAGTAATCTGCTTGCCTCAGCCTCCCAAAATGCTGGGATTACAGGCGTGAGTCACCTGGAATTATTGAAGATATTAGTGTCTTCAATAATAATGAGGGCATTGTATCTTCATCTTCAAAAGACTCATGGGGAGCTCAGTTGAATTGTTTGATTTTACTTTGAGGAAAACCCTAAACGGCAAAAGGTATATCACAAAATAATTACAAAGTAAACGTGCTGTACCATTACCACTGCAAACACAGCAAGACAATTACAGGGTAAGTGAAGTCGACAAACATAGATAGTAAAAACTGCTCGAAAGACAATGAGGGCATTTAAATTTAAGAACCTGGGATAGAGAGAGAAGAGAAACAAAACTAGCATAAATGCTATCATATTAAATGTAATATTTTTGGATAAATAATTCTTTACATTTTGACCATGTATGTTCAGGAAAATGTCTGTGGAAAAGTAATGAGGCTAATCAATTTTTTTACAACTCAGTGCTGAAGAATCTGTTTCAAAAGATGCTTTAAAGATGTCCATTCAGCCATTTCTATATAAATTCTTTGAAGTAATTTATAGGTCAAATGTGTAAAAATTATCAGTAAAGCTGCTCCACTACTGCTTAAATGCCATAATTATGGATATAGGTACATGTCATTTTACCGTATTTATAGTCACACTGATCAAAAGTACAGAAAATCAGTAAGTCCTTAATGAATGTCTCACCCTATAAGCTTCCCTCAGTAGATTTTGTAAAGTATAAGGCACACTTTACAAAATAATAAGAGAATATTTTAACCTAAAAGTTATTTTCAAATATCAGTTTCCAAGGAAAATTATTGAACACTAAAGGATATTTGTCATAAATCACACATATTAATGTACCAAAATCTTAACTAGATAATTATTACTTTAATTTTTCAAAAGAAAATATACAATATTGGGCAAACATTAATTTGTATATTTTTGTCTTCCCTTAACTCATAAATATTAAGTAACTTAAGAAATATATAAAATACAACAAAAAAAATTTAACTTTCACATTTACCTCCTATAGTTTGTGGAATGCAGGTGTCCATTTAACTGCAATTGAAAACCGCCTGCTTGCTGTCCATATGAAAACTAATGTATGACATGTGTTCTATTTCTCTATAAAGGGACTCTTTTCTATGTGGAATTATTCAGAAAAGTAGCTTTCATATTTAGGAAATGAACATGCTCTTCCACTCTCAAATGATTAAAGTCATGATAAACACTGCCATAAAAAACCTTGCTTTAAATAACTAATATAAATTTATATAATTAAAGTTCACATTTTAAAAGGCAGCTTCCTAGGATGTTCTGAAGATCCACTAAGGCGCCAATTTTATCCCCATGTTGTCTCTTAATTATCTTCTTTATTAACTGTAGCACTCTGTTCTTGCATTGAGTACTAGAATTAAATTAGAGAAAAATACTTTCATATGGTTTAAGATGATAAATGGGAACAGTTCTAGGGGCAATAGTCTGCTATCCAGAAAACTTGCAAAAGTCAATCCTAAGGAATACAAAGTGCACGCTGACTCTCCTGACAAATGAAGAAAAGTTCACTTATAAAAGAGGACAAACAACATCCTCTAGATCAGCTATTGTTAATGAAATACTGTAATTATAAATTATTGTTTAGACATGCTTCTCCACATATATAACATTATCTCTTGATATTTCCTGTAAATAATACCATAAAATGACAAACTTTAGTACACAACTCGCTTTGACTGATCTAAGTTAAAGTATAATTAGACAAGTGTCTTGTAATTCTAATAAAACTGTTTCTATCCATTTGTTTTGTGTACTTAAATAGTTAACTTCTATGAGGAATTCTATAACGTAATTTAGGAAATATATTTCAGATACAGAAAATTAGAGCTGATATCAAAAGAAAGAAAGGCCGGAAGTAAAGAAGGAAGGAAGGAAGGGAGGGAGGGAGGGAGAGAGGGAGGGAAGGAGGGAGGCAGGAAGGCAGGAAGGCAGGAAGGCAGGAAAAGGGAGATCCCTTGCTTATAGCAAAATGTTGAAGGCTGGCTGGTATATGTGGAGGGAGTGCTGTAGTTGGAAAACCATCATTTTTTAATCTTCTTAGTAAAGACTAGATAAGACGTGAATTATCAATGGATGCTAAATCTAGGAGAAACTCGATATTTTCACGGTATTGAAGCATCTCATCACAGACTCACAAGTTGCAAGGGAGAAAAAAATATTAATTATAAAAGAAATAAGGAAGGTTCTTTCTATTTAAAAAGGGGGGATAAAATGTATTCTTCAAAAATATCAGTCATCAAATACAAAGACCAGCTATAGAAATGTTTTAGATAAAGGAGGCTAAAGAGACTCCTCAATAGATCATTTGGTCCCAAGCTGGATGCTGTACTGAAGGAAGAAATACTACAAAGAATATTACTGTGCTAATGATACAATCTTATTAAGATTGGTAGATTAAAGTATTGCATCAAAGTTAAATCATTGAGGTTGATAACTAAACTGTAGCTATGTAAGTGAATATCTCTGCTTTTAGATAACACAAACTGACCTACTTACGGGCAAAGAATCATGATGTATATAACTTATCTTCAAATGGTTAATTAAAAAACCACAAATATGTAAAAATATGTAAATTTGGGTAAAGGGTATATTGGTGTTTATGAACTATTTTTATTCTTGCAATTTCCATCTAAGTTTGCAATTATTTTAGAATAAAATATAAGAATGTGGAACAGAGAGGTTAACAACTGGATCCATATCACATAGATTATAAATGGCAGAGGTGAGATTAAACCTAAGCAGTCCGAATCCAAAGTCCCTACACTTACAACAATTCTGTTTTGTTAAATAATAGAATATTAGCTTGTTATACATAGAAAAGGAATCTGAGGAATTTCAATAAATAACATTGAAGTAGTACAATTATCCCCAAAGATAGGTTAGGGGATGCCTACTTAATAACAGTTGAACAGTTGCAGGTATTAAAACTCTTGCCTGCATATATGCCTAACACTACATTTGATGTAATCACACAATATGGAAATAATTTTGAAAATCAACCAAAAATAGGTTGTTTCCTGCAGATATGCAAAGCCTCACATTTTTACTTAAAATTCACTATTATTAAAAAATAGTAAATGTAGTATTAAAGATAAAACATAAATAATATTTAAAGCTGTGAGTATAATAAAAATCCTACTAAATGTTAAAATATTTAAAAATACAATTCCACAACCATTTATAATACCTCAAAGTGGGGCATTTGTGAACATGAATGAATAGCTTCCCTAGGAGGAGGAGAAGATTCTTGGCATAGCATTTCACATAATAATATTTATTGACTAAATTTATGAGGAGAGGTATAATAAATTTTTTAGAAATGTGTTCCTTCCCTCAGGTTTTGATATTTTTAATAGGCTTTGACAAAAAAATAAAGATAATATTCATTGCTTGATGATACCACTCAATATTATCAGTACTAGATTTACTCCAGAAGAACTTTTCACGGTAGACTTGTTTGCAGCAATACTTCATACTTCTGGGGTCTTTATGCTTTCATTCTTATCAACATGCCAGCCAGCATCATATCACTGCTGGTCTTCATTCATCCGTTAAGATCAATTTTATCTTACGTATTTGAATAACACTTTTACTGACTATTTCAGACTCAAATGCTTTCGTGTGTTTAGCAATAAGTATCATTTTCTATTATGTCTTCTAATTATTACCTTGAACAGCTACTCAAATCTTATTATAGATATTGGATTTTTTTTTACCAGTTCTATCATTTCTAACCAAACAGATTATGTACTCCTTGAGCTAAGGACTGTATCAGATTTATTTTCATTAATCATAATGCCTACTAACCTCTGGATGAGTCAGCTCAATACTTATGTACTGATTTTAGTTTTACCTCTCTCAAAGTTTCACAGAGAAAGTTAAAATAACTTTCAATCTTTTATGACAGCACTTCTGATTATTTAAAAGAATAGAAAACAAATGGCACGAATGCCCTTCTTTTTCTCTGCTCAAAATATTCTATTTCTAAAACTCCTATTCAAGTGAAGATATTTTCATAGAATTTTCCAGTTTCTCTTCTTCTTCAGGTCAGTCTATTGATAATTTGAATCTGAATCATAGATTTGTAAAATCTTAGGTAAAATATTAAGTAAAACCCACAAAATAGAAACTGCATGTAAATTATGATCATAACTATAAAAAACCCAAGTTATACTGTAAAGCACCTAAAGCAACTAGAATGGCATATATAAAGATATGATCAGTAATAGCCTCAGAGTGTAACATTGGGTGGCTTTTCTCTTGTTCCATGGATCACCTACCCCCGAGATTTCTATAAACAGCGTATACAACATTATATTCTTTGCAAAAAACAGAGCGGGCTTTATAATTATTGTTTGTTTAACATATCCCAAATGTCATTATGAGATTTTTGACGGCAGTGAGTATCTTTTATTTCTCCAACATCATTTCCAGGAATGTTTGGTATACAGTAATGCTATCAAGTATCAGGATTGTCTTACATTTTAATCAAGGGAGGTTTTTGGCTTTGTGTATGTTTATACATGAATTACACATAATTTATCCATATTCGCACAAAATTACAGACTGTCCTCTATGTGGTCCTCCTCTGAAAAGGGCTAGGTGAGCCAAAGATGGGTCAATGAGACCCATCCCTAGGGTTTTTGTATTTAGGATCAGAAAATTCATTAAGGCAATCTCTCTCTGTCTCTATTCCCCCTGCAACCCTGCCTCCCCCTCTTTGGCCTTTTCTTCCCTCCCTCTCTTTATCGTAGCTAAAATGCAAGTTGTACAGTTTGAAAGCTGTTTGTTTGAAATCCAGGTTTCCTTTCCTCTAAAAAAAAAACCTATGAGTGAATAAAACTGACAGAAGAAGAAGGGGGAAGAAGAGGAAGAACAAATTCCTATTATATTTGCAATACATTTGTAATGAATTTTACTGTAATAATTATTACAATAACAGCCTGTGTCCCTGGAGTCCATATTTCCATCTGACCCTGAGGCCCAAATGCATTCTCACCTTTCCTTAAATGATCTTAAATTACTTGAATGTTGAACTTACACTGCAATTAGCATTATTATTGCAAAGTCATAAAATTTTGCTCTTTCTGGTACAACAGTGGAGAATATTTTTTCTTCATTTGCATAGCCCTGAGGACTGGATGTCAGAGTTCTTCTTTTATTTGAGGAATTATCCCATTAGCAGCATGGGGAATAACACAAGCAAGAATCCTAACTTTTAACAAAGACTGAAATGACTGATCCACAACATCACTGTTGACAGAAACTCATTCACATGGCAAGTAAAGGTGCAACAGGCAGTAAAGCATGGAAGAGTGTCGAAAAAATAAATGTCAAAAAACAATTACATGATAACATTTGTTTTATAGTTTTGTTTCACTTGCTGTTCCTGCATTTTATATGTTTATCACCTCAGAGCACAGAAGCCTTTAGATTAAAGTGCTACAGAGTCCTGCCACTTTACTATGCTCAAGATAAAGGAGACATTTGTAACCTTGCTAAACTGTACCCACTATTTCATTCAACAAATATTTGAATCATTGATATATTCCAAGTACACTTCTAGGTACGGTGAACCACAAGGAGACAGGTGATAAGATATGCATAATTTAAGACATTTAAGTTAGTGACAAATGTTTTCAATAAAAGAAAATATGGTTATGAGACAGAGGGGAGTAAGGAGGTTACTTGATTTATACCATCCACAGAAAACCACTCTGTGTTGAGGCAAGAATGATAAGATGGAATCAGTCATGCAAAGATCTGGGACTGATCTTTGAAAAGTAAGCAGATCTTTATCAGAAAAGTAAGCAGCTACTACAATGGCCCTAAGACAGGAGAAAGCCAGTATCTAGTCAAGCGAGAAAGGAAACCCGCACTGCTGGCATAAAATGAGCAGCAGAATGAACGTGGTATGAAATCACTTCATAAAATAGACAGCAGCCAGATGCGGGAGTAGAATAGGATACTGGATTTCACTCTAATCGCAACAAGCAGTTCGAGTTTGGAGAAGACTGGCAATATGCTCTAACTTCTGAAACTTCTGAAAGCAACTGAAGGAATGGATTATGGAGGGATTATAAAAGGATAAGAATAATACATCATGAAACAATTGTTCAACTAAATTGATAATGCATGGAAAGTATTAATAGAGTACACAGCACATTGTATATCCAAAATAAGTGTTAGTGATAAAAATATATTGCTGTTGTTTCTCCCATGAGTTCTTAAATATGTGCTGTGAGTCAAGACCATACCTGAGAGTTACACTAAGATAAACTCTGCTCAAGGTCATGCAAATGTAATCACTGTAGACAGTGGCACTATTTAATATAAGAAAAACAAACAGGCAGCTTTCAATTTACAAATAGATCATCTTCCCAAAGTCTCCTTAACATCCATCCTTGGAAATCCAGAACACATTTTCTCATAGAAACAAAAAATGTAGCTATTTTTTAGGGTAGCCTGGAGAATTCTATCTAATCTACAATGTGTTACCAACACTAGTTTTGATTTTGGAGTCAGAAGTCCACATGATATATCAGAGGAAAATAACAACTTTTGTTATTTTGATTGGATGCTAAATAAGTGCCAACATTATTCTAAGCACTAATTAATTGAAGCTTGTTGTAATTTCATGAGGTAGATACTATTGCTATCTCCATCTTATGGATGAAACACTAAGAAACACAGAGGTGAACAATTAGCCCATGCACTAGCTGCAGAGCAGGGATTCGAACTCTCACAGTTCAAAGGAAGTAACCATTTCTGTAAATACTATTGACAACCATGCGATGCTGTATTTACCCTCATTCCTCATGCTTTAAAACACACACACACACACACACACACACACACACACACACACACACAATGTAGAAATAGTTGTTGTTTGCCTGTGAGTCCTTGCCAAACCCTTTTGGAATTTACTGCTATATCCTGGTACTCCATCTCAGAATACTAGGTATACTACTATAGTACCCCAGGTAAAACCATCCTATACACTTTTACATAAACTAGGTTGGTAAACTATATTGACACAAATTTTCTTACAAACTGAAAACAAGGCCAGGTGTGGTGGCTCACACCTGAAATCCCAGCACTTTGGGAGGCCGGGATGGGCAGATCACTTGAGGTCAGGAGTTCCACACCAGCTTGGCCAACATGATGAAACCCCGTCTTTACTAAAAAAAACTAAAAATTAGCCAGGGGAGGTGATGAGCACCTATAATCTCAGCTACTCGGGAGGCTGAGGCTGGAGAATTGCTTGAACCTGGGGGGCAGAGGTTGCAGTGAGCAAAGATCACACCACTGCACTCCAACCTAGGGGACAGAGTGAGACTCCATCTCCGAAAGAAAAAAAAAAAAAACCCTCAAAACAATAATCTTCATCTCAGCATTAGGGAAATATTTTAGATTTTGAGCCCCAGCTACAGGGTCCACCTCTGCCCTGACATTAGATTCCAAGCTGAATAAACCCAGGGAAACTTGTAAACTGTTAGCATTTTTCCCAGCTTCTTACTTTGATATAGTTTGGCTGTGTCCCCACCCAAATCTGATCTTGAATTGTAGCTCCCACAATTCCCACGTGTTGTTGTGGGAGGGACCCAGTAAGAGGTAATTAAATCATGGGGGGCGAGTCTTTCCCTTGCTATTCTCATGATAGCGAATAAGTCTCACTATCTGATGGTTTTATAAGGGGGAGCTTCCCTGCACAAACTGTCTTCTCTTGTCTGCCACCACATGAGACGTGCATTTCACCTTCCACCATGATTGTGAGACTTCCCCAGCCACGTGGAACTGAGTCCATTAAACCTCCCTTGTAAATTGCCCAGTCTTGGGTATGCCTTTATCAGCAACATGCAACATGAAAACGGACTAATACATACTTGTATCTACTTTTGAAGAATTAAAGTATTCCTCTCAAAAACTGCCAGAGGGGCAGCATTGTTACTCCAGTAGTCAGGGGAAGGAGACTGCAGTAGTTATTTCTGTAAATGCAGGTTACACTGAAGAGAAACTATATGGAATATGGGAACAGAAACTCTTGGAGCCATATAAACCATGTGACTCCGAGTTAGTTACCTATATTCCTTAATCCTGTCTCCCCATGCAGGGTTAAACCAGTGTGTGCACCATGAGTTAGTTGTGCAGATACTTAACAAGGTAGTGGTGGAGGAAAACCAGCCTCGGCTATCTCACTAAGCACATCCTATGTCATGTGCTTTATTAATGCTTCATATAGATCAATCCTCAAACTGCTATACATGTTAGGTCAAATGTAATTTCCATTTTACAAAAGAGGAAACTGAGGTTTGCAGAATGATAAGAACTTTTTCCAAGGTAAATTAAGGTGTAAGTATTAATACCGGGATTTGAACATTGGCAATGTAGATCTTCTGTCCCAATCTTAATCACTGAAGTGCAGCATTCTTCTAGACACATAGTTTGCAATAAAATGCACTGTTGTGCTTTTTGTTGTCATCCCTATTATCAAGTCTATTACTGGGTTGTTAAATGGATTTAAGGAAATGTAAAACACTGCAATATTGACTAGCACATAACCAATGCTATACACACTGATTCCTTCTTTTGTATAAGTTGCATAGTATCTGTTTGGCTCTATTAAAACTATCAAACTCAAAAATATTTGAAATAAATAACAGAGCAGATTATTCTTTATAGCTGCATGAAGCAATTAAGCCTCCTACAACAGGCATTCATTTATTGCTAATTTTTACTTTCCCTCGAATAACTCATATTTATTTTCAAAATTTACTGTGAATATTAAGTTAGTGCCTGAAAGTCTTCAAGCAGTTTGTTTTCCTCTGATATCTGGGCAGAGGTGGCCCCTGTAGCTGGGGGTTATTTCCCCTGCTCAATGAGAAAAGTACACATTTTGCTTGCTTATGAGTTGCACCACTACCTTCAGCACATATTTCCCTCTTTTCCTGACCTACTTTAAGAGTTTTAAACCTATCACTCAACCTGCTTCCCAATAAGATTTTCTTTGTGAAACACTAAAGCTATGGAGCAAGTACCCTGCTTTTTTTCCCCAGAAGCATAAACTCACATCCATCTTCTGGTCTTTACCCAGTTACAGAATTTTTTTTTTCTCCCTTTGCTCTCTACCACGACCCAGCTTGTGTTCAAGCCTGAAGCACGTTTAACTAGTTACCAATAGAGGTTGAGTATCCCTAATCCAAAAATCCAAAATCTGAAATGCTCCAAAATCTGAAGCTTTTTGAGTGCTGACATGATGCCACAGATCAGAATACCTATGTTAGCAGTTAAACAGCAGTGGCACAAACAACAGCAGGTTTTCAGTCTCCATCTATAGTGCTGTGTTTTGATTAAAGGGTTACTGTGCACTTATTTTACTGTTCTAGGTGAGAAGAAACATCAGACGCAGTTGGGGGACCAGGAAGTGGATCCGCGAAGGATAAAGACGCCCTCTGCTACATGGGTTTTTTAAATGTTTCCTCCAGTCTATAGTAACACAGTATCATAGACAGACTGAAAGCCTGGCACTGCTTGTTGTTGCCGTGATTTAATGGTTAATACCGATATTCTGGTGATGCTACTGTGCTGCATAGTCACCCTGAACAGATGAATGACCTTTTCATTGTATTAATGGTATGTCATACTTCTTACTGTTAAGTACTTACGTATGAACAGGTGTAAGAAAATGGCTGAGGATCACGAGCATGTAAATTTAGAGTCAGAAATGTCCACATGTGTGGCTAAGAGAGTGACACCTTTGCTTTCTGATGTTCAATGTACATAAACTTCGTCTCATTCATAAAATTATTAAGACGTATAAAATAACATTCAGGCTATCTGTATAAGGTACATATGAAATATAAATGAATTTCATGATTAGAGTTGAGTTTTAGCCCTAAGATATCACATTATGTATATATAAATATTCCAAAATCTGAAGAAAAAATCAGAAATCCAAAACTCTTCTATATTTTAGATATGGGACACTCAACCTGTACATGAAAATAAGTAATGTTCCTATTGGTGACCCTTGGCAGGGGGCTCAGGCTCTGCACATGTCCCCATCAGGGTGACCTCTCAGGCATGACAGCATTCTGGAGCATACCCAGTGATGGTACAGAAATAGACCTCAGATGCAATGACTTCACTTCAAAGAGAAGAAAATTAGGAAAAGGGAAATTGTTCTTCTCCCAAGTTTTCACTTACCACGGCACAGCCCAGGAGAGAAACAAGTCTTGCGCTCTAATAGATAAGGAAGGAAAAAAGGATGTATTTCAAAAGACAAAGAATAATTATGCCTATTAGAGGCAACAGGCCAGAATAGCAAGGGTTTTTTTTTAATAATATTTTTCTGATTCGAAACGAAATGTATGGCCATTGTAAGAAAACTGGAAATTACCAAAACTATAATGAAAATAATCATGGATAATTTCAGAATTCAGAACTTTAGGTATATACATTCCAATATTTATGTCAGGATCATATTGCATATATAATTTTTGGTCTACGATGTTTCTTATCATTTAGTCCTTAAATTTTCTTCAAATACTACATTTTATTTCTATACAGTATTTCATGCAAAGGCACATCACATGACCACTGACTGGGAATTTAGTTTTATAAATTTTTTTAATCACTCCATTGCCTCATTCCATCATTCAATTTACAATTTCATTATTCATTATCTCATTATATATTACTATCATGAATAAACACCCTTGTACATAAATAATAGTGGTTTCTCAATGTTTTATTTTGTTAATATAGTCAGGAAAATAGAGGAGAATGGTTTAGATTCACTAAAATAAAAATCGGATGACAGAAAACATTTCTCGATTGAAAATAATAAATCTTGCTCTGATCACCTGATTAAATAATCAGCTTCATATTTTATGATAATTTTCATGATAGTAAATCCTGGACCACAGAAAGGTAAAAGCCACTCCAAGGCAATTTTTTATCCACCATATTCATTGCCACTTAGCCCTAAAAATATTATTATTTGTATCAATAAAGCACAAATAAAAAGTTTAAATCAGAATTAGTTTTTACCTATACTCTGATATGGAAAAAATGTTCAAATACCTTGTACAGTTCTGTAAGTCTAATTTTCAAGGCAGTTTTATGTGGTCAACATTATACAGGGTAGGATCTATTACATGTAGGTGTGGCTATATGACGAGGATCTTCCACTACTGTCAGGAAGGCCATGTAGTGCTATACATAGAACCTAGGCTTTGCTGTCAGTCAGAGCTGGGGTCCAAGCTGAGCTGGGACACTCCCTAGTTGCATGGACCTTGGCTCTGTCATCAATGAGAAGGTAATACTAATAGTTATCTCAAAAAGCTTTGTTCGAGGCTCAATGAAGTAATAAGCACCAGTTACCTGCCTTTTATAAGATCTTATAGATTAATGTAGATTGTGCTTATCAATAAAAGGGCAGAACGAGTCTCAAATAAAGTAATAAGTGCCAGGTACCTTCCTTTTACAAAATCTTACAGATTAATGTAGATTGTGGTTCTTGATGAAAGGGTAGAATGACATTTTGTCAATATAATTCTTAGTTCTGTTACCAAAATCTGATTGTCAGAGAGGTCCAAGCTAAGCTGTGTGTTTAGACTAAATGGAACACAGTGGCAGCCACCCATGAATTTAACAATTCCACACTATTTCCAAGCAGTTACCAACAAGCCTTTGATCTCCACTTCTCTTTTGTCCAAGAAAAAGCCACCTTAGATACAGATCTGATCTCCACAATGAACTGGTATTCAGAATTTTTTTTTAAAAAAAGCAAACTTGATTAATCTTGCTTTTCTACCTGGAATTCCTGGTACTATATTTGTAGATAAATATATCTAACTCTGAGGCTACAGGAAAATCACTTTAGGAACAGTGTCAATCTCCTTGTAGCAAGTTTAACCAAAGCTGACTGTGGGGAATTTTAGGTCTGGGTATTTCCATTCCTGTTGTTTTTAAGTATAATGAGTATGCACAATACCTAAATAAAAATATAAGAACCAGGCAAAATTAAGACATACTTGTTAATAAGAAAATCATAATTTAATAACAATTCATAATAGTGTTAGTGTAGCTTTTGTTTTCCAGTATATTTTTTCAGGGATATCTGAGATATTTTCATTTCTTAGAGACAGAATTCTCTCCTCCTAAAATCTAGTCACTGGCAATATATCACTTTTAGACTACGAAACAGACATATTCACTTTTATTCCATAATGATAGCTTTAATGTGAAAAACTGAAGGGATCCCAAATGAATATGCTAACGTTGCTTAGTTAAGTAGCATTAAGCAAATATAGTAATTTTACTCCTCTACTTAAGATCTATAATTGCTCCTTATTACCAAAAAGATAAGTACTCAACTCATTAGGGCATAAATTTCTTCATGATTTTGTCCTTGTCAATTTCTCCAGTCTCCTCATTCCACATGTGCCTAAGCTTCAGCTCCATGGAACTACTTAACAGTTCTGCACTGGAAGATTACAATTATCAGTATCATTAGCAGTGTTTTTAATTTTGACAGAAGCCCACCTGTCTCAATGAGTTGTAACTAATTACACAGTCCCATTTTATAACATGAGCCATGCATTACTATCTGCTAAAATAATACCAAAAAGCATTATATAAAGTGTCCTATGACTAAAGAGATGTGTATATGCTCTTTCCAATACTATTTATGTAGTATAAAAGTAAATAAGCCTCTAAATAAGAGACAGATGAACCATTTCCCATTAGTGGCAGCATTAGCCAGCAAGTGCTACAGAAGCAAGAAGTAATGTCTTTTGTTACCATTTTAGGTAAATCAAATTAGAGCCTAGGCTAGAAATT
Source organism: Symphalangus syndactylus (assembly GCF_028878055.3). Classification (NCBI taxonomy): domain Eukaryota; kingdom Metazoa; phylum Chordata; class Mammalia; order Primates; family Hylobatidae; genus Symphalangus; species Symphalangus syndactylus. The sequence continues at coordinate 60,474,288 of NC_072424.2, read as the reverse complement.
GGCTTTCTAAATCATATATTGCCTATCTGCTTCAGAGGCATTTGGCTGATCATATAGGACATTTTTAGAATTCATTAATTTTAACACAATAAAGATTAACTATAAAGCTTATGATCACTGTCTTGTATTTAGTCTACTAAACAGCTCATAAATTGTATAATTATTCTGACAACACTTAGGTAACAATGAGATTTTTCTCACTCCAAAGTCCCCATAAATATCAGTTGTAGAAATACATGAGCATATACCTGGAAGTTTTCATTTGTGGCATTAGACATATTTATTTTAAGAACTGACAACTTTAGCCAAGGCTCTAGATTACTCTTAAAAGTGTAAGATAATAATTTCCACTGAGTTATTTTTTTTAGATTTAGGTTTATGTAGAATGTAAAGTGCATCGGAATTTCATTAAGGTCACCTATCCTGTGGTGTGAATTTAGTGCAACAAAATTTCACATTCTGTACCTTCTCTCAGTTCATTTTTTTCCACTTATCTTTGAACTTCTATAGATTTACTTTCTTTATTTTATCAAGATGTGGCAGGACACACACCACAGTATTTGGATTCAAATATCTGGATAACTCTGAAAATACAACATTCTCTTAGTACAAAACCAGCGAAATGAGGACTCAGGAATCGTGCACTTCCAGCACTTGACCTCACCGAATGCTTTATAAAAAGATCTCATTTTGTATATAACCAGGTGAAATTAACCCCACCTGAAATTACACTGAAACCCATCTGTCAGCCAAACCATTTGAGGTTATATCACAGAATTAATCATTTCTATCACTGTCAGCAAAATCAAATACTCATATTAATCCATATCATGAAATAATAAAAGTAGAAAATAAAGTTGAACACTAAAAGAGATTTCTCAAGAATTTGAAATACAGGTTTTAACAAACATTTATTGAAATTAATCAAATCTCAACTGGAATCTAATCTAATACTATCTGAAATTCTGATAAATTTTTTTGGGGGGTTAGTGGACTTATTTTTAGAAAGTATTGCTTTATTATCTTTGATTCCTAGCATCTAGCACAGTGCTTAAAACATGGTTGTACTCAATTAGTATTGGCTAAATAGAATTATTAGAATATGTTTAATACATGAAAGTATCCACAAGTACGTGTACATTATTGTCAAAAATAAAACAAATTTCATAGAAAAATAAATGACAAATACATAGAAAATATATAGTAAAATTTTTCTCTAGAGAGAAACCATTCTCTCTAAAAACAAATACATGTAAAACTGATACCTTGGTCAGCTTCACCTGTGTGAAGCTTACAGGCAAGCAAGCAAAAAGCAAGAAATCAAAGCTTGAGTATAAACGATAAAATTACATGAAACAAACCTGATTTTCATACACTGCCATATATTGTGTCTTCCAAGAAAACTCAAAGGAAAGACTCATTAGTAATTTAGAATTTTATATTTGCATTTTCTATGCCATTTGCAGTAAGTGTACTTTGTTCAACCTAATTTTAAAAAACACATTCAGTGCTATGAAATTTTCACAAAAAATACCACTTACTTTCTAATTTTATAAATTATTTCTTATAAATATATAATTCACCAAAGAATATGGAATATTTTAATGCTTTTTAAAAAACAGTGGTATTTTTAGCATGTTTGGGATCTAGCAGCTACTGTAACATCAATTCTTTTTTCCATTACTTCAGTTATCAACTATATTTTTTGAAAATATTTTTAAAAATAAGAGTTGCTACATATCATCTCAACCAAATATTACTGATACATGATTAATGTTTACTGTAATGGAAACAACAGACTATTTTTGTTTAGCAGAGTGATAATCTGTTAATTCCAACTAGAATAATTCATATCAATTGTTTTCATATTTTACCATCCAAACATATTACTGCAAATACAATATTTTTCTTAACTGTACAACAGGAAAATCTGAGAATCTCTTCACAAATGTACATAGTATAGTGAATGCTTTGTGTTTATTATAAAACGAAGTTACTTTAAATACTAATGTCTATTTACTAAATTCTCTTAATTACTACTTCATATTCAATAATTTATGAAAATGTGCATCAAACCTTGAGGTGAAATGGTCTTGACACACTGGTTTTACATCCTTGCCATAGAGTAACATTTATAATTAATTCTTGCACCTAAATGAATATGCACATTTTGTGCAAATCAGAAAATGCTTTAATTTCAAGGATATCATTTTAACCTCCAGGATGAAAGCCATAGGACATCATTGTCCTTGTTGTTACCAAATAAAAGCTCTAGGGGAAGCTTTGATTTTCAAAACGCAGCGTCAGGTACACAGTTTTGCACAAAATGCAATCTGAAAACATCAACCAGATATTATTTCTCATTTGACGTCAACCTGCCTTTATCTGACAAGTAAGTTGCGTATACAGCCAAATACACAGAAAAAAAAGATGTAAACAATATATATTCTTTATAAGCACCTAAAATTATGTCCCAAAGTCAAAGTCAGCAAATATAGGAAACGATTGAGTCACATCATTTTTTGAAAAAATACTAACTGATCACTTTACTATGCTTTATGTTCCTAACGCTAGTTTTAAAAATAATTATCATCGTTTCAGGGATCTGCCAAAGGGCTCTCTTTGTTGTGACATGTCAAATCAAAAATGCTTATTACCCATTCCTAAAAACTCTAAGACCTAAATGAATATATCCATAATCATTTTTTATTCTATATACTCTAATATAGCAGTTACATTCCAATTTAAACAGAAAGCCAGTTTGTTTCTTCCCATAGTGATTTTCAAATTCAACTTGGTGACTTTTTGAATCTATAAAAGAGCATGGGTTGATGGGTTGGCTATTTTCTTTTCCTTTACGATAGCCTTGATCCTTTCTTATCCCAACAGGCCTCTCTTTCTGCAAGAACTCACAGAAGACCGTTAACAGTTTCGAATGATCTCATTATTATTGTGACATGCAATAATTGACTGATTTTACACTTATTGAGACATATAGAGTAGGGATTTATTACCACATCATTCCGATTGTCTTTCTGTTTTTCTGAAATACATATTTTGAATCATATATATGATAAGTATATATTTATCATCCAATTTATTAGGCCTTTTTCCTATTGCTTATTATAGTCATTGACTCAAAAAGCTGACATGAAGCTCAAAAATTAGGTGGCATTAAAGGTCCTGCTGTCTTCCTAGGAGTCACACAAATACAACTTCACATGACTAACAATTGAATAGCTAGTATTCTGTTTCACATCCCTGCCCCTACCCACTGAAACTCATCAGATTAACAATTTCAACTATCTAATATGAAGATATGTTCTAAAACACAAATAGATCTAGAGGAGTAATCACAGGAAATTTGCATTTTTGTTAAAAGAGAATGATTAAGTAAGCTTGGGTTCACGAACTATCAGAGAACTATTAAGCTTAAAGTTTTACTTAAAACTTAACTAAAAGATGCAATGGGGACCCTCAAAGTACTGGTGTTGCAATATACACTAAAATATTATTTATCTAGAAAATGAGCTATTTGATCTTGTTCATACAGTAAGTGATTAAATGATAGAGGGAAAGGATAACATAGACCACTGAAAAGACTGTCTCCTGCATGCCACCCTTGAAAAGAGCAGCTATGTCCTTTAATTACAAACCAAATTTGCTAGTTAATTAGCCTCCACTTTGATAGGCAGAAATAACAGGATTACAGTAAGAGGAGTGTGCATATGTCTGTGTGTGTATATGTGTGTGTGTGTGTTTGTGTGTATTTGAGACATATCATTAGTGGTGAAATTAAATGAACTCCTCCAGATTTAATACATAAAGATGAATTTAAAAAGATGGAACATTTAAAAAAATTAAAGCTAATTGAGGAAGAATTAAGAAAATGAATCAGCTAAGTGTTATATTTTCAAATACATTTAGTTTAACCAACCCCAAAGCCTATAAATATTACAATAGTAAAATGAGAGACCTTGTGACTATTTCACAAAAATTCTTTTCTTATTTTCTTTCTCAATTAGGAGTATCTTATATTCACCTGTTCATTGCAGGCTTTTAGCTCCCAGCAGCAAATGGAAAGGCAGAACATGGCAATGGGCCTTTTGAAACCAAACAAAAGATTGTCACTCCCAAACTACCAGGTATTTCCCTTTTGAATACAAACATACTATTTGAAATAATTCATTTAGCTTTTTCTAAAAGCACCTTGTATAACCTTGCAAGTGGTGATTTGTAATGTGGCAGGCTGTTATCAGGCAGCTACAATATTTTACCTCAGCTCAATAAACAGCAGCATTATTCTAAAGTTCATTCATACAGAAACTTTTCAGGGGTGGTATTTTCCAAGCCTAGTTCCTGTTTATTCATTTTTTGATTTGGGGGTGGTGGGGGAGGAGGAGATTGGGCCGACAAGCCATCTTCCTCCTCACTTAGCTAGTGACTGACTTTCAACTCACGAAGGACTCTGGCAGGTTTTATCTGTATTACACAGCCAAAAGGGATTAAAATAATCTTACATTATAGCATCCTATGCATTGCAGTGTCTGCATTTGACTACCTTCCCTTGCCCTTTTGGCTTCAGTGCACATCTGTCCACCTTCTACAAGCCAGGGCCTATATATTTCTTGCTTGAGGGCTGGCTCTGGCTGGCAGAGCCTGCTTATTTGCCCCTACATGACAAGCATGACATATCAGCGAATTAATGCCTCCTAGGAGCTGCTCTCAATCTAAGGCTGATGAAATTCAGGTAAATATCTTAGCTCCCTTACTTCTCCACTTGTGTATGCTTACCTTCTAAAATTTCCTGGTGTGATTAAGCACCAGTTGCCAATAGCAGTAACTTGCTTGAAAACAAATCCTATGTGGGCTCCTTTTTTTGCAGGTCTAGTTTCCTCATTTCCTGAGATACCTCAAAAATAAATTACCTGTATTTCAAATGATTTGTCTCAAAGTCTACTATTTCTGGGGGAATTTGTAAGACACTGTGCACCTCTTACTAAATAAGCTTGGGCCTAACTTCAGCCAAAATGAATGAAGGGCAAATCTGAGATACATATTTACCCGAACACGCAAGCAAAAATAAAGATGTCAACTGAGAATAACTGTATTCTTTCTCCTTATTTTTATCTCCGAGGATTACTAGAGTTTGAAAAGTAAAAATTTTAAATAATAGTGTACAATATAGAGATGTTTTTAATTTATACATAACTACAATTAGACTCACACACATTCAAATAAAAAATATTTTTTCTTTAGAAATTGATAAGGTTCGTTTGGCATCTTAGCTAGTTTCAGTGCTGGGAATTAGTAGTAGTACAAGTAAGTTCCTACACTCAAGTCCTAATTTCAATGTCTGCTTCTGGGGAAACCCAAACTGAAACATTATAAGAGATTGCTATTATCTTATGACCAGTCCTGTTCTCCTTTGCAACCCTTTTGGTTTCAAATAACATAAACCAATTGAAGCCATCTTCAACAATCATCAGAAAAGGACATATCTTGGAAAAATTCCGGGGTTTCTCAAGAGACCAAGGTCAGCTGGGCCCCTTGAAAGACTTTGTTGGAAGGCCACAGGAAACCAAGGAAATTCTCCTTCATCTCTACCTCACTGTTTCGTTCTGTCTGAAGATTAGACCTACAGCTCCAAAGTTTACATGTCCTCTATATTAGGAATCAGCCCAAACTGGTTTGCTTCCTCTCAGTTTTAATGCCAAGTTCCCATCAGAAACAGTATTTTAGCTGCTCTGAGCCATTTGGCTGCAGCCAGGTGAACAAGGGTCCATAATAAAAGTGCTCAGAGAAGGAGACACGGGTTCTAAAATGGGTCAAAAAAAACTTGGACAATCTCCTTAAAGATCTCATAAAACATCAATTATATAATAATAACACTAGGGAATAGAAAGTGGAGCACATAAGCAAATTGTATTTGTTTTTTGTTTGTAACTGGGAGTAGTCAAAATGAGCTACAGACTAAGTCAAAATGACCTACAGACTAATGATGAATGTGGAAATGCACCAGAGATTTTATTCTCTCCTATTCCCCCCATGTGGATCTTAAACTGACTAGTACTGCAAAAATTTTGATAAAAGTATAAAAAGATGCTTTAAGGGATTCAAATCTATCAACTACTACTTAACATCAAATCATACATTCATACACAAAATATTTTGTGATTCAATATCAAAATTGTTTTGCTTTAATGATAAGAAATTATTGTTCAATACTATGAAATTGTAAAAACATAAGATGAAATAAATATTTATATGTTACCTAAGCAAAAGTTCCATTTTCAAGAAAGCATCAATACATAGCTTTTAAAGAAAACAAAGTATTTTTCTTTTCTCATAAATTTCTATAGAGGTATTAATCCTATGGGAACACATTTCAGTATTTTATAATTTTATATTGCTTGATAGCATCTAAATTCATTTCTCTTCCTGTCCTAAATGCAAACAAAAATTTTCCACTGTAACACTATCCTAAACCCCATTATACAGGTTCATTTGCTTTTAGGGGTAGTAGCTTTCATGCCCATAAAAACATACTTCTTTGAGAATTACCTCACCAAATGCCAGCACTGATATATTCTGTCTAGATCATTGTTAAATCTTCTTTTTGGTTATTAGTGTTGACATGATGAGTACATACATGCTTACTAAATGATAGTGGTTTAGTACTTGAGGGATAAGCATAAAGTCACCAGTCACTTATGCTGTTGGGCAATTTCAAGAAATTTATGTCACATTTCAGGGTGACAGCAATACTGGCAGCTAACATGCCCCTAAAGATGAAGATATAAAGATGAGCTATCATTGTGGATGCAGATGTAGGTCTCAGTTGTTAGTCTACAAGTACATCTACTCTACCAAGGGTGGGGATGCCAATTCTGTTTGCGTAAGATATAATGTTTTCTTGAAAAAGCATAAAAACCACATAACATACTGTCTAAGCTTACATGGTCCTTTTTAATGGAAATGTTTAATGTGTTAATAGAGGAAAAAATGTTTCCTTGATTTTGTTTCACACCAGAGCCTACTTTGCTACTCAGGACAGTGCAGTGCTTAGGATTTACTAGATATGATTACATAGCTATGTATAAATTTAAAGTACAGTATAAACAAATATCATACTTAATAATCTCAACAGAGTCACTGTCTCCTTCAGAATTAAAACAGTCATGCAGAGGGTCAATATTGAAAAACAATTCATATATTCATAAAACACTACAAAATTTATTTTGCCATATTTCATATATTTAAACACAAACCTTCATTGTATTTACACCATATTTTTGAACACTTTAAACACAGCATTGAGCAGAGACAATTTTTTTCAGCAAATGATTCTGGAAAAACTGGATATTCCAATTAAAAAATACTTTGACTACCTTGACAACACACACAAAAATTATTTCTAGATGGGACATAAACCTATACTTAAAAGCTAAAGCCATAAAGCTTCTAGAAGAAAACATTGAGAATAACTCTGTGACCTTCATATAGGCAAAGATTTCTTAGAGAGGACACACATAGGACTAAGTATGAAAAAATTATAAATTGACTTCAGCAAAATTAATAACTTCTGCTCTTTGAAAGATAAGAATATTAAAAGCTGAGCCACATATTAGGGGAAAATATCACAAAACATATTTGTAATAAACGATGCAAACCCAGAACACGAATAACTGCTACAAGAATAAAAGACCCACAATCCAATTAAAAATTTGCCTCAGCATTCTAGGCACTCATTTCAAATAAGAATACATATAAATGGGCCCCCCAAAAGCACATGAAAGCATGCTCATCCATATTAATATTCAAGGAAATGCAAATCAAAACCACAGTAAGTTACCACTGCAAACCACTGAAGTGGCTGTTGTTAAAAAGACTGAGAACTTCAAATGTTGGCAAGGAAATGCAACAGCCAGAATTTTCATACATCACTGGTAACAGAGTGAGATAGTAAAAGCATTCTAGAAAACTGTTTGGCAATTCCATATATTATAATAAAAGGTTAAGCATATATATGCTCTAAGACCCAGCAATTACACTCCATGCAAAGAAAACATGTCTATAAAAATCCTGCACATGAACTTTTATAACAACTTATCTATAATCAGCTAACACTGAAAGGAGCCCATATGTACATTCATGATATTGAATAAACAAAATGGGACATATTTGTACAATGGTGTACTTCTACTTCTCAGCCATAAAAGAAATAAACTATTAATAAATGCAATAACGTGGATGACTGTCAAAGATACACTGAACCTAAGAAAAAGGAAGAGTATATACTACATTATTCCACTCATATGAAGTTGAAGAACAAAGTTTTCTCTAATAACAGAAATCAGAATAAGTGGTTCCTAAAGGAAATGGAGGTGATATAGTTTGAATATTTGTCCCCTCCGAAATCTTAACGTTAAAAAGTGATCCACAATGTTGGAGTTGGAGTCTGCTGGGAGGTGTTTGGATCCATGGGAGTGGATCCCTCATTAATGGCTTGGTGCCTTTCCCACAGTAAAGAGTAAGTTCTCACTCTATTAGTTCACACAAGAGCTGGTTGTTTAAAAGGGTGTGGAATCCCATCTCTCTCTCTCTCTCTCTCCCCCCGCAACCCACCCACCTTTCGCTCTCTCTCACCATGTGACACATCAGCCCCTCTTCCATTTCTGCCACGACTGGAAGCTTCCTGAGGTCCTCACCAGAAGCAGATGATGGTATTATGCTTCCTGTGCAGCCTGCAGAACTGTATGCCAAATAAACCTATTTTCTTTATAAATTACTCAGCCTTGAGTATTCCTTTATAGCAATACAAAAAAGACTGAGACAGCAGGTTATGGAAAGGGGTCACAAAGGAAGTCTCTGGGCTGACAGAAATATTCTCTACTTTGCCACGGGTATTGTTCACACAAGACTATACAATTACCAAAACTCATTAAGTTTTATACCTAAAAACTGCATTTCACTGTTTATATATTTTACCTCAACTTTTTTAAAGTAAGAAAACCAAAGTGAAGTAGATAAGGAAAAAAATCTTTATTAATTTCTGCTATCAGATGAATACTGCATATACACTTGCATAGGATTCATGAGATGACTGGACGACCTATGAGATCGTTGGTAAGAACCTATGTCATAGATGAGGAAAGAAAGGCTCAAAGAGATTTAGAAATTGGCTCACTGTCACAAAGCTACCAGATTAGCAGAGCTGGCACTCAAACAGTAATATTTTGACTTTACCTACCATGTTTTTTCTACTATAACAGTAGCTTTCAGCATTTTTACCATATTCCACAGTAAGAAATGCATTTTATATAATGACCTGGTAAATCCACAAATTCCATATACACACACAAATTATAATAAATGTGTCAGAAAGTTATGTTTAACCTTAAGTATATATGTAGTATACACACATATACACACACGGGTATGTTTATGTATGAATAAATATGTATGCGTGTGTGTATATATAGTCACATGCCACATAATGTTGTTTCAATCAACAATAAACCACATATAACATCATGGTGGTCCCACAGGATTATAATGGAGCTGAAAAAGTCCTAAGGTGTAGCCATCCAAAAATCTATCACAATGCATTACTCATGTGTTTGTGGTGATGCCGGTGTTAGCAAACCTACTGTGCTGCCAGTCGTATAAAAGTATAGCACACACAATCACATATAGTTCATAATACTTGATAATAATAAATGTGTTACTATTTTATGTATGTATTATACAATACTTTTTACTGTTATTTTAGAATATGCTCCTCAACTTACATATTTTAAAAATTACTTGTTAAACAGGCACAGGCAGGTCCATCAGGAGATATTCCAGAAGGAGATATGATTATCATAGATGATGACAATTCCCTATGTGTTATTGCCCCTGAAGACCTCCCAGTAGGACAAAATGTAGGGTGGTGGATGACGGTGAAATTGATGATCCTGACCTTGTGTAGTCCTAGGCTAATGTGTGTAGCTGGGTCTTACTTAACAAAAAAGTTTAAAGAGTAAAAAAAAAATAATAAATTTAAAAATCAAAAAAGCTTACAGAATAAAGATATAAAGATATTTGTTTAGCTAATTGCAAAAAGTCAAAAAGTTTTTAAAAATTAAAAAGCTTATAAAGTAAAAAAGTTATAGTCAGCCATTAATTTATTATTGAATAAATAATTTTTTTAAAATAAATGTAGTGCAGCCTAACTTAGTGTTTATAAAGTCTACAGTAGTCTACAGTAATGTCCTCGACCTTCACCTTCACTTACCACTATTGACTCACTCAGCCAGAGCAACTTCCAGTCCTGCAAGCTCCATTCATGGTAAATGCCCTATATAGGTGTACCACTATTTATCTTTTATACTGTATATTTACCGTACTTTTTCTATGTTTAGGTATACAAATACCATTGTGTTATAACTGCCTGCAGTAATCAATACAGTAACATGCTGTACAGCTTTGTAGCCTAGGAACAATAGCTGTACCATACAGACTGGGTGTGTGGTACATTTAGATTTGTGTGAGTACACTTTCTGATGTTCACACAATGATGAAATCGCCTAATGACACATTTCCAAGAATAGATCTTTGGCACTGAGCAACAAATAACTGTATTTGAAATGATACACAAGCACATCCTTTTTCTTAGGTCCAACACAGTCATGATTTCCTCCAATACTGAAACAGACCTATGTAGCAGGCTGCGTTAAAAGATAATACATTTATCTTTTCATACTATATCCTCAGTAAGAGAAATGCTCACATTACAAGAAGCAATAAGGATCCAACAGCATGCCCACTGAGGCATTCCATCTCATGCTCACCATGGATCACAGCTTCACTGACCCCAATGGAGGCAGTAAATTTCTGTATTGAGTATTGGGGAAAAATACAAAGGAAAAAAGTATCAAGATGTTGGCAGTGAGTGGTCAGCAAAATCATATATGCCAAAATGTCGGTAAGAATTGTCAAAGGAAAAAGCAGATGCCTACAATGGATTTGAGAGAGGAAAAGATTCAGGATTCCCAGAACAGAATTAATTTTACAATTTTATAATATCATATGTAGTTTTGTAAAAGGATGTTCCACATTACACTGAGCAAGTTAGAAAGGTGGAAGTAGACGGGATGAAGAACGGAGATATAGAGAATAGGTGACTACAGGAGTTCTGTTGTAGTTTACAGTGAGCAAAAGAAACAATATGCAGCTGTCATTATCTTTTCAGTTTAGAACTAAGAGTGTACCCAGTTTGCACATGAGGAAACAAAGGGATATAGAAGTTAAAGTACCTCACTCAGAATAACATGGGTCTTTAATTCTAGGAAAAAATAATGGACTTAGGGAATCTAGCTTCAGCATCTGTTTTCAGCCACTACCCTCAAATGCCTCTCTTATTCTACTGTCCCCATTTATAAATTAAATCACATAAAATTGCTATTTTTTCAGGTCAAAATGATGAAATATTATCAATTTCATACAGTTCAACATATTACCTACTCCTAGCTCTCCTCCCCTATGAAGTCAAAGTTCTTGAGCGAGTTCTCCTACCTTCTCTCATAGCCTCACTTCCTATTCATTCTTCAACTTGCAGAAATAAGAGATTTTGTCCAACCCTTCTCTCAGTCTGTTCTTTGTTGCCAAATCCATTAGAGGCTCTTACTCCTTGTCTTACTTGATCTACCGCAACATTTGAAAATATTGAATAAATCCTCATTCTTCAAATACCCTATTTACCCGATACTGAAATTACTTGGTCTTTCCTACCTACGTTCTAGTAAAGTCCTTTTAGTCAACTTTGAAGATGAGTTTTCTCCGGTCTTTCCCTTAAATACTGATATTCCTCAGAGTTTTATCCGAAGTCTCCTTTCTACTGCACTTTATATGCTCTCTCAGGGTGCTCTTTTCTACTCCAAAGGTCAGTTATCACCTAGATGCTAGTAAAACGTAAACCATCACCTGCAGCACCATCTTTCTCCAGACCCAGCTCTCCACTTGCGTTTTTACTTGAACACTTCACAGTCCCTTCAGCGTGTATCCAACTGAACTCAGCATTAACTTTCTCTTAATAAATATCTCAGTAACTGACACTGTCATTAACTAATTACCAACGAGCAACCAAGATAGCCAACTTGATCACCCTTTATTTTTCAGCCCCTCTATCCAACCCAACACTTTTCATTTTACTTGCAATTCTTTTTTTTGTTTGTTTTTTGAGATGGAGTCTCTGTCACCCAGGCTGGAGTGCAGTGGCGTGATCTCAGCTCACTGTAACCTCCGCCTCCTGGGTTCAATCGATTCTCCTGCCTCAGTCTCCTGAGTGGCAGGAACTACAGGCATGCACCACCACGCCTGGCTAATTTTTGCATTTTTAGTAGACACGGGGTTTCACCATATTGGTCAGGCTGGTCTTGAACTCCTGATCTCGTGATCTGCCCGCCTCAGCCTCCCTAGATCTGTCTACTTTTCCCTATGATATCGTTTTTTGAATCCAAGCCACTGTAACTTCTCTCTCGAACTGTTGTTGTAGCTACCTGATGGCCTGCCCGTTTCTTGTACCTATCCAATCCAGTCTCCAGCAATGCAGCTACATTATACTTTAAATAAAACTCCACCACACTTGCCCCTTTTTAATACCTTTCAATGACTTTTACCATTGCTTGTAGCATAAAATCCAAAATTCTTAACATATTTTACAAGGTATGTGTGATAAGCCTCTACCACTCTCTTTAGACACATTCTTCTTGATTCTTTCTCCTTTACTATGTCTCCAATGATGCTTAACTTCTACCAATTTGAATAAATATTCTCTTTCTTGTCAGATTTTAGAGATGTTGTTTACCATATCCATGTATAATTCTCTCCAATTTACAGCTGCTTCATCACTGAATCCTGGTCATATTCTACTTATTTGTAGAATCTCAACTAATATGCCCCTTCCTATGGAAGCCTTTCAACTCCATAGGCTTGTGTAGGTGTCCTGCCCCAAACTCCTGCAGCATCATCTACTTCTCTTATCATTGTATTATGTAGATTTTTATGTATCTCCTTCCCCCTCCTCAAACTAAATGTAAGTCTCAGATAGTAATAAAAAACACAAACAATAAGAACCAACTGGGCCAAGCCTGTATCCCTTCTCTTTGATTCCCAATTAATGTATGCTTAACAAACACAATATATACATATATCGCTCATCAAATACACACACACACGCACATACATATATAGGTATATATGTAGATATGTGTGTGTGTGTATATATATATATTCCACTCATTTTACTCAAAGGGAAACCATTTGGTTTATTGAAACTCATTCCAAATACTTATCTGACTTAATTAAATTGCTTTTAATTATCATAATGTTTTATTCTAACAGATTTTCCCTATGTAGAGATGACATAATATCCAATCTTTCAGTAATTTCAGAAGACTAGCTTAATACATAACCATTTGTCATACTGAAGTCCATTCCAAAGCAATATCATAATAAAATGCCATCTGCCTAACATACCAAATGTTCTTTCATCTTCCCACAATTCCTTAAAGGCCCCCTTTTCCACAAGGTCTTGGATGGATAAAAAAGTGGCTTCTACTTTTCGCCAGAAAAAAAACCTAAACTGTCTAGAGACATGCATGATTCTTAATTCAATTTTACACTTACTAATGTCTTTCCATTTATCATTTACAGGTATAAACATCATGGTAAATGTACTCTATTATTTAGTCATTCATCTACTGTTTGCATTTTATAGTATTCTTTTATAAAATGAATGTACTGGTGGATGTAAATCAAATTCCAGAAAAAAATTCCTTAAATTTCCTGGAGAAAATGGTTTTAAAGGAAACAACAATTTCTGCAGTAACCTAGTTAGTTCACTCTTCTAAAAGTTTATTAAAGCAAGATTTTGCTATTCCCTTAAACAAGTTATGTTCTTTAATACTGTTTAATGTTTCAATGTATAGTGGCTGCTTTTTGATACTCTTTCACACTTTTATTGGACATTTGCCTAACCTCTGATTTATTGCTTTTTAAAAAATCCAAATTGATTGTACTACCTTGTAATCTTCCTTTTTATCTTTTCCTATAAAACTGGGATAATATTAGCTGCCTCTCAGAATATAAAGACCTAAGCCACTGTGTATGTTCAGTAAAAGCAGCCATTACTTGAGTCACCCCTTTCTTCTTCTCAAAATTAAACAAAATTCTTCTCATTCCACCTCTTTATTGTGTTTCTATCACAGAAGCTCCCTTTCCTGAGTTGCAGTCAGGGCTCATGATTATCTAGCATACAACGCTATGAACCTGCTAAAAATATCTACACTCTAGAGAAAACACACTTATTCTGGTTTTCTGTAAGAAGAGTAAAATCTAATCTCTAATGTTTTAAAGGAAACAAACATCGATCGTGGCATTTCTGATAACAGTACAATAACACCAGCCAATCTGTTTCAAAGTTATTAAATTTTAATACCTCAGAACATACAGACAACATTTAAATCAAGCTATATTGTCTTGTTTCTGATCAAATGTAAAATTTGCTCACTTCTAAATGTTAAACAAAACTCTGACCGCCTCAAGACACAAGAGAGGGCCTATATTTGTTCTTTGTTTCTAGAAGAATTCAGGAAATGTAAGCAGTTCTCTAAAAAATGTACGGAAAAAATGCCTCAGCAAACCACACAAAATTATCCAACCACTTTTTGGGTCAAAAGAGGTCTGAAATGTTTCCTCTGCTGTGCCACCACATCACTAAGCTCTCTAAAAAGCAGTCAATATAAGTCATTCAGAAAATGTAGGCTGTCTTGATGATCTTTAATTCAATTCTGTACTAAGGTAAATTCCCCCATTTATAAACTTATTTGACTTTTATAAGCTATACTTATATTTTATGATATCATATAATAATTCATCCAATATTGGCATTCAGAAACATATTTTAGAAGTTAATGGCAACAACAACATTGATCTTCTAGATAAAATGTGCATACTAATATCTGGCATTCTTTCAAAGCCTAACATTGGGTCTCTATCACAGGAGACAATGTGGTGTAATGATTACACGTGGCATCTGGGTGAAAAGGCCTGGGTTTCAACTTTACAATTTATTTGCTGTGAGACCTGATATAAATTAATTTATCTAAGCCTTAATTTGTTTAATTTGCAAAACGAATGCTAATAACCACACAATAAGATTGGTGGGTAGATTACTTGTGGTAATGCATCATATAGTACAGTGTCTGGCAAAGAGTAAACTCACAATAAATGTTGAGATGATGATAACGGTAATAATGATAAATATCTCATTACCATAAACAACAGAAGTTATAACTTTCTCTGAATTCCTATATCAGTGGTCTCTAAAATTTCTGTAAAATCTATCAGATCTTCCATATACTTATTTATATCATATATGTATATATATAAATATCTGTCTCTATATATGTAGTTGAATCCCCTATAGATTATAAACCCCATAAATTAAACATTTGATATTTCATTTATTAATAGCACATATCATATGAAGTTTTTTGGTTTTTTGTTTTTTTGTTTTGTTTTTGAGACAGAGTCTCACTCTGTCACCCAGACTGGAGTGCAGTGGCGTGATCTCGGCTCACTGCAACCTCTGCCTCCCGGGTTCACGCCATTCTCCTGCCTCAGCCTCCCGAGTAGCTGGGACTACAGGCGCCCGCCACCACACCTGGCTAATTTTTTTGTATTTTTAGCACAGATGGGGTTTCACCGTGTTAGATAGGATGGCCTCGATCTCCTGACCTCGTGACCCACCCGCCTCGGCCTCCCAAAGTGCTGGGATTACAAGCATGAGCCACCGTGCCCAGCGCATATGCAGTTTTTACCAACGCACATTCAAGGGTATATGTGATTGTGTAGTCAAATACAGTAGAGTACTAGTCTGATGGAATTAATCCTCCAAAGTATAACTAAAATATAAGGTAAATAGCCTAATGCTTTTATGATTATTATCTCTCTAAACTGCAAAATCTTTTTGGAAGTACTGTTTGTGAGTCAAATGGAGGATGTGCTAAAAAATGACTTCTTTTCCCCAAAAAAGTTAATAACAGTGGAGCAAGAGGATGCTTGGCCGTGACCTCGCAAGTATTTGGCAAATAAAAGATGCAATCATTACAGAACTCCGCACTCGAGAAGTTGAGGAAGCCATATAATATGGATATTTGCTAACATTAATGTAGAATATCAACTATTAGTAGTTATTCCACGTCTAAAAAAATTCCAAATTCAGTTTATTTTATTGGAATTCAGCAGTTTGTGGGGAATAGTAACAAATTTTGATCTATGAAATATATTAAATATTACACGGTTTATAGCTTTAGAAAATCAAACTGGTGTCAGAATATAATTCCAATGAAGATACATTTCTTATAATATAGCCAAACCAAAAAGAAAGATCAAATTCAGTGTTCAAATAAGTGCAAAAGGAAAGCTCATGATACTACACAGTTATTTCCAAGGGTTTCTAAAAATTACCTCCAAACCTCACTTCCTCCCCTTCTACAGCTGCTGTGGGAACAAACAGCTTCACTATAGACTGTGTACATAAAGAGAAACTGAGAAAAACTGTTCCCATTCTCAGGTACCAGGCCATTAAAAAACCTTAAAATGAGATAAATATAGAGAATATTACTGTGTCCATTATCTAGATGAATTGATCATGGTCATGCTCATTCCTATATAACTAGTTAATGAAATATTAATATTAATGTACAAGGCCTAATATTCATTCAAAAGAAAATTTCATAAAAATATAAATTAAAACACATAAATGAATGGGGATGGGACATTACAGATAAACATAAGAAGACTTTCTTTTCTAGAAAGTGGAAAAAAGGAGGCCAATTGTCTCAGTATCACAAGACTCGGGAATGACATTCCAATTGTTTTCTTAGATTTTCTTTGTGCCGCATATGTGCCAGACTGAGTGCTAGAAAAGCTGGCAACTCAGAAGTATTAAAAGCAGACACGGCCAGGCGTGGTGGCTCACGCCTGTAATCCCAGCACTTTGGGAGGCCATGGTGGGCGGATCGCAAGGTCAGGAGATGGAGACCAACCTGGTTAATACGGTGAAACCCTGTCTCTACTAAAAATACAAAAAATTAGCCGGGCGTGGTGGTGGGCGCCTGTAGTCCCAGCTACTCAGGAGGCTGAGGCAGGAGAATGGCCTGAACCCGGGAGGCGGAGCTTGCAGTGAGCCGAGATCGCGCCACTGCACTCCGGCCTGGGCGACAGAGCGAGACTCTGTCTCAAAAAAAATAAATAAATAAATATAAATAAATAAAAAGCAGACACACAGACACACACACACACACACACACACACACAAAGCCTCAATCCAAACAACAAAGAAACAAATGGGCAGATTCTCAGATACCTCACAGAGTAAAGAAGGACTTCCCTGTACTATCTTTCTAACTTCCTGCAAATGAATAATTTTTCAAAATTGACTTAAAAACAAACGGAAACTTTCAAAGTGGCCTCCTGAGGTTTTGAATTATGCAAAGATAAAATATGACTGAATTGGTATTATCATTGTAAATGACAGAATTACTGAAAATACTGAAAAATTGTTTCTGGAGATAATCTTCTAAACACATGGTAGGAGAAAAAGGAAGATATGAGGTCAGCATGATTCAGTTAAGAAACATTTATTGAGGCCTTCTACATATAAGACTGAAGGCAAGCATTAAAAATTCAAAGACAGAAGTCATAGTATGGCCCTCAAGCTTAGAGGGGGAGACAATCAAGATCAAAAAGAATTGCATGTTGCAATGTAGTAGTGGTGGATAGGTTGAAAATAAAACCAGAAGTGCACTTAATTTATAATGAATTAGATGAGAAGCCATTACGTAAGGCTTCCTAGAAGAAGGGATAGCAGTACCCAGTTTTATTGGATGAAGATAAATTATAATCATGGAGAGAAGCTAGAAAGGGCATTCTAAAGCGAGGTCCTAGCATGTGCAACACCTTAGAAAGAGGAGAGGACAGAGAGAAGAGCAAGTGTTATCACATGCGGAAGAGGTAGCAGAGGGGTCAACAGGAGGCAGGTTCTGAAATCTGATGGAGAAAAGCCTGTCTGGCCTCTACCTGGCACCATCACATACCAGGCACTGTGAAAAGTGCTGCTAATATAATGATGAAAAAGACTTAGTTCTGCTCCTCAAGAAGAGACAGAGAGGAGCTGTTTCTCTGGTGAGAGAGACAGGCACAACCTGATCATTCTAAAATAACAGTTTGGACAGTGATCTAGAGGCGTTCATTATGAAAATGAGGGGAAAATATCTAGCTTTCTGTGAATAGGTATGGGAATGTCAAGGGAGTGTAGAGAGTGAACTATAAGCAGTTTGGTATACCTGAGAGAAATTAAGCAGAAAGGCTGAAGAGATGCTTCTAGAGAGGTAAGCGTGTTATAAGAACGTCAAGGGGTATAGACTACGCCTTGCAGGCAATGGAAATTATTAAGAAGTGTGACATGGTGAGACTTTAAATGAATTACTGTGACAGCATTGTGTGTGTTGGTGTGGGAAGGAGGGAAATGAAGGATGATGAGCGCAAGAAACGGTCAAAGAAGGAAGTAAAGCCAGTAGAATATAGTGCCCAGAAGACAAGGAAGATGGAAAGAAATCAGAAGAAGGTCAATAGTGGAAAGTGCAGCCAAGAGACTTGATGAGGGGTCAGAAAAAATTTATTTGATTTGGCAATTATGAGATTATTCTGTCACTAGGGTCATCACTTTCAGGACAGTGATGAAGACAGAAGCCAAACCAAATAATTTTAAAAAGGTAAATTCAGAAAGTGAGGCAGCTAGTTTATAGTTAGTAGTATTATCAGAAGTTTGAAGGAAACAAGGAAGGACAAATGTCAAGAGAGATTATTTTTTAATATTTCTGGCAAGTGAAAGAAGTATTCTATTTCTTCAAATTATTCACATTGAATCATGTTAACAGCTGCTATAAAGAAAGTGTCGATTGGGAGAAAGAGTAGGAGATACAAATAAAGGATTTAACTACAGAATGAGTCCAAAGATGAAGAGCATTTGGGTCAAGGATATGGATGGCAAGTCAACCTTGAAGAAAAGAAACATTCGGTCTTCTGGGAATGAAAGACAATGACGATGGCTATGGAAGTTTTTAGGTGGTAGGAGGTTGAGGAATAGCAGAAGAGAGATATCCATTTCCTCCAATAAAACAGATGATGAAATCACCTGCTGAGAGTGAAGAACATGTGGGTTTAAGAGGAAGCCTGAACAGGTCTGAAATTACTCTTGAAATAAATAGGACCAGGGCTAATCAAGCTCATGGTTAAAGACTGACAAGTGATCATTTACTAAACATGATATTTTTAAAACCCTCAATGTAATCCTTTTTCATAAGGTAATTTATTTCATAATTTGCTTTATGAGTTCAAATGTAACTCAGCAGTAATCTAAAGTAAGGCAGTGTTTATTTTACTTATTTTCTCAAATTGAGGTGCATCATCATGTTATAGTTGTTTAATTTCTGCTTATATTTTTGTTATACACATAAAAATTATTGGCCGGGCACAGTGGCTCACGCCTGTATTCCTAGCACTTTGGGAGGATGAGGCAGGTCAATCCCAAGGTCAGGAGTCTGAGACCAGCCTGGCCAACATAGTGAAATCCCGTCTCTACTAAAAATACAAAAATTAGCCGATTGTGGTGACACGCACCTGTAATCCCAGCTACTTGTGAGGCTGAAGCAGGAGAACTGCTTGAACCCAGGAGGCAGAGGTTGCAGTGAGCCAAAATTGCACCACTGCACTCCAACCTGGGTGACAGTGCAAGGCTCTGTCTCGAAAATAAAATAAAATAAAATAAAATAAATTGTTAAAATACGGCTTATGTTATCACAAGCATCACAAGCAGAAGTTGTTTTTTGTTTGTTTTTGTTTTTGCTTTTGTTTTTTTCCATCTTAAAAGAACCCTGCCTGGTAGGTATTACTTTTCCTGTTATATAGATGAAGAAATTGAGTATCAGAGAGGTGGAAAAAAATGACACAGCCTATATTTCCCAGTAGGTAGAAGTGTCAGTAATCACTCCCAAGTGTTTTTCTTGTCAACGTAGACATTTTCCACTATATCATAAATTCTCTTAATTGAAGATCAAAGATAACTTGAATTTAATTTTTTGCCCATGTTTGTTTTGTATTTAAGAAACATAAGTAGGCCGGGCGCGGTGGCTCACGCCTGTAATCCTAGCACTTTGGGAGGCAGAGGCAGGCGGATCACGAGGTCAGGAGATCGAGACCATCCTGGCTAACACAGTGAAACCCTGTCTCTACTAAAAACACAAAAAATTAGCTGGGCGTGGGGGCGGGTGCCTGTAGTCCCAGCTACTCCAGAGGCTGAGGCAGGAGAATGGCGTGAACCCGGGAGGCGGAGCTTGCAGTGAGCCGAGATCGCGCCACTACACTCCAGCCTGGGCAACAGAGCAAGACTCCGTCTCAAAAAAAAAAAAAAAAAAAAAAAAGAAACATAAGTAAGATTATCCCAAGTCTATTGGGAGAAAAAGTTGATTACATTAATCAAAAGAAAAGTCATTTTAAAGAGTCACAGGAAAACTATTTTTTAACCAGAAGCTGTTTTAGACATTACACTACTAACTTTCCTTAATTTAAAAACTTATCAAGCTTTATGAAAAATATTTCAGAAACATGATCTAACTAATAAATGGTTCTTATTGATAATCTAAATGTAGTTAACTCACAAGTTTGCATTTGTGGTATTAATCCCTCTTTTCTTAATATTTTTAAGATCTCATTTATATCTGCAGAAATAAAGGCCAAGTCTAGATGGCAGGTCAAACTTTTCACTAAAGTTTGAAAATAGCACCTACAGTTTTTTGAAAACCATTCGAACTGCTGGAGTATTTGGCAATATTTGACATCCTCATATAATGAGTCAACCAAAACGGTTATGATTCTTTCAGTGCTTGCAAGGATTTCAGGCTAGGAAATCTTCCCCAAACCTCTCTCAATTGGACAAAAATTTATGATGCTCCTAAGAGTATGGAATCACCATAATTGAATACATAAATCTGAACAGATCTATGTCTGTCAGCAGACATAGAATATTTCCAGATAATATTTTCATGTATATACATTTTTGGCCTCAAACATTAATAGTAGTTCAATAGACTTAAGAACATAAATCTGTCCCCAGTACCCAAAATAAAGTATATGCCTCAAATTACATTTTAGTGCCATAAATATATTATTAATCATTAAACTAGGAAAGAATGAAAAAAGTTTCAAAAATGTGCAGCCATTGAATTTTTGTTCCGAATATACAAACATCACTTCGTTGTATCATCAGTAGTCTGAGACTTAATTAGAATTGCAAAAAAAACACATACATCACTTAGTCCAACTCCTTAATTTGAGAGACAAGGAAACTGGGCCCAGGGAAAGAAAGCTTACCTAGATTCAGATGAGGTTAAAGTGGAATTCAAATCTAGGTATCTAGATTCACAGTTTAATGCACTTCCCAGAAGCAGAAAAGATATAAATAAACTCATGTAATTTCATCTGGCAACCAAATTCAGACACTGAGTAGAACTGTAAGGATAGTCCTGAGTTTGCTGTTTTATCATATTCAAAAGCACCTACCATAACAAGTGGATAACTAAGCAACATTATAATTGCAGGATGAACATTATTTTGACTATTTAAGCATATTATAAACAAACTTCAAACTACATTATTCAAGATCTCTTCTGAGTAACAATCAACTGAAATCATTCTCATTGAAAACACACAGCAGAAACAAGTGAAATAAAACAAAGTACAATGGACCCCCCAAAAAAACCCAAATAAACATCCAACTAGTACTTTCAACCCCACAGCCTTCAATTCTACATGAAGTACTGTCAATTGAGCACTGATTTGCATCTATCACCAATCAAAATGCAAAATAAATCATTGTGAAAGCTCATTGGTTTATATTACTGCCTTTATATATATTAGCTTCCGGAAAATCATTCTGAAGAACTGAATCATCTGTATCATTTTTATTACTCACTCAGGCTTGACACTGTCTGCACAGTACTGACTGAAATGTACTTTGCACCTTCTTTCCAAATGAATATCTATGTCAGGTTTATTTATAGCCACTCCCTTCAATCAGTGCATTCTCAGGAATGAGAAATAAAATCATCTCAACGATACTCTTCTATAGAGATCTGAAACTAAGCGTGGACATCTTGGCAACTGGCCTTTGGAAAGATAACGA
This sequence comes from Symphalangus syndactylus, assembly GCF_028878055.3. Classification (NCBI taxonomy): domain Eukaryota; kingdom Metazoa; phylum Chordata; class Mammalia; order Primates; family Hylobatidae; genus Symphalangus; species Symphalangus syndactylus. The sequence continues at coordinate 60,451,994 of NC_072424.2, read as the reverse complement.
AAGATCTATACCATAAAATATACATTAAGATTATTGAGATTCCAAAAACAATCATCTTACACTCTTTAATTAGCACATGTAAAGAGCCCCTGGTACAGAGAGCTAATCTAAAACCTATGCATCCTTTTGCATAACTCTGTATGTACTCCAAGATTATTATAACCTCCTCCATTCTCTGTTCCTCATTCTGATTTCTCTGAAATTTGGGTACCCTCTTTGTTTCTTATTTAGATGCTTTTCTCTATTTAGGAGCTTTTCCTTCTAATTCTTTACAAAACCAGGGCATGCTTCCCCCTGCTGGGAAAAAATCAAATTACAAGGTACATCAGAACATGTTCCTAAGTATTATATCAAGAAATCAAGTTCCTAGGAAAGATAAAATGTTAAGGAACCAAGTGCATTCTCTGACTGTTTTACCAGCCACAGAAATACTTATGCACTCTGTTAAGAGTTTCTTGTATGCATTTTTTTAGCTTGGCCGTCTTCAAGTACAACTCATATTAATGACTGATGAATTAATCTTTGAGCCACTTGTCTCAAATAGAACTCCAATTAGCGGGCAGAGAGAATGATCAATTTGTAACCTTTTTTTTCACTTTAAAGACATATTATCAGCTACATAAAGAAACTTCTGTAAAATATATTGAAGACTATTCAAAATATATTAAAGATCCTGAAGACTGGTAAGACTTGCTTTTTAAATCATTTCAAACAACCTTAAACATCTATTAACTCATCATTTTGCTATTATTTTTATGTAGTTGTCTTTTTTGGGAAAGTAAAAAAAAGTTCGTTTTTCTTGACTTTACTTTTCCACTTTAATTTCTATTTTTTTCATTCAGTAACCAAGAAAGTAGTAGGCATAATTGTATTTCACCTTCCCACTTATCTATAAAACAAGCTTTTTCCCTGAAAACAGTTTAGTTATTTCAATGTTCCATGTTTTGAATATAAATCTTTTCCTAATTGTTTAGTATTTAAATATAGAAAAATACCTTACACTTTATTGTTAATATAAATAACAATTCATAAATTAAAAAATATAGCTAATGCCTATTTAAATCATATATTGAGCAGAATTTATTCTTCCTTCGTACAACTAAGTCTCAAAAAAATCTTTTAATACTGAAGAGCTTGGGTAGAGGAAGTTATCCCTTTTAGTTTTTTGCTGTATGTAAGTCCGTAACAACCTTAGCTACAAAACTGCATTATAACCAATTTGATGATGAAGCAATTCATTATTAATGAAGTATTCATCTAAAAAAATCTGCAGATGTTTTAAAAAGGCATGTGTAAGTAACTACAGATATCATAGGTGTCTTTAGTATTCAGATGGCATTATTATAACATAAATGGAGTAATTCGGTTAATAAAGTTCGTGTGTCTTTTTTCAAAAACAACGTTTCAAAGCAATGCAAAAAACAAGACATGTATGTTCCTCTAGGAAGGAAATCTCCTTTAACATTACAGGTACACAAAAGAAAATGCACACTTGGTAAAACAGTTATCAATTATAGAGTGTTCCCAGGGACCAATATCTCACAGAGTACCCAATCATCACACTTAAAATAAATGTATAAGCACTTTAGCCTCTACTTACCACATTAACATACATATAAGAACATGCATAGTTTAATGCATAGGTTAATTCTAACACTTTCCATAGGATAGACTTTGATTAAAGGGTATCAAAAATCACTTCCTAAATGCAGCAAAAAATAAAAATAAAAATAAAAATACCAATCTGTAGCTACGAAGCTCTTAGAACACTACATTGATCACCATTTACTTCCAAACTGCTTTCCCCTCCCTCTGCGAAGTGAAAATGTCCCTGTAGACCGCGTTACACTTTATGGTTTCTCTATCAGTGATCCTAACAGGTCACACCGCCACTGCCATTAGATCTCCGTAGCTTTGGTCTTCTCCAAATTAAGACGTGGAGAAAGAGCACCGCTGTCCGCCCCAAGAACGGGGTCTGTCCGCCCGAGCTCTGAGGCGAGCATCTTCAGGGGGACAGTTTCTGCGAAGGCGGCGAGAGGAGTCCCTCCCCAACTTCACTCCCCTAACCAAGCCGCGGGTGACACAGGCAGCCGGTGGTTTGTGCCCATCTGTGGGGGCAAGTCCTACCTTCTGCCAAAAGGCGCGATGCATGCACAAAAGATGGATCCAGGCTATCTTTCTCTGCCATCAGCTCAGGCAAATATTTCTCCTCTTCCATAGCGCGCACTTCGGACTGTCCCCGGGCGAAGCGCGAGGTTCCGCTCGCTCGGACGCAGGGTCTTGGGGCAGCGCCTGGCTCCCGCGCGGCTCCTCCTCCGCGCGGCGAGGGATCTCTGTGCGTCCTCACTGGCCCATGCACCCCGCACCTGCGACTCCCGCCGTCGGGCTGCGTGGCCCCGCGCCCACACCTTCCCGTCCCTTCCGTCGTCCCTCGCTCTCGCCGAGCCCCGGCTCACACCAGCGGCCTTAGCTGGAGAGGCGGGAACAGGGCGCGGCCCACCTCCGCCAGCCACTCATTGGTGATCGTGCCAGGAGAGGCGGGGCGCAGGCGAAGGCCGCGGGCCCTCATTGGGCCGTAGAGCACGTCGGGTCGCCTGACTGGCAGGAGGCAGCTGCAGAGGGGAGGGGAGCTTGGAAGGTGCAAACGCTTTCTTCTTGCAGCCCAAGCCTTCCCTGGCTATTAGGCATGCCCAGTTTTGTGGAGCTCCCTGGGTCTTCAGCTAAGGCGCGGAGGAGAGAGAGGGCGGGAAAAGCGCGGGTTAAACAGAGAGGTCTGAGTCCATCTCCCCTTGGGGAGATGGAGATGAGAAGTGAGCCACTGAGAGGGTGGAAAAGCGCCAGGGAAAGTCTCAGGAAGGTAGATGGGACTTCACCTGCGTCCCTAAGGCACAGGTGTCTCCTTTCCCTCACACAGCTCAGGCGCACTCCAGTTGTGCAGGAATCAGCAGCGCACTGGGTCTGGAAATATAATGAAGACTGCATGTGATCGGCAGCTGATATTTCCAATGACCTACATCTCAGGGACGCAGTAAGATGTTCATTGATAAACAAATAAAGCGGCTCTAAGAAATATTGTGCAGAGACATGCTTCAGGTGTACAATCATTGGGATATTGAATTAGTTCTGGTAACCTATCCGTGACTCCTTTCCTCAGACCCTATCTGTGGAAGGGTGGTTGGGAGGGCTGAATTTAAAAACCAAAAAACAATATAATTCATTAGTCACAGTTTGTGAAGGAATTGGGAAGACATGTAGAAGAGAGACTAGAAAATAGGTAACCACGTTTGCTCTAATTTTCCCCTTTCTCTTCGTTTTAGATGTGCCAGTCTCTTTCACCAGGTACTGTTGCTGAGCTACTTTGTATTATCCCACCTCTATTTAAAGGAAAGTTAAACCCTCATGATATCACCAAGCGTGGAGGCAAAGCCCATCCTTCTTTTAGCAATGTGGCTATAAAATATAACTTGCATGCCTCAATCGCTAGGAAACAATCTTTCCCCAAGTCTTGGGTTCTTGTTTCATAAGCAGTCATTTCCTGATTCTTCTCTCCCCCATTATTTTTGGTGTGGAAGAATGAGGGCCAACTTTGCTACAAATAAAATGTGCTGAAATTTTTCCAATTTGCCTTACTGTATTTATTTTCCTTTTTATTTAATTTTTAGATAAATTCGGGAGATTATCTTTTATTTGTATGATGTTTAAATAATGTAACGTGCCTCACATCGATTATTTCAATATGTCCTCACAGAAGCACTCTGAAAGATGCCAGCCAAGTATTACTTACTCTGTTTGTATAAATATGGAAACTGAGGCAAAACAGAGAAATCGTCTCATGTCTAGTTAATGCTGAAGTTGAGATTAAAATTCAATTCTATATTAGCACCATTTAGATCCAGATTATACTGCTTCAACCTACCTTTCTGTGTGTTAAATATTTATTTGTGCATGTGTGCATTCAACAAATGTTTATTGGATACTGAAAAGAGTCTAGGAACAGTACTTAAAATTGGAGAAACATTGGTGAACAAGATATACACACATTCATTCCTTGTCATCACAAAGATGTTTTCTAATGGGAGAAGATAAATAAAACCAAGTACACAAGAGAAATGGTCATTGTTGGCTGCAATAAATGTCAAGAATGAACCAAAGAGTTAAGAAAGAGAATACAAGGGAAGACATTAGTTTCTTTATTTTTGACTAGGGTAAACATACAATCTCGATAAGCACCTGATATTTACGGTGAAAACTCATGGAAAAGAATGAACCAAGTGTGTACAATGTGCAAAGAAAGACATTCTAAGCAGGGGAACTTGCCCCTGAAAAAGCCCTGTGGTGGAAAGAACTGTGCTGACTTGGAATTGACTGGGGTCAGTGTGACTACTGTAATATGGGAAAGAATGGAATCAATAAGTGGGGGGGATTGATGTGTACAAACACCCAGGATTTGATGAATGAAAATTATTTGGATTTTATTCTAAGTGTAATAGGGGACCATAAAGTATTGGTATCTTTCTGGGTGTGCTTCTTAATCTCTTTCTGATTCTTATACTACTTTCAAAGGAGCTATTATTTAGAATTGAGTATATATACAGAAAGTTCTTGCTGTTTTATCTGTGTGCAGAATGTTTAGTAGTTGAAGGGTCATGCATCCTGCACCTGGTCTGAAACAGGGATATAAAGGGAAAATATGTTTCAAACTTCAAAGAGGTGGCTACGATTTGCTATAGTAGTAAATGGTGAATACGATGCCAACCACAGGCAAAAAACTGTAAATGTTTTCGAATAAATGTAAATTAGAACAAAATATTTTACCATTACAATAACATTTTGCTTTGCAGCATATCAAGACATTAAAAGCCTATGGTGAGGATGGGGACGTGCAGAAACCCAGTTTCATGAATGAAGAGGGTGTAGTAACTCTTAAAATGTCCAGCAACAACAATTACTTTATTATTCACAGCCATCTTTTCTATGATTACAGGATTAATAAGAAGATACCACAGAGAGCTGTCCAAGTGCTGACTTTATTATATAATGTCTTCAAGTCATTATAAATATAGTCAAGTTAATTTTTTCTAGTTATTATCAAAACTAAAGATTTATTATTTGTAGTTCTTCAGGTAATCCCTCATCAAATGCCTAAAATGTATTTTAACAAAGCAATATGTTTATGTAACTTAAAAAATCAAAAGAAAATAAACTCTAACCTAAACTTTAGAAAAGTTTGTGTACTTACTACATGATGGACATTGTAAAATAAAGATATATAAGTATATTGACCCTTAAAAATCAATATGCTTCAGAATTATCTCACAAAATGTTGCCTATTTTTAAACAGAATATGACTAAATAAAGGCAAACACCAATGGCCCTACATACACACTCACCCAACATCAGATCCACGTTTTCAATAGATGGCTCTGTGTTACTGCATGTTCTCCATTTATTTCACATGCAAATATTTTACAGGTACAACATTATCCTTTAATATTCTCAGAGAAATCTTGAAAATGCAAACATTTTATAAACATAAATGTAAACAGAAAAAATTTAAAAATGATGGTTGAATATAGAATATTTTGTGTCTACTCTTGAATAAATTATAGCTGCTGGTTAACCCACCTCTTCTAATGATGTAAATAACCTAAATCACCACTGAATTGATTTGCCTAACTTAAGATTTATCTTATTTTAAACATGACTTCTAGCCCCAAAACATTTTTAATGGAGTTCTAGTAACTTTAACATTATTTTAAAAATGGGATATTATAGAAAATTTTGCCCCAACTAAATTTGGTTTTGAAGGATGAATAAGCCATGCACCATAGAATATGTTCTGTGGTTAAAGCACAAACTGTATATTCAATATTTTCACACACCCTTGTAAGAAAGGTCAGGCTAAAGGGCATTTAATCAGACTAATCCTTGCAAACTAATAAAATATACCCAACCTGCATTATCAAATAGAGCACAGTTTCTGTTGCTTCCAGAGTTCTTATTAACTTTATGGATACCACAATAGCTACTCTTGACTAGTTACTCCAAGAATTAACTAACTCTTAACTAGTTACTCAAAGGATTCAGTAAAACCAACTCACAATAAGAACCTTATGTTTCCAAAATTGTCCTGGCCCAATAATTTACATGATGATAATGGAGAATGATGGTGTTAATATTTTTTAGCAATCTAATGCCTTGGTGCCTAGAACAGAGTATAATAAAGTATAATAAAGGACTGGCCCACTTTCATTTACTGTAGAGCCTGATAGAACTTATACAAAAGATGCTATTTTAATATCTTAATTTCTTTGAATTTCACTAACTACACAAGTGAAATCAGTTCCAGTTTCTTTTAGAACTTCTATGTTATACTTTAGGATTGTAAGAAAAGACAGGGAAATGAGGACTTGGCTCTGCTGATGACCAACAGTGGTAATTGCATGTGTAGTAAGAAATTTCTAATATGTAATATGCTCAAAGACAAAATTTATGCTATATGATAATATATCATAGTACCACATAAATATTCACTTAAAGCTGGTGTGTGTGTGTGTGTGTGTGTGTGTGTGTGTGTGTGTTTGTGTTTTCTAATTGGAAAGCATTCTAGTTATTTAATAGCATATTATATTTAAACTGATACAAATGTATAATTAAAGAACAACAGAATAGAGACAGAAAGAAAATAATTGACATTTGTTGAGGGTCCGCTACTGTGTTAGAACACTGCTGTTCTGAATCCTCACAAATGGGAGGAAGGAAGGCAGGCCAAGGAAGAAACTGTTCTTAATTCTAATGTGGCTTAGCCCAGAGAAACTATTTCTGAGGTTTAAATTATCTGTGTTTGGAAAACTGACAGGGTTGATGTCGTTGTATCTCCATGGACAATTGTTGCACTGCCACGTTTCGCGTGGCACTCATAGCAGCTGAGGAGCAGTACTTCATTATAGGAAATGGGAATGGAGCTGTTGTTCCAAGGTGAAAGTTATTTACTATATTCTTAAAATTAAATCCTTGAATTGTAGCTCAAGTATGGATTATTTCTGGAGATCAATATATTAAGGTAAAAATCACATCAGTAAAATATATTTTTCTTACACATCAAATGAAGATCTAATCTCTGTTGTATTCAGTATGAAATAAAAATATGAAGGCTAGGAGACGATTTAATAAAAATGATGATAAAGTATGTTAAAACTTTTGCCAGAGAGGCAGATGTATAAGCAATTGTTTCATATCATGAATAATACAAAAAAGGAAGCATGGATTAAATTTCAATTTAATTTGGAAGTTAATAAAAAAATTGAAAAGGTTATTAATATTGAAATAGTATTTTAAGAGAATACCATCCCATTCAAGTTTTTATATTACAACAGACACTTGTTTGGTATAAGTTTTTGTCATTCTGGTCTCTCACATTTAAAGACATTACCACGCATATAACAATCATTATGAAATCTACTGTATAAAATAGTTCATACAAAGCAAGTGCCAGGCATTTTAAGAGAATGATAATAAAATTAGAATATACAGTTCCAAATTTAAGAATTTATCAGTTTCAAGAGAAGAAAACAAAATAATAAAATCAAAGACATAGACATTGTATGTGATGCTTGGTCATAGACTGTTGTGACCATCCAACCAACATAGAGCTAATAAATATCGTAAAAATTATCCCAATACATTAAAAACAAATACAAGTGTAATACTGGATTAGACCCTAAATCAGATTTTGTTTTTATTTTTATTTTTCATGAGAAAGAAAATTAGTGAGATAATTTGTTAAATGTAAAAAAGGTCTATTGTTTAAATTTACTGATTTTGCTAATGTATTGTGATTATATAAATGAATTTATGAGTTTTTAGAAGTACACAATAAAGCATTCAATGGGTAAATGGGCATCAGATCAGCCACTTACTTTCAAATAATTAAGAAAAAAATAAATGTTTATGAATACACATAAAGGAGGTGGTGGGAGGGAGAGAGGCATAAAAAGACAGAAAAATGGCAACTTACAGTGAGTATGGTAAAATATTAACACTTGAGGAAGTTTGATAAGGGGTATATTTAAACTTCCTGTATTATTTTTTGCAACATTTTTGTAAATCTGAAGTTATTGCAGAATATAAACATAATTTTAAAATTAGATAGTTATTAACAAAAATAACTTCAAAGTATTTTATCCACACTTCAGTGTAAGTATCATATTTTACTAGCCAGCCATGGAGTTCATAAGTCCATATTTATATTATATAACCTTTGTTATAGTGTGAATTGAGTTCAAAAATTTGGCCACAAAATGACAAATTTGGTTTAAAAAACATAACTTTACATATCTAATTGAAAATACCAACCACACGTATGTAAATTACCCATTTATCTTTTTTTCCAAATAAAGGATAATACAAATAATTGTGTTGGCTCAATTATTTCTTTTAAAAATCCCAATTGGCATTGATTTGTCAAACAATAAACCAGTTATTTTGAAGAGATACAAGAAGTAACTACAGTTCTGGCCGGGCGCGGTGGCTTATGCCTCTAATCCCAGCACTTTGGGAGGCCGAGGCAGGTGGATCACCTGAGGTCAGCAGTTCAAGACCAGCCTAGCCAACATGGTGAAACCCTCTCTCTACTAAAAATACAAAAATTAGCTGGGCGTGATGGCAGGTGCCTGTAATCCCAGCTACACAGGAGGCTGAGGCAGGAGAACCCGGGAGGTGTGGGTTGCAGTGAGCCAAGATCACATCACTGCACTCTAGCCTGAGCGACAAGAGCAAACCACCATCTCAAAAAAAAAAAAAAAAATTAGAAATAACTACTGTTATATTTTAATGATAGAGGTAAACATGGGACAAAAGCTATAGTTTACATGCTTCTTGTATATGATCTTGGGCTTTGAGTGTTATGATATCCCTGCATTTCTGATTTTACCCTGTATCTTCTAAATGCTTTCATTCAGTTTGTTAGCTGCCATAGACAAAGTGTATGTTTTTTTTTCTTCTATCATAATGTGCCCTACATGTCCTTAAATGCATTCAGTTGGCTGGTTCAGAACCTAAGTGGAGGAATGGAAGTAATGGAGCAAAGTAACAAAAGTTATTGCTGTCTTATTGTGACAAAAGTTTATCATTGTGGCAAATGCTTAGAAGCAGTAAACACTGCTGTATTATTGTGACCAAAGTTTGGGAGCAGTCACCCCATATATATATATACACACACATAAAACTGGGAATAGATAGCAACTTTCTCAATATGGTAAAGGGCATTTATGGAAAACCCAGTATTATTGTACTCAGCAGAGCAAGATAGTTTTCCCGCTAAAATCAGAAATAAGACCAGCCTGCCTACTTTCACCACCTTCATGCAACATAATGTTGGAAGTACTAGGCAGAACACTTAGAAAACAAGAAATTAACGGAATCCAGATTTTAAAGGAAGAAGAAAAACTCTTATCTATTCAGAGACATAATCCTGTAAGTATAAAATCCCAAAGAATCCACAAAAAGCTACCAGAGGTAATAAACAAATACAACAAATTTGCAAACACAAAGTTAACACACATAGAACAGTTATGTTATTATACACCTGCAATGAACAATCTGGAGAGGAAATTAAGAAAAAAAATTCTATTTACAATAGCATCTAAAAATATAAAATACCTAGGAATAAATTTAACCAAGAAGATGAAAGACATACACTGAAAACTACGAAACATTATGAAAGAAATTAAAGACCTAAATACATGGAAAGACATCCCATGTTTATTGATTGAAAGACTTAATATTGTTAAGATGGCAATACTCTCTAAAGCAATCTATAGAATCCATGTAATTCCTATCAATACTCCAATAACACATTTTGTAGAAATGTAAAAGCTGATTCTCAAATTTCTGTGGAGTTGTGAGGTGCACCAAATAGCCAAAACATTATTGAAAATGAAGAGCAAAGTTGGAGGACTCACACTTCTTAAGTACTTACTATAAAGCTACAGTAATCAAAACACTGTGGTAGTGGCATAAGAAATAGAAATTAGAGTCTGGAAGCAAACCCATATATCATGGTCAATTAATTTTCAACAGTGATGCCAATGTCATTCAACTGGGAAAGAATAGCCTCTGACAAATGGTGCTAGGGCAACTAGATATCTATATGCAAAAGAATGAAGTTAGGCCCCTGCTTCATATCATACACAAAAATTACTTCAAAAATGGATCCACAACCTAAGTGTAAGATCTAAAACCATAAAACTATAAAACTCTTAAAAGAAACGTAGGAGTAAATCCTCACGACCTTGGATTGGCAATGAATACTTGGATGTATCACAAGCACATGGATTGAAATAAAAAATAGATACATTGGGCTTAACCTAAAAACGTTTTGTTCATCATTATCAGTAAAATTAAAAGACCTACACAAAGGAAGAAATATTTATAGATTAAATATATGAGAAAGCTCTTGTATCCAGAATAGATGCTCAATATCATTAATCATTAAGGAAAGGCAAATTAAAACAATAGTGAGACACCAGTTCATATCCACGGGAATGGCTATAATTTTTATAAAAACAAGGAAAGTAACAATTTTTGACAAGGATATTGAGAAACTGGAATCCTCAATACTTTGCCAATGGGAGTGTACAATGCAGAGTCTAATAGTGCAGAAGCTATGGAACACAGTCTGGTAGCTCTCCAAAAAGCACAAAATTACCATATGATCCAGCAATTCCTATCCTATGTATACACATAAAGGAAAAGGGAACTGGTACTCGAATTAATACATGTACTCACATATTCATAGCAACACAGTGCAGTATAGCTAAAATGAGGGAATAGCCCGAATGTTCATCATCCATTGGATCAAAAAACAAAATGTGGGATATCCATACAATGAGATATTATTCAGTCATAAAAACGAGTAAGATATCAGTATGTGCTACGTCGATGAACCTCAGAAACACTATGCTAAGCAAAAAAAGGCAGATACAAAAAATCACATATCGTATGACTCAATTTATATGAAATATTTAGAATAGGTAAATGTATAGAGACAAAATGTGGATTGATGGTTACCAGGGATTAGGAGAAAAAGAAAATGGGGAGTGACTGCTTAATGGATACAGGATTCCCTTTTGGAGTGATAAAATGTTTGGGAACTAGATAGAAGTAATGGCTGTGAATGAACTAAATGTGACTGACTTTTTTTCTTTAAAATTATTAATTTTGTGTTACATGAATTCACATTTCAATAAAATTTATAAAGTGAGATGAATTTTGTTAAGTGTTTAGGCCCAGAAAATGCTGCAGTAGGATCTCAAGCTGGGGAATATACATAATGCATCGTTGTTTATTCTATTTATTCAAGGGGATTCTAGGGCTAAGGAGTCTCTCACTCTATTTGTTTTGTTTTCCAGTTAAGCTGCTGTCCCTTTCTTTTATTCAGATTATTTTCTCAAAGTCGCTAACTAATAATATAGCAGAATTGGCTTAGTTAGTTGAGAGATATTTATGCTTTTGTGCATGCAAGCAACCCACACGCAGACACACACACACTGGGAATAAAGACTTTAGCTCTGTCCATACATGATATCAAACCATGCTTGCTAATTGCATGAAAGATCTTGGAAAAATCAGGTATTTCTTGAATTATGTAATATAAAGACAGCAGGATGGCAGCATAAACTTGTTAAACTAACCAGGGATTTTTGAAATTTAAAGGAATAAAATCAATCTAATATTTATCCTGGATTCAATAATTTAAGACTCTTAGAAGTTACATTATTTAAATAAAAATAAACATAAATAAAATAAGGAGGCAATCACTACTTTCAAATTTAATCCTAATTTGCTCTAAGTTGAAAGCAGACAAATAATATACACCCATAACATTCATTAAACATTACGTCCTTAGAAACCAAACCCGTCAAAAGTTATTTATTTGGCAAATCAACAACCAAGAATTTTTTATGTAGGCTTCACCACAATTAGACACTATAAGTTTTGTTTGTACATAAACTTGTTTCCTGTTTTGTTAATAGGTTCTCAAAATATTTTGCCCTGAAGGCCAGTTAAATAATACAATTCATTACAAAATGTTGAATCCTTAATGCATTCACTTACCACACACACACACATGCTTATCCTTCTCACTTATTAATATGAGTTCTCACATTCAACTCTGTTGTGCTCATCTGTCCACTTTCTCTCAAAGTAAACTTAAATGATCATAATCTAACGCTGAAGGCAGAGGTCATAACTAGGACTGTGATCCTAAGCCTGCTAAGAAACAGACATGAGCAGAGCACCAGAGAAATACCAGAGACACAAACAAGCCTGTGTGAGCAGGAAGGCTTACTCTACAGAGTGACTAGTTTGGACTACTCATCTTTTCCCGTTGGAATGGGAACTCCTAAGTTCCCATGGATGGGAAAATGTTTTATATATATATATATATATATATATATAAACTATATAAAACTATATATATATAAAACTATATATATAAAACTATATATATGTAACTATATATATAAAACTATATATATGTAACTATATATATAAAACTGTATATATAACTATATATATATATTCACTTATCCTCAAAATAAGATAATAGCAATACTTGTCACTTATATAATGCTGACAATTTGCCAAGCTTATTTTAATTACTGTATCAGTTATCTATTATTCGACAAATAACCACAGCATTTAGCAGCTTTTAATGATAAACATTTAATATATAAGTCAATTTCTGATAGTCAGAAATCTGAATCAACTTAATTGGGTGGTTCTGGTTTAGGGTTTCTCACGAGGCTGCAGTCAAGGTTTCGGCTAGTGTTATAGTCATCTGAAGCATTGACTGATATATCGAACTTCTCCAGCATAGTTGTTAGCCAGAACCTTCAGTTTGTCATGACATGGGTCTCTCCGCAGAGAGTTTGAGGATGGCATCCACGAATATAGAACGGCTACACTGAATTCCTCCTTTTGAAGTACGTACTATTACCATCCTCTTCATTTTACAATGAAACAATTGAGGCATGAGAAAGTTAAGTTGGCCAAAGTATCTAAGCTAACAAGTAACAGAATTAATACTCAAAAACAGGTGGTTAGGCCCAAGGGTCTGTGCACCTAAGAACCACATGATGTTAAAAAATAACATAACTAAATGAGGCTAGTGCTGATAGCACAGAGAGAATTTCCCCAGGACTTCTGGGAAATGCAAACAGTTCTTATATTACCTGTAGTCCATGTTGCTTTAAAGGCCATCTCTCTGTGGGTATCTATCTTCAAAATAAAACATGTTATCCTCTTCCTAGGACTTTGCTGTTAAGTACTAGTATTAGTCACATACCACAAAAGCTATACAAGAATTATTTTCAAAATGTACAATATAAAATCGAAATATATATTTTTGTGGCTTATAGGTTATTGTTTTAATTAAATTTAACCCTTTCTGGGTAAAATTGAATTATAGAAGAAGAAATTTTCTCTGCTTGCCAGGGATTTGGAGATATTAATTCAAAGATTATGAATTTCTCATTAAATGTATCTGAAAACATATAAAATGTATTACATCTCACAGTAGTTACCGTGATTTCCTTGAATGTTAACAAAAGCAAGACAGTGATTACACACAAATCAGTCAATAATTTTTTTCAGATGCCAAAGCAACCCAAATGGTCTCAAGAATAGTGAAGAGAAGCCACAAACATATTTTTACTATGCCCCATGTAGGCACACATTTCCCATGATCTGGATTATTTCATCAGATGTATTATGTATTTAAGACTTTTTTTAAGTGAATGAAACTTTTTTAAGTGAAAGAAAAATGTTATGAGATAATTCACTAACCAGTTTGCTGTTTTTTTTTTTAAATGGGTACCCATATTAGTTTTCTGTTGCTGCTGTGACAGATTACCACAAATTTAGCAGCTTAAAACAATAAAACATTGTTATTTTTCAGTTCTGTAGGTCAGAAGTTTTACATGGAAATCCTTGAGTTAAAGTCAAGGTGTTGTCAGAGCTGTATTTTGTTCCTGTAATGTGAGACCTGCCTTTTCAGCTTTTGGAGGCTGTCTGCATTCCTTGGCTCATGGTCCCCTTTCTTCACCTTCAAAGCCAGACACGGTGGGTTATGCCTTTTCCACATTGCATCACACTGACTTCCTCTTCTGCCATCTTTCATTTCAGAGACGTTTGTGATTTAATTGGGGTCATCTGTATAATCCAGAATAATCTCTTTATTTTAAGGTCAGAGGATTAACAATCTAAACTCTATCTTCGACTCCAATAACTTGAATTAATGCCCCAGTGTCCACATTCTAATCCACAGAATCTGTGAATAAGTTACCTTAAATGGTAAAAGGGATTTTGCAGATACGATTAAGTAAAGGACCTTAGAAACAAAAGATCTTTCAAGATTATAGAGGTGAGGGTCTAATGTCATCGTAAGGCTCATATAAAACAGAAGCAGGAGGATCAAGGAGAGAAAGAAAGAGAGTGGTGGTAGTGGGGGAGAGAGATTGATTTGAAGGTGTTATTCTGATGGTTTTGAAGAAGGAGAAAGGGACCACCAGTCGAAAAAAATGTATGTGACCCCAAGAAATTAAAAATGGAAAGAAAAACAAACTTTCCCCTAGATAATTCAGAAGGGACACAGCTCTGCCAACCCATTTTACCTTTTGACCTCAAGAACTATAAAATAATATAATGGTAATGTTTTGAGCTACTAAGTGTGTGGTAATCTCTTGCAGTAGCCAGAAGAAACTCACAAATACAACGTCTCCATGTTTACAGGTTCCTAGCATTAGGATGTGGATATCTTTGAGCAGGCCATTATTCTGCCTACCACAACATCCATATTTTTAGGTAAATGAGTTCCAAAGTATGCATGCTTGTTATTGTATTTGTCAATGAAGAATCATCTTCTACTTAGGTGAAAATAATTTTCATATATAATGATGACCACTGCATCATTTGCCAGTGGCAGGGTAATCGCTTTCAAATGCTCTTTTCCTTTTTAAAAATTCTCTGATAAGTTTTACATAAAAAGAAAAATTATTTCTACACAGCAGCCAAATGGAAATGTGACTGAGCTCGAAATATATAATATTCTCCCATGAATACTAATACATGCTTTTATTAAAAATAAAATACAGCTCAGCTAAAAGTATTGGCAGTACATTGTTTCACAAATGTTTATGAAGCTTTCTTTGGCATAAGTTTTAAAAAAGGTACTAAAGTTTCTAAGATGGCCTGTGGAAAGTAAAATGAAGGGAAATTTATATTTCCTACCAAGCCAACCAAAAGAAGAAGTGAAACCAAATCGATGAAAAAAAAAAAAAAAAAAAACAGACAGAAAGAAAAATCCAGATGACATATGAACACAGTATAACAGAAGAAAATATTTAAATAAAACTAATCAAAGTACAGATTGCAAGGCTAAGAGCATTGAGAATAGTCAAGATAAATATTGGTTCAATTTTTTTTATATTCATTACTGAAAGTAAAACTGCCATTTGGAGAAAGGCAAAACAAGATACTATTATTGACAGTTGAACACAAACCAAGTTTCAGAGAGATGTTTAAGATGGAAAAATTTTCATAAGGTAGTCAGGAATATTTAATCCAATTGTATTGATTTTTAGAGGAAATAAATGATCGTGTATGTAATGGAACACTTTCATACTCATTACCACACAGGCAAAAGGCCTTTTAAAGTACTTTTACTTTCTTACATACAATTATAGCAAGCAGACTATGTACTTTATAAAGCACTCACAAATTTAATTCCTATATTTTTGTGCTTGTACTTGCAGAGAGGCCTGTTAGCCTTTATTCACACACCTTATTCCAAAATGTATTCAAGCCATTTTCTTAGGAGGCATTGTCTAAATATGATTTAAAACTCTTCATTCACCCGTTCCATTTTCACTTGGAGAGTTGAATCCACTGGGTATTGGTTTTATAATATTATTTTGAAACAGTAAAACAGAACTGAAAAATCAGTGCTGATTGTTTTTCCATTTAAGATCAAATTATTCACTCAATGAATGTTTGTTGAATTAGATGTATCTTTTTCTGAACTATAACTGTGAGGCAAGGAACACAGAAAGCGTCCAAAAGGCATGTGAAAGCCAAACAATCAGTCTATAAAAGGTAACAACATACCTGGGTTTTCAAATAAATTTCTATTTTCTATTTTCCTTTATCTCCCTTTTTTTCTACCTCCCTTACTTCCTTTCTTTTCTTTTTTTCTTTCTAATACCAGGCTTTGCACACTGAGAAAAAATAAACACAGTCCTCTCACAGACCTCTTTTTTTAGACCAGAGAATGAGATAGACTGAAATCAAACAAGAAAACAGACAAACAAACAATGATTTTTATGAAGAATAAAAATGGGCCCCCTGAGAAAAAGAAACAGATAGTTGATGAGAGGTAGCAATTTTGATTGGGTTATCTGGGTCAATCTATCTAAAGAAGTTGCATTAGAGCAAAACCTGAAAGATAAGTAGTTATCCAGTGGGGAGGGAGGTGGGAGATGGAGTTGGAAATTCCCAGGCAGAAAACACAGTGTGTGATAAGATCATAAAGAGGGAGAAACCTTAGTGTACACTTAGATGACTGAAGTGTAATAGGGGCATATTGCATCATAATTTAGAGAGGTAGACAAGAAGCAGATAAAAACAGAAGCCCAGTTCTTAGTGAGTCACACTGACCTAGAAGCATTTTCCAGGCTCCCTTGCAGCTCATTGAAACATGGCTAATTTCTGGCCAATATACTGAAAATTGAAGTGTCATATGTCCTTATAGGTGGTCTCTTTAGTGGGAGGATCAGAGTCTTCTGCTCTACTTCCTCCATACTGCTGCTTGTGATAGCTGGAGCTCTGTCAGTCTTCACAGACTATGACACAGGCTTGGGAATCACACCTACCTAGTAAGCTCTAGCTTAATTCTTTCTCACAGCTTCATAGAACTACCATACCAGCTCTGGATTACTTAACTTTTCATTTATTTTATGTTAGAGAGAAAACAACTAACTTTTAAAGGAATAGTTATTTTGGATGTTTCTATGAGTGCAGGTAATACTTAATTCAGGAGACTGATGTAGTAGCTCAAATGAAAGGTGGCAGTGGCTTGTACTATAATAATAGTGGGTAAAAGGAGAAGAGGACAAGTTAAAGAGGTAGTGCACAAAGGACTTAAACAAAAGATTGGGTATGGAAGAGTGAGGGAAATAAAAATATCAAAAATTAATCCAAGATATGTGGCTTGAGCAATCATTTTGTAGATGGTGTTATCATGAGTAAATAGGGAAAAATTGAAAAGGCACCAATTTTATACTTTTAAGTTTTAGGGTACATGTGTACAATGTGCAGGTTTGTTACATATGTATCCATGTGCCATGTTGGTGTGCTGCACCCATTAACTCGTCATTTAGCATTAGGTATATCTCCTAATGCTGTCCCTCCCTCTTACCCCCACCCCACAACAGTCCCCGGAGTGTGATGTTCCCCTTCCTGTGTCCATGAGTTCTCATTGTTCAGTTCCCACCTATGAGTGAGAACATGCGGTGTTTGGTTTTTTATCCTTGTGATAGTTTACTGAGAATGATGGTTTCCAGTTTCATCCATGCCCCTACAAAGGACATGAACTCACCATTTTTTATGGCTGCATAGTATTCCATGGTGTATATGTGCCACATTTTCTTAATCTAGCCTATCGTTTTGGTCATTTGGGTTGGTTCCAACTCTTTGCTATTGTGAATAGTGCCGCAATAAACATACGTGTGCATGTGTCTTTATAGCGGCGTGATTTATAGTCCTTTGGGTATATACCCAGTAATGGGATGGCTGGGTCAAATGGTATTTCTAGTTCTAGATCCCTGAGGAATCGCCACACTGACTTCCACAATGGTTGAACTAGTTTACACTCCCACCAACAGTATAAAAGTGTTCCTATTTCTCCACATCCTCTCCAGCACCTGTTGTTTCCTGACTTTTGAATGATGGCCATTCTAACTGGTGTGAGATGGTATCTCACTGTGGTTTTGATTTGCATTTCTCTGATGGCCAGTGATGATGAGCATTTCTTCATATGTTTTTTGGCTGCATAAATGTCTTCTTTTGAGAAGTGTCTGTTCATGTCCTTCGCCCACTTTTTGATGGGGTTGTTTTTTTCTTGTAAATTTGTTTGAGTTCATTATAGATTCTGGATATTAGCCCTTTGTCAGATGATTAAAAAAAAAAGAGTATATCTATAATGGAAATACAGTACATTTCAGGCTTATTTATAATCATGCCAAGCCTGATTAGGTGACTACTTGAAATAAACATATTTAAAATGAAAAAAAAAAAAAAAAGAAAAGGCACCAATTTGAGGCAAAATAAAGACTTCATTTGTGATATATTTTTAAAATACTAAATTCTTCATATTTGTTTTAAATACGTGCTAAGTCCATCAGGTGAAACTGAATACATTTGCAAAGTTTCTTATAACATTCATAGTTAATTATAATTTTACCAGAAGACCTATAGCCAGCTTAGGAAGTCTCACTGAACTTAGTTTATTTTTCCTTTATGTTACTCATAAGTAGATTTGGTTGCTGTTTGCTTTATGTTACTCATAAGCAGATTAAGTTGCTGTGCAAACATGCAATTTTCTCTTTTTTGGTTGTTATGTATTCCAGAGCAAAAAACAAAAACAACAAAAACAAAACAAAACAAAAAAAACAACTGCCACCACCTAGATTTAGGCCAGTAGATTCTCTAAGTTTTCTTAAGGGGAATACCAATGTTTTTGAAGGCTTTCTACCATGTTGGTGATTTACAATGTTATTTAATTTGGACCTTAGCAATAGGGCTTGTCATCATCATTTTCCAGACTCAGAGAAATTAAGTAACATAGCTAGAAAAATGCAGAACAAGAATTCAAAGCTAGGTCTGCCAGATCCCAAGGCCTGTTTTGCTACTACTAAAAATTGCTTCTTTCTTGTATGTTCATCCTGTAAGTAAAGCCATAAAAATTCTAAGATATCTTAATTTGTTATCATTATGAAAATTACTTTTGAAAATATATTTACATATTTATCCACACATATTCATGTATATACACTCTAAATATTTTCCAATAAGAATAATATATAAAGAGTTGAACTAGAGTAGAACTTCTTGTGAGCAAACCTGTATCTCTGGGTAGCCTCTGGCATTGATTAAATTGAAGTTTAAAAAATTATAATTCAGTTCCATCTTCAGACAGTCCATTATCAAAGAATAATGCCTTTTAAATGAGTTGAAAGAAAAAGCCCACAGGCAGTAAAAAGTAGTAAAATCAAGAATTATCATCTAGTGCATGACATTTAAACGAGAAGTGAAAGGAGTAAATTAAAGGACACTGCCAATTCTAGCCAGGGAAATTACAGTGCATCCAGTAGGGAAAAGGCTGGAATACATTTTCATAGAAAATAATAATTTAGCTATATAGAGAGTTCTTTTCCCTGGATTCCTTTTTTAATGTCCTACTTTTCTTTAGTATATCATTGTATAATATCCGAAAATTCTACTATTTGACTATCTATACAGAGTAAACCATCATGCAAATTGCTTGTTCTTAGTATTAGATTCAAATGTAAAGACGTTATATTCAAAAACCAAACCATATCATGCTTACAGTCATTAGGTACTCATTATATAAAAGGATTTGTACTAGGTGATGAGTGGATACAAAAGAGAAATGAATAGCTGAATAGCTTCCTGTCTGAAGGAGTTCACATCCCACTGAAATAACATATATGTATACGCAAATAACTGTGTTCAAGTGAAGCCTGTCATTATGTTTATGCTATACTTCTAAATCAACAAAAACAAGCTTAACTGCTCATGAACTTATTTAGTATATCATTCATTGTTAATGGTTATGTCAAAGAAGTAAACAATAATTTGATCCATACATAAATTGTGCCTTTAGAAGTAACCTTACATTTACAATTAGTTCGCATATTTAAACATTTTATATTGCCAACCCAGTGATTTTTAACTCCAAATTAAGACTTTTAAGCTGACTGTTGAACAATTAGGACGACAGCAATTATTTACACACCACCCACTCAGCTCATTTCCTTCCCATTGATGTTTCCTAATGTATTGGGAGTTTTCATAAGGCTATCCACCTCCTACTTCATCTTCTCTTTTGAATCAGGAAGCTACACCCTCTCAGTGATGTACAGATATCTTTTCACCTACAGCTTTCTTTGCTGTGCCCATACAACATAAAAGGTGCTTACCTGGCTGGACTTCCCTCCTGTGGCGTTGAGGAAATATAAGTAGCTGGCCAATGGCTCATACCCTGAGGTTGCTACATTTCCTTCTTGAACATAAGTTAGCATCCTTGCCCTCTCCCAAATTTTATTCTTGCCTTGTGCAATCTTAACACCCAAACTTCCAGGTAAATATTATATATATATATATATATTTTTTTTTTTTGTATATTTGACGTTACTTACATTTCTTCTTTTTTTTTTTTGAGACAGAGTCTCGCTGTCGCCCAGGCTGGAGTGCAGTGGCGCGATCTCGGCTCACTGCAAGATCCGCCCCCCGGGTTCACGCCATTCTCCTGCCTCAGCCTCCCGAGTAGCTGGGACTACAGGTGCCCGCCACCATGCCCGGCTAATTTTTTGTATTTTTAGTAGAGATGGGGTTTCACTGTGTTAGCCAGGATGGTCTCGATCTCCTGACCTCGTGATCCACCCGCCTCGGCCTCCCAAAGTGCTGGGATTACAGGCGTGAGCCACCGCGCCCAGCCTACATTTCTATTTGATGATATTCTCACATGAAAAAATGTGTGGTCCTTGTGGTTTTTCCCCCCCTCCCCGCCTTGGGACAAAACTTTTCTCCATGTTTCCTTTGTTTTTTGTTTTTTTTTTTTTAAATTTACTTTGATACTTTTTTTAAAAAGAAGTACATCTTACTGGAACTTATTATTTTCACCAAATCAGAAATTATATTTATCAGGTAGAATAAGGTTCACCGGTATCTTCTAGCATATTTTATTACATTGAGAAATGAAACAATCTTTAGATTATTTTGAATGTTCTTCATACATATGGTATTACTGCAATAGGACAATTATCTTACTTATTCTTAAGTCCTTTTGGTTTTTTTTTAAGTGGGGGAGATGGTTTTTCTCTATCACCTAGGCTGAAGTGCAATGGTGCAATCTTAGCTCATTGTAATCTCTGTAACCTCAAATTCCTTAACCGAAGATATCAAAGGGTAGGATCAGCCTCCAGGGTAGCTGGGACTACAGGCATATACCACCACACTCAACTAATTTTTTAAAATTTTGTGTAGAGATGGGTGTCCAGCTTTGTTGCCTCCACTGATCTTGAACTCCTGGCCTTAATCCTCCTGCCCTGGCCTCCCGAAGTATTGGGATAACAGGAGTGAGCCACTTAACTTGACCTTTAAAATTATCTTTCTTGTTTTCTTTTTTTGTCCCCCACTGGTTAGTTTTTCTAGTACATTATTGAATAGAAGTGGTGCTGCACTATCTTATTTTTCTCTTCTCAGGAGGAAATGTCTCAAATTTTCATGATTATTTATATTTGTTAGAGTGATTCTGTTGAATGTTTTTCGATCAAAGATACTTCATTCTATCTTTGTTTGCTACAAGTTTTTACCATGAATTGGTGTTTATTACTATCGAATGCTTTTTCTACAGTTTATTTAAAGGTCAACTATATATTTTCATTTTAATATTGGTATAGTGAATTAAATTAAATAATTGTCAAATAGTAAAACCTTTTACATTTCTGAAATAAAACCTATTTGGTTGTGACTGGGATTTATTGACCAACAATACTGTGCTTGTCATTTTAAATAGCTATTTTGAAGGACCATCATTTGGCTTTGTTGATTTTCTCTTTCATCTATGTTTTGTATTTAATTAATTTCTATTTTTATTATTACCATCTATATTTTAATGTTTATTTTGCAGTTATTTTTTCTAGCATTTGAGATTACAAGTTAGATCAATGATTTTCACTTTTTTTTTTTGAGACTGAGTCTTGCTCTGTCGCCCAGGCTGGAGTGCAGTGGCGCGATCTGTTGCCCAGGCTGGAGTGCAGTGGCACGATCTCGGCTCACTATATCCTCTGCCTCCTGCGTTCAAGCAATTCTCCCTGCCTCAGCCTCCTGAGTAGCTGGGATTACAGGCGCCCGCCAGCACTCCAGGCTAATTCCTGTTTTTTTTGTTTTTGTTTTGTTTTTTTGTAGAGATAAGGTTTTGCCATGTTGACTAGGCTGGTCTTGAACTCCAGACCTCAGAGGATTTGTCCGCTTCAGCCTCCCAAAGTGCTGGGATTACAGGTGTAAGCCACTGCGCCTGGCCCAGATGTTCCTTTATTGTACCTGCATTTAAGATTACAACTCCCCTCTGATCACGTATTATCTGCATCCTACGAGTTATGTTTTTGTTATCATTCAGTAAAAAATATTTTCTAATTTACCTTTTATTTGTATTTGAATCATATATGATGCATATGCGTATTACTTAATTTCCAGCCTGTTTGGGATGTCCTAGTTATTGACCTTTAATTCCACTGAAGTCAGAAGGCACACTCTGAATCAATTTCATCATTGGAAATTTGCTTAGGCTTTCTTTATCCCATTACTCATAGTTTTGGTAAAATTCCTTATGCTGTTAGAAAGTTTGTGAATTGTCACTGTTAGCTTCAGTATACAACAGGTATTAATATGTCAAAGTTGTTTAAGTCATTTGTATACTTACTAGTTTTTAAGTAGTTTGTTCTATCAGCTCTTGAGAGAGTTATGTTAAAAATTTTCACTGTGATTGTAGACAATTATGTTTATCTTTTTAGTTATGTCCATTTTTGCTCTATATGTTTGAATTTATTTTATTATCTAAATACAAATTTAGGATTATATCCTCCTGCTCAATTGACTCCTTTATCAAATCCCACATTTTCTTTTGATATTTCTGTCTGAAACAATTTTTCTTAGTTGAAAATTCTGTCGGTATTTATTTTAATGCAGGTCTTCGATATGTGTTTGACAGACTATTTATTGCCTTTATTCTTGAAAGGCATTTTCAGTAAACGTGGTACTCTACAGTGACAGAATTTTTTCACAGCACTTCAAATATGTCATTTCAATGTGTTTGTTTTTGTTTTAAGTCAACTTTGTTAAGGTGTAACTTACATATAATAAATTTACCCATTTTGAATGTACAGTTTAATGAATTTTGAGAAACTTACATACACCCATGTAACCACTACTCCAGTCAAGATGTGTAGTATATCCAACACCACAGAAGTTCCCCTTATGGTCCTTCACAGTCACTCACTCCCAAGTCCTTGGCTTCAGATACCACAGAACACATTTCTGTAATCATAAATTGGTTTTTGTTTTCTCTAAAATTTTGTATAATTAAAATCACACATTATACAATCCATTGTATTTGGCTTCTCTTGGTTAACATATAATTTCTGAGTTTCTTCTATAATACATGGTAGGATGTATCAGCAATTTTTAAATTTATTACTCTTATTATATTATATCACAAATTGATCATCCATGTATTTGTGTGGACACTCGGATTACCTAGTTTTCTTTTTATTATTTGTAAAGCTAGTATGAGATTCATGTACAAGTCTTTGTGTAGATATATATTTTCATTTCTATAGAGAAAATTCTTAGAAATATAATTTCTTTGTGTAATCATAAGTAAATATTTAATATTAGAAGAAGTGGTAAACTTTCTAAAGGGTTTTGTTTTTTGTTTTTTGTTTGTTTTACAAACAAACAAAGCTAAATATGAGAGTTCTGGTTACTCCTAACCTCATCAATATTTGATACTATCATTCTTTTTTCATTTAATTCCAATGATTTGTAATTTACTTTAAAAGTCTTCTACCTGTGCATTATATGAAGAATATTGTTTACATTATAAATACTTGAAGATTATTTGGATATTTTTCTGTTAATAATTTCTTATTTAATTTTGTTTTGGTAGAGAACATACTCTGATGTGAAAAACCATAAATTTATTGAGACACATTTTAATTTTCACTACAAGGCCCATCTCTGTTAATCTTCCATGGATTGTTGTTGGGTAGAATGTGATTATCTATCTATCTATCTATCTATCTATCATCTATCATTTATCTATCTATCTATCATTTATCTATGCAACTATCAATTAATCAGAGAAATCTCCAACATACTTAACTGATTTTCTATTTCTTCTATCAATTTTTGATAGAAGTTATTGAATTGAAATTATGATTTTTTTTCTATTTATTTTTTCAGTTCTATAAATTTTTCTTCAGGCATGTTGAAACTCAGTTAAATGCATGTACCTTTAGGATTTTTATGACCCTCAGATAAGTTGAGTCCTTTGTCATTATGAATGACTGAGGTTACCTCTAATATTCTGGGATATTACGCAATTATTGCCACTGTATATTTCTTATGGGTAAGGGGTTCATACTTTATAATTTTCCAGTCTTTCAATTTTACCCTTTACTTTTATGCATATAAAGTTACTGTACTTTTTTTTTTTTTTTTTGAGAGGGAATCTCGCTCTGTCGCCCAGGCTGGAGTGCAGTGGCGCGATCTCGGGTCACTGCAAGCTTTGCCTCCCAGGTTCACGCCATTCTCCTCCTATAGGCGCCCGCCACCACCCCAGCCAATATTTTTGTATTTTTAGTAGAGACGATGTTTCACCGTGTTAGCCAGGATGGTATCGATCTGCTGACCTCGTGATCTGCCGACCTCGTGATCTGCCCACCTTGGCCTCCCAAAGTGCTGGGATTACAGGCGTGAGCCACTGTGCCCTGCCCTAAAGTTAGTGTACTTATAAACAGCATAAAATTGGGTCATATGTTTTTAGTCTCCCTGATATATTTTAATTGGAATGAATACACCATTTACATATTTTCAAAACGTATTGATATGTAAGAGTTGTACATATTTTGCCACTACATGTGATATTTCGCTACATGTATAAAATGTGTTATAGTCAAATCAGGGTAATTGGGATCACCAGATATATTTGGATTTAAATCTACCTTCTTGATAGTGCTTTTCTATTTGTCCATGTTCTTTTTTTCCCTATTTCCTGCTATTTAATAAAATAATTCGTTAGGTAAGTCTGAAGCATTTTTAGGTCTAGGACTGCTTTTTAGCCACTATTTGAGTAAGCCTTCCTGAATATTCTACCTAATATTTTGTAAATTGTGGGTTTTTCTCAGGCTGGTTGGTTAGAACAGGTACTATTCCTGGCTTTCTTGAGTGTTGGGCACTGCTTCCTTTAATCCTTCCAGATGGTTCTTTCTCCCAGCTCTGGATATTTTCCTCACACTCATTAGCCGATCAGCTTTTTCTTAAATAATTGATGGGGACCTTCTGTAGATGTCTGGAATTCTCTCTATGTGCAGCTCTCTTTGTGAACAGTAACTTTCTTGGTATCTCTGCACTCTCACCTCTTTCTCTGTATGGCTGCCCCTTCTTGTATCTTGGCTTAAAATTTTTCTCATGGCATTTAGAGACATATAGTAATTATAGAGCTTATCTTTTTTGTTTTCTATTTGTCCAGATTCATTGTCCATTATTAACTTATATCCACTATTTTTTATTGTTTCAGGCAAGAGAGGACATTCAGTACCTGTTTCTTCATCTAGATGGAAAGCTGAAGTCTACAAATACATTTTAGAATAAAAACTGAACATACTTATTTTAGTCAGAGTCCCAACAGGAAGTAGATGGCAAAATCAAATCTGAAAAATGTGAAGACTGTTTATATCCAGGGTGGGGGGTGTATTTACAGAGGTTTAGTGGTTTATAGGGGAAACCAAAAGCAACAGTATAAAAATCCCAGGTGGTTTTTTTTTTTTTTTTTTTTTTTTTTGTAGGAGAGCTGTTATTAACCCTAGTCTTTTGGGGTCTAGGACCAAAAGTCCTTAATAAAACTCTAAAAAAGAGGGTCAAGGGAGCTCCCTCTAAAGGATCCACAAGCTGAGGTGACTCTGAGGAGGGGGCCAAGGAACAACATTCACCTTACTTGTTTCCTTCTCTATTTTCTTTTACCTATAAGCTAAATCCAAACCAGAAGCCAAAGGACAAGAAGACACCTGCAATAGTTGATAGAGGCCACCTATCCATTTTCTGCCTTCTACCATTGTTACAATCTTAAACAAGAGGCAGTCATAAAATATCACATACACAGCTGGCTGTTTTCATTAAATATCTCTTGATACCTTCTGATTCCCTAGTGTTCAAATGTCATCAATCTTCATATTGTTAATTCTAGGTTAACTTTTCTATACATCGTTGTACTAGCTTACTACATCAACCTAGTAATGCCTCTTTAATGCTCATTAAACTAAGAATTACTTCTGTTAATCTTTATATGATTTCTCTTAAGAGAATCGCTTGAACCCGGGAGCTGGAGGTTGCAGTGAGGTGAGATCACGCCACTGCACTCCAGCCTGGGCAACAAGAATGAAACTGGGGCTAAGGACATGCATAGACAATTCTCAAAAGAAGATATACAAATGGCCAACAAATGTATAAAAAATGCTCAACATCACTAATGATCAGGGAAATGCAAATCAATACCACAATGCAATACTACTTTACTCCTGTAAGAATGGCCATAATAAAAAAATAAATAAATAAAATTAAAAAACAGTAGATGTTGGCGTGGATGTGGCAATCAGAGAACACTTCTACACTGCTGCTGGGAATGTAAACTACTACAGCCACTATGGAAAACAGTGTGGAGATTCCTTAAAGAACTAAAAGTAGAACTACCATTTGATCCAGCAATCCCACTACTGGGTATCTACCCAGAGGAAAAGAGGTCATTATTCGAAAAAGATTGTTCCATAACCATGTTTATAGTAGCACAATTCACAACCGCAAAATCACGGAACCAACCCACATGCCCATCAATCAATGAGTGGATAAAGAAACTGTGATATATATATATATATGATGGAATATATATACATATGATGGAATATATATACATATGATGGAATATATATACATATGATGGAATATATATACATATGATGGAATATATATATGATGGAATATATATATATGATGGAATATATATATATATATATATATGATAGAATATATATTATATGATGGAATACTACTTAGCCAAAAAAAGAATGAATCAATAGCATTTGCAATGACCTGGATGAGATTGGAGACTATTATTCTAAGTGAAGTAACTCAGGAATGGAAAACCAAATGTCGTATGTTCTCACTGATATGTGGGAGCTAAGCTATGAGGATGCAAACGGATAAGAATGATACAATGGATTTGAGGGACTTGGGGGGAAGAGTGGGAGGGGTGAAGGATAAAAGACAACAAATATGGTGCAGTGTATACTGCTCAGGTGATGGGTGCTCCAGGATCTCACAAATCACCACTAAAGAAATTACTCATGTAACCAAATACCACCTGTACCTCAATAACTTATAGAAAAAAAGAACAGAGTAGAAAACAGGTGATGTTTTGCTTATTTACTTGTTTGCTCTCTCTCTCTTTTTCCATTCCAAATAAATTCCATGATGACAAGTTCTTATGACAATGTTTTTAAATTCTATCCCTATGCCTGGAGTAGAAAAACAATAATTATAAAACTTGGCATTTACTCAGAAAGCCCATATTCTTGTCACCCTTTTCCATTCTATTTCCCTTTTAACTGACATCTAACCCCTCACAACACTACTCTCATCTTTTCATTACATTTTTTCAAAAGTGTAATCATTTCTAGAATGTCTGGGTATTCACATAATTCCACCACTTATTAGCTTGTGACCTGTGGCAAATTCCTCCATGGACCTCAGTTTCCTGATCGGTAAAATGGGAATAACTACTACTTAAGGGTATTGTTATGAGGAATAAATGAGTAAGTACATTAAATATTTAGATCAGTGTTTGGACAATTGGAAGCAATCCAAAAGAGTTACTTGTTATAATGAAATCAAATCTGAGCTTTTATTCTGTCCCTTCTCCTTTCTAAGGCCAGTCAGTCCATCTGATTAGCATTATAGCTCCCCACTAACTTTTACCTCTTCTGGTACCATGGTCTCAATTATTTTACTTTTCTGGATCTTCTACTTCTCTCTTGGCACTGGCTCTCTTCCATCAGCATTTAAACATCTGAATATTTCTTCAGCTGGAAACATACTTCCCCTTGATCTCAATATGACTTATGCCCTCACTTCATTTAAGTCTTTGCTTGAAAGTCACTTCATCAGAGAAGCTGTCTCTGATCACTTCATTGAAAATCGCACCATCCCTCCCTACGTCCTTTTCTACTTTCTTACTTTATTTTTCTCCATGGCATTTGTGACCACCTCACATTTTGTCTACTTGTTTATTCTGTCTCGTCTTCCACTCTGATTAATTCCATGATGGCAAGTCCATACACCATTCTGTTACATTCACCACAGTATTCCAGTGTCTGATATGTAGTAGAAACTCAATGAATAGTGATTAAATTAAGGAATATCAGAAAAAATTAACAAATTTATCCATAGAAGGCCCAAATGCTCCAGCTACTAACATCATTTGCTTCACAGAGCAGCATCTACAAAGAATTCTCTGTTCTGAACTCTTTTTATTTCCCATTCATTTCTCATTCCTCAGGAAGTTGACCTCCATTCCCTCTATTGCACTTCAGTGGCTCTTGGAAATTAAGTTTATATGTTGCATCTTACTAATGTAATAGAAACATCTATGAATTTTTTTTCTGTTAACTTCAACTTTAAACAAGGCAAGCTCATCCTTTTTAAGAAATTAAGTTCTAAAGTATCAAAAAGTTTTCTACATAAAGCAGATATCATATAAAATAATTAATACTGTATTACAGACATTAACAGCAAATAGAATTTGATGCTTAGATACCTTGATGCTTAGATCCTACCTTGGGTAGGATGGGGAATGACAGTGTGAGAGGAACAAAACAGTAGAAAACGTCAATGTACAGGTAAGACATAGGTTTATTGGAGAAAAAAAATTCCAGATAATATTCAGCATCAAAGGATCTGGCAATAGGCAATAGACATAGATCCAGGTAGTTTGCATAAGAACAGGCTGCCTATTATGGACTGAATGGTGTCCTCCCAAATTCATAGGTTGAATCTCTATCCACCAGTACCTCAGAATGTGACTCTATTTGGAGATAGGGCCTTTAAAGTAGTGATTAAGTTAAAATGAGACTGTCCAGGGCAGGTCTTAATCCAATATGACTGACATCCTTATAAGAAGATTGGTGAAGCCAAGATGGCCTAACAGGAACAGCTCCAGTCTACAGCTCCCAGTGTGAGCAACACAGAAGATGGGTGATTTCTCCATTTCCAACTGAGGTACCGGGTTCATCTCACTGGGGAGTGTGGGACAGTGGGTGCAGGACAGTGGGTGTAGTGCACTGTGCATGAGCTGAAGCAGGGCGAGGCATCGCCTCACTCGGGAAGCACAAGGGGTCAGGGAATTCCCTTTCCTAGTCAAAGAAAGGGGTGACAGATGGCACCTGGAAAATCGGGTCACTCCCACCCTAATACTGCGCTTTTCCAATGGGCTTAACAAACGGCACACCAGGAGATTATATCCCGCACCTGGCTCAGAGGGCCCTACGCCCACAGAGCCTCACTCATTGCTAGCACAGCAGTCTGAGATCAAACTGCAAGGCGGCAGCGAGGCTGGGGGAGGGGCACCTGCCATTGCCCAGGCTTGCTTATGTAAACAAAGCCACCAGGAAGCTCCAACTGGGTGGAGCCCACCACAGCTCAAGGAGGCCTGCCTGCCTCTGTAGGCTCCACCTCTGGGGGCAGGGCACAGATAAACAAAAGGCAGCAGTAACCTCTGAAGACTTAAATGTCCCTGTCTGATAGCTTTGAAGAGAGTAGTGGTTCTCCCAGCACGCAGCTGGAGATCTGAGAATGGGCAGACTGCCTCCTCAAGTGGGTCCCTGACCCCCAAGAAGACTAACTGGGAGGTATCCCCCAGTAGGGGTGGTCTGACACCTCACATGGCCAGGTATTCCTCTGAGACAAAGCTTCCAGAGGAATGATCAGGCAGCAGCATTTGCAGTTCACTAGTATCTGCTGTTCTGCAGCCACTGCTGCTGATACCCAGACAAACAGGGTCTGGAGTGGACCTCCAGCAAACTCCAACAGACCTGCAGCTGAGGGTCCTGACTGTTAGAAGGAAAACTAACAACAGAAAGGACATCCATACCAAAAACCCATCTGTACATCACCATCATCAAAGACCAAAGGTAGACAAAACCACAAAGATGGGGAAAAAACACAGCAGAAAAACTAGAAACTCTAAAAATCAGGGCGCCTCTCCTCCTCCAAAGGAATGCAGCTCCTCACCAGCAATGGAACAAAGCTGGACAGAAAATGACTTTGATGCGTTGAGAGAAGAAGGCATCAGAAGATCAAACTACTCCGAGCTAAAGGAGAAACTTCAAACCAATGGCAGAGAAGTTAAAAACCTTGAGAAAAAATCAGACGAATGGCTAACTAGAATAACCAATGAAGAGAAGTCCTTAAAGGACCTGATGGAGCTGAAAACCATGGCACGAGAACCACGTGACAAATGCACAAGCCTCAGTAGCCAATGCGATCAACTGTAAGAAAGGGTATCAATGATGGAAGATGAAATGAATGAAATGAAGTGAGAAGAGAAGTTTAGAGAAAAAAGAATGAAAAGAAACGAGCAAAGCCCCCAAGAAATATGGGACTATGTGAAAAGACCAAATCTACGTCTGATTGGTGTACCTGACAGTGACGGGGAGAATGGAACCAAGTTGGAAAACACTCTGCAGGATAACACTCTGCTCAACTCCATGGAAACTGAACAACCTGCTCCTGAATGACTACTGGATACACAATGAAATGAAGGCAGAAATAAAGATGTTTTTTGAAACCAATGAAAACAAAGACACAACATACCAGAATCTCTGGGACACAGTCAAAGCAGTGTGTAGCGGGAAATTTACAGCACTAAATGCCCACAAGAAAAAGCAGGAAAGATCTAAAATTGACACCCTAACATCACAATTAAAAGAACTAGGGAAGAAAAGCAAACACATTCAAAAGCTAGCAGAGGGCAATAAATAACTAAGATCAGAGCAGAACTGAAGGAAATTGAGACACAAAAAACCCTTCAAAAAATCAATGAATCCAGGAGCTGGTTTTTCGAAATGATCAACAAAATTGATAGACCACTAGCAAGACTAATAAAGAAGTAAAGAGAGAAGAATCAAATAGACACAATAAAAAACGATAAAGAGGATATCGCCACCGATCCCACAGAAATATAAACTACCATCAGAGAATACTATAAACACCTCTACACAAATAAACTAGAAAATCTAGAAGAAATGGATAAATTCCTCCACACATACACCATCCCAAGACTAAACCAGGAAGAAGTTGACTCTCTGAATAGATCTGTAACAGGCTCTGAAATTGAGGCAATAATTAATAGCTTACCAACTAAAAAAAGGCCAGGAACAGATGGATTCACAGCCGAATTCTACCAGAGGTACAAGGAGGAGCTGATACCATTCCTTCTGAAACTATTCCAATCAATAGAAAAAGACAGAATCCTCCCTAACTCACTGTATGAGGCCAGCATCATCCCGATACCAAAGCCTGGCAGAGACACAACAAAAAAAGAGAATTTTAGACCAATATCCTTCATGATCATTGATGCAAAAATCCTCAATAAAATACTGGCAAACCGAATCCAGCAGCACATCAAAAAGCTTATCCACCATGATCAAGTGGGCTTCATCCCTGGGATGTAAGGCTGGTTCAACATACAAAAATCAATAAACGTAATCCAGCATATAAACAGAACCAAAGACAAAAACCACATGATTATCTCAATAGATGCAGAAAAGGCCTTTGACAAAATTCAACAACTCTTCATGCTAAAAACTCTCAATAAATTAGGTATTGATGGGACATATCTCAAAATAATAAGAGCTATTTATGACAAACCCACAGCCAATATCATACTGATTGGGCAAAAACTGGAAGCTCTTTGAAAACTGGCACAAGACAGGGATGCCCTCTCTCACCACTCCTATTCAACATAGTGTTGGAAGTTCTGGCCAAGGCAATCAGGCAGGAGAAGGAGATAAAGGGCATTCAATTAGGAAATGAGGAAGTCAAATTGTTCCTGTTTGCAGATGACATGATTGTATATCTGGAAAACCCCATTGTCTCAGCCCAAAATCCCCTTAAGCTGATAAGCAACTTCAGCAAAGTCTCAGGATACAAAATCAATGTGCAAAACTCACAAGCATTCTTATACACCAATAACAGACAGAGAGCCAAATCATGAGTGAACTCCCATTCACAATGGCTTCAAAGAGAATAAAATACCTAGGAATCCAACTTACAAGGGATGTGAAGGACCTCTTGAAGGAGAACTACAAACCACTGCTCAATGAAATCAAAGAGGATGCAAACAAATGCAAGAACATTCCATGCTCATGGGTAGGAAGAATCAATATCATGAAAACGGCCATACTGCCCAAGGTAATTTATAGATTCAATGCCATCCCCATAGAGCTACCAATGACTTTCTTCACAGAATTGGAAAAAACTACGTTAAAGTTCATATGGAACCAAAAAAGAGCCCACATCACTAAGTCAATCCTAAGCCAAAAGAACAAAGCTGGAGGCATCACACTACCTGACTTCAAACTATACTACAAGGCTACAGTAACCAAAACAGTATGGTACTGGTACCAAAACAGAGACACAGACCAATGGAACAGAGTAGAGCCCTCAGAAATAATGCTGCATATCTACAAATATCTGATCTTTGACAAACCTGACAAAAACAAGAAATGGGGAAAGGATTCCCTATTTAATAAATGGTGCTGGGAAAACTGGCTAGCCATATGTAGAAAGCTCAAACTGGATCCCTTCCTTACACCTTATACAAAAATTAATTCAAGATGGATTAAAGACTTATATGTTAGACCTAAAACCATAAAAACTCTAGAAGAAAACCTAGGCAATACCATTCAGGACATAGGCGTGGGCAAGGACTTCATGTCTAAAACACCAAAAGCAATGGCAATAAAAGCCAAAATTGACAAATGGGATCTAATTAAACTAAAGAGCTTCTGCACAGCAAAAGAAACTACCATCAGAGTGAACAGGCAACCTACAGAATGGGAGAAAATTTTTGCAATCTACTCATCTGACAAAGGGCTAATATCCAGAATCTGCAATGAACTCAAACAAATTTACAAGAAGAAAAGAAACAACCCATCAACAAGTGGGCGAAGGATATGAACAGACACTTCTCAAAAGAAGACATTTATGCAGCCAAAAATCACATGAAAAAATGCTCATCATCACTGGCCATCAGAGAAATGCAAATCAAAACCACAATGAGATACCATCTTACACCAGTTAGAGTGGTGATCATTCAAAAGTCAGGAAACAACAGGTGCTGGAGAGGATGTGGAGAAATAGGAACACTTTTACACTGTTGGTGGGACTGTAAACTAGTTCAACCATTGTGGAAGTCAGTGTGGTGATTCCTCAGGGATCTAGAACTAGAAATACCATTTGACCCAGCCATCCCGTTACTGGGTATATACCCAAAGGATTATAAATCATGCTGCTATAAAGACACATGCACACATATGTTTATTTCGGCACTATTCACAACAGCAAAGACTTGGAACCAACCCAGATGTCCAAAAACGACAGACAGGATTAAGAAAATGTGGCACATATACACCATGGAATACTATGCAGCCATAAAAAATGATGAGTTCACGTCCTTTGTAGGGGCATGGATGAAGCTAGAAACCATCAACCTCAGCAAACTATCACAAAGACAGAAAACCAAACACCGCATGTTCTCACCCATAGGTGGGAATTGAACAATGAGAACACCTGGACACAGGAAGGGGAGCATCATACTCCGGGGACTGTTGTGGGGTGGGGGGAGGGGGGAGGGATAGCATTAGGAGATGTACCTATTGTTCTTATATTGTTCTTATATTCAATGGGTGCAGCACACCAACATGTCACATGTATACATATGCAACAAACCTGCACATTGTGCACATGTACCCTAAAACCTAAAGTATAATCATAAAATTAAAAAATAAACACTAAAAAAAATTTTAAAAAAGAAGATTAATTTTAAACACATGAAGGAACACCAGGGGCTTGTATGCGCAGAGCAATGGCCATGTGAGGGCACAGCAGGAAGATGGCTCTCTGCAAGCCAAGGAGAGAAATCTCAGAAGAAACCAAATCTGCCAACACTTTCCCCTTGGACTTCCAGACTTCAGAACTATGAGAACATAAATTTCTGTTGCTTAAGCCACTCAGTCTCTGGTATTTTCTTAGGGGAGCCCTAGAAAACTAATGCACTGCCTTGATACTTAGTATGGAACATAGGGTTAGGAATCCTTGTGGGTTCTAAAATAAATGATCTTGACACAAGCCCTGAAAAAAACAGAGAAACACTTCTATTTATTGCCATAACAGGTCTGCTGGTATTGGAACTCTTCTATGCTAAATAGTTATTCAAGCTACATATTTTATATAGTATAACAACTGTTTACAATAGTTATACAATGACAAATACATGGTTATAAGCCTTGACAGAAAGCAGGAAACCAAGTTGAGCAGGTTTCTCTGTGAGAACTTTTTCAAATGCAACTAACATTCGAACGTATCATCAATATTTCTCCCTTAAGTCATCTCAAATATGATTCTTCTTGTATCTACTCTCAGCCTTATACAGTTTATTTTCCACACAATAAATATAATAGGGTTAAAATACAAAATCAAACACCTTTAGTGACATCCCATCACCTTTAAAAAAATTTAAATTCTTTGCATGGCTATAAGACCATATAGGAATTTGCTTTCATAAATATCTGTGACCTCTTTCCCTTGTCCCAGCTACATAGGCCTACGTTCTCTTCCTTAAATAAAGCAAATTTGTTATCTCCTTGGGCATTTGCTTAGTGTCTTCTGCATGAAAGACCCTGTTCCATAACTTGTTCCTTTGCCATTATATCCCAGTCAAATATATTACACAGTTAGGCATTTTTATTCCACCTGATCTAAGTTAGCCCCCCTTCCCAGAAATAACCTAAAACTATCTGAAACTTTTAATTTTAAAAAATTTTATTTTTGTCTTTTACTACATTTGAAAAAAAAAAAGTTTGTCTTACAATCGTACACCTACAGGCTAGATTGCAAAAGCTGAGCACTCAAAAGTGTAAAATTTCAAGTTAAAGAAAAGGACAAGAAGAAAGAAGAGGCAGATGGGGCAACACAGAAGCAAGGAGATGGCATGAAAATGATATAACCAAAAAGGAAAAGGTTGGACAGATTTTGCTTGAAATTGCACCCTTGCCTGCCTCATCTTTTTTTATTCTGCTTCCACCATTCACTTAGTGTTTAATAACTTGCACATGAATTCTTGTTAATATACTGCTCCTTAATAGCTTAACTTAAGAGAAATCCTAATATTTAATCCAGTTTTATCATTTAAAAGAAAAAGTAAAAATAAAAAACAATTGCTAAGTTAATTATTTAATAATGTCTATGTGTTCTTGCATAAATACTGTCAGAGTAAAATCTGGGAACCTCATAATTTTCTGAGCAAATCAGACTTGGAGAGATGAGTCTCAAATATGCCAGGATTGGAGAGGTACTGGGATTCTAAGCCAGTGTTATATAGAGAGGCCAGGCTATGAAATGATTTGGTGGTCAAAAAAAAAAAAATGGTTGTCTTGCAATTGTATCCCTACAAGCTAGATTGCAAAATCTGAACGCTCAAAAATGTAAAGTTAAAGAGAAGGACAAGGAATAATAAGAGGCAGATTGGGAGATATAGAAGTAAGAGGATGGAACAGAAATGATTTAACCCAAAAGGAAAAGGCTCCGCAGGATTTTGCTTAAAACTGCACCCTTGCCTGCCTCACCTTTTTTATTGTGCTTCCACCATTTACTTAGTATTTAATAACTTCCACATTAATTCTTGTTAAGGTGCTGCTTCTGAGTAGCTTAGCTTAAGACAAATCCTAATATTTAATCCAGTTATATCCAATTACAGCCATGATAAAGAAGAGAACAAGAGCTTAGAGCCTGAGAGACCATTTCAAATATAGATGACCATTTACAGATGTATATTTTCTGATGATAAGACTTTAATAGCAACCTCTGAATGGTATTTGTTATATGCGTGGGTGAGCATTATTTAGGAAAACAGATAACCAGGTAATACAGAAAAATAGTTTTTTAAAAAGTAAGGTAAAACAAATATTTATAGTGTTATGAAAATAAAATAAAGAAAGCAAACAAGGGGAACCATATTAAGGTGGAAATTTTCATCATTAACTTAGCTGATATTCTGGAAAAATTGTAACATTTTAGTCAATTTGAAGTTATCTCCTTAGTCAAATATATTTAGTTTTATTAAAATTAGCTGCAGTTGAATATTAACATATGACTTTTTAAAGAAAAAGTATCACTTTATTCATTACTTTCTCCTCTCATCTGTGTTTTGTATTTAATTAATATATGTAGAGTATAGGCATATATTATGTTCAATTAAACATAAAAATTATATATTTAATTAATATACATCTATAATACACATGCCTGAACTCTATAAAATATTGTTCTTTTTTAGAATTAAGAACTATATAGTGCCAAAATTGACTGTGTATATACATATATATCCACATGCACACAAGATTATGTGTTAAAATTTTATATTCAAACATCACATGTCATTAGAAAAATGCAAATTAAAACAGCAATAAGATATCACTACACGAGTATTAGAATGGGGAAAATCTAAGATACTGACAACATCAAATGCTAGCAAGGATGTAGAGTACTGGGAACTCCCATTCATTGTTGGTAGAATGCAAAATAACACAGCTGCTTTAGAAGACAGTTTCTTAAAGCCTAAACATTGTCCTACCACATGATCCAGCAATTATTCTCTTTGGTATTTACCTAAATGATTTGAATGACTTATATCCACACAAAAACCGGCATATGGAGTTTTAGAGTAGCTTTACTCATAATTGCCGAAACTTGAAAGCAGCCAAGATGTCCCTCGGTAAAATAGGTAAATAAATTGTGGTATATTCATAAAATGAAGTATTACTAAGCACTATAAATAAATGAGCTAGCAAGCCATGAAAAGGCATGGAAGAACCTTCGCAGCACATTAATGGATGAAATAAACCAATCTGAAAAGGCTACATATTATATGATTCAAACCATTATATGACATTCTGAAAAAGGCAAAACTGCGGAGGTAGTAAATAGGTCACTGGTTGCCTGGGGATTTGGAGGAAGGTGGAAGGGATGACTAAGTGGAGTACAGATGATTTTTAGGGCAGTGAAACTATTCTGTATGGTACTATAATGGTGCATACATTTCATTACACATTTGTCAAAACCCATAGAATGTAAACACCAAGAATGCACCTAATGTAAACTACGGTCTTTAGTGATAATAATGTGTCCATACGTAGGTTCATTGGTTGTAACAAATGTACCACTCAGATACAGGATATTGACCGTGGATGAAGCCATGCGTAGGTATATGGGAACTTTGTGTATTTGCCACTGTTTTGCAGTAAACCTAAAACTGCTGGAAAAGTCTCTTCTAACAAAAAATAATGACAAAATCTGTATTTAATTGTAATTTTTTTCTATGTAATGTTTTTGATAGTGCTATATGAGAACGTACTGTTTCTTAATTACCTAGACATCTGTCTAAGCTTTGTAGATAAAAGTAAGAAAGTCATGCTCACTACGCTCATTACGATTCATACTACCTCCCTCTCACTGGAGTCTTCATGATGAAGAGAAATACTTTTATTTATTTGTGTTGGATTCTTTTCTTCTTCCCCATAGGAGACATTGTTCTTCACGTATTAGCTTGCTATTTCTTCTTTAGTTCCAGGTGATGGCTTTGTTGCTAATTTATGAAATTTGGCTATCCAGTGTGAGTCTCACGTACATGGTTGTTTTTCCCCTCTTTAAAATATCTCTGTCCTAACACTTTCT
The DNA here is from genome assembly GCF_028878055.3 of Symphalangus syndactylus. Classification (NCBI taxonomy): domain Eukaryota; kingdom Metazoa; phylum Chordata; class Mammalia; order Primates; family Hylobatidae; genus Symphalangus; species Symphalangus syndactylus. The sequence goes on along the minus strand of NC_072424.2, from coordinate 60,413,849 downwards.
GTACTTCCACAAAACAGCCTAGAAATGCTACTTATTTCCAGTTTTCTTGCAGACTACATTCGACATTGCCCATAACCCTTCCAGGATGGGACTGAGTCTGTGGTCTCCTCATGCCTGAATTTGGAGTTCATATGTCACTTAGGACTCCTCATTCCTTTAAACTTTGCCACTTCCTTTAGCCCTCCTGCTCTTCCCTCTGCTTAGTTATTTTCCACATTGAACACTTTTCCTTAACCCTTCTGTCTCTACTTCAGTCCAATTCAATACAGTTAATTAGCCAATTAATTAATCATTGTGAATAAAATAAGTAGTATTAGTGGGACTAAGTTCCAATGTTAGGGTAATTTAGTCTCTGATAAATTTAATTGTACTCATATGTAATTAGCGATCATGAGAGTAAGAGAAGGGCTTTTAGTGATTTACAGACCAAGTACAATGGGAGACCAAGAGACCTAATGTCCCACTACAAAGATTTCCTCAGAAATATATTAATCGTGATGACACTATTTCAAATAATTTTTAAAGACAAAGTAGTAAATCAGTAGGATGGCAATCAAGGTGGAAAGAACTGCAGAAGATAAACTATGGTATCAGACAAACAACAGACATTGCTCAGGAATTATTAAATAGAAAAGAATAGAAGGAAATAGGGTGATAGGAAATAGGTAGACAGTGTCTAAAAAATGAAAGGTCTGAAATCAAAAAGGGAGGCAGTTTTACTTAATTGTGAAGGCAATGAACAGCTATTAAAAGTTGACTGTGAAGCTGATATAATTGAGGTTTCACATTTTCACAAATATTTCTTACAGCAATGTTTAGAATAAATTAGTGTTGTCAGTGACTGTCAGTTGGAGGGCAGGATTCAGGCAGGAGTCTAATAAATTGTTCTTCTGTGAAGTAACAAATATATCTGTGGAAGTTAGATGAGTGCATGTGTAAGACTTTGGACTCTGGGGCTACACTGTTGTTGGTTAGCTCCTGGCTTGATTGTTTATTGTCTTAGTTACTTCAAGCAAATAATTAATTCTTTTTTAGTACTATTTCCCAATATTTTGGAAAACAGTGACTAAAATTTTACCTCTTTTTTATATTTGTTATGAGGATTACCTAAGGATAGTCATGAAAGGCTCTTCATGCTTTAGTAAACACCTAGTAAGCACTCACCAAACACGAACAGCTATTGTCATTATCAATAGTGCTAACTAAAAAATGGTTGTAGATGAAAACTGGAAAGCAGAATATGGCAGGTAAAGGTAATTGAGGATTTTTCAACTTATAGGATAAATGTGAAAAGTCAAAGAGGTCTCAAAGGTTTAATTCTGGATAAGTCAGAGACTGCAAGTGCCATTAATCCAAACATGCAAGTCAACAAGAGTTACTGATTTTGGAGCCAAAGCAATAAATTTGGGTTTGCTCAAGGTCCATGTACATCATCCAAGTAGAGTAGTTATTATGCAATTGAAAATGCGTTTTACAAATCAGGGATAGAACTATAAATCCTAGAGTTGCATGGACAGATTGCACTGCTGAAGGGGGAATGACACCTCTTACAAAATAAATTACAGTTCCAGAAATGAAGGAATCCCCACACCTCAACTGCCCCTGAGTCTTTCTTTTGAATGGTACTTCTCACATAAGTTTTATAAGTGAATCCTCTTGGTTTTCCTGTAGTGGTGTCACCATTTTCTGCCACATCTACTTTAGTTTATTCGCTCATAGCTCATTTTTCTCTTTAGGCCAAGAAACCAGCCACCTGCCCGTGTGTGACTGTGTTTGCACAAAGCAATCGAAGGAATTGCAGACACCATTCTTTTTCGCACCCCTTCATGTTGTGTCAATGAAATGGCTCTTTTATGGTGCGCTTACTCTCACTCTGACACACAGACCAAATCCAAAAGAGATAGGAAAATAATCCATGATGCTGTCACTATGCTATATTTAGAAACTTTTGTTGAATGACAGATTTTCTCCCAGGGCATTTTTTAGTCCATGTTCGAATTCTTAATCTATCATTTCAAACAGCCCTCCAGGGACAAAGTGAACCTTTCCAGTATGTTCTGTTTCCTATCACTTTATCTTCATTCTAAGAATGAGCAGCTAGACCACTTCCACAGATGCATTTCTATATTTTAGCTGCTCATGCCTTTTCTTTTCGTATCCTCAAAGATGTATCCTCAGAACTTCAGGCTGTCCAGCACTACCTCAATTCTCCTCTCACTATCCTAGAAGTGGCCACTGGAACAAATGTTTTTTTCTTAAATTTGATGTTGAAGAAAATTATTCTGTGAGCTTGGTAATTGAGAAACTAGCAACATGGAGACCAGCTGAGAAACTATCTTAATAACTTGACTGAGAGGCTAAAACAGCATTATAAGACTGAAAATCCTAAACAGCAACAAAAATAACTTAGAAATATTTTGAGATTTTGTCAAAGAGATTTATTTAGCTATTTTAAGTCAAAATTACCAAAAATCTAGAGATTTTACAATTCTTGATGTCTGTCTCAGATAACTGCATAAGAATTATGGTTAAGAATTTTTCTTATATTTAGTAAATTTGTTACTTTTCTTCTGTAAAATTCTAGAGAGCATTGTGTGAATAGGGATGTTAGTATATTGACCATCATTGATTTATTTTCCTATCTCTAAACACCAATTTAATTTATTTTCTTCCTAGCTTTCAAATGAGACATTTAATCAGTGTATAAAATAGGGTCAACTCTCACATTGGACATTGTTGATATACCTGAGGCAGGGGTCATGACCAACATAAGGAGGAGACCCTAATGAACTTCTCTTCCTTGGGTTTACAAAGAGCCTGAAGCTCCAATCAAACTACAAAAAGGAAGATATGACTCACCCATTGCCAGTATTTTGCTCACTTTCCTTTCAAAAGTGAAACTCTGTGCCTCAATATACGTTTTTTTCTTGTGCATTGTTTGCTTGTCTTGCGATTTGAGGGGAAGCAAAAAGGAATAAGAAGAACAAGGAAGCAGTATTTTCAGATTCTGACTAAAGAACGCTCCAGGAATAACTGAGTGAATCTCAGCATGTAACTGGATATAAACACAAATACAGCTCTAGAAGCTGAAAATAATTTATTTGAGACATTTTTTTTCTCTAGCCAGTTCTGTGGAAAGTGGATTAATAAAAAATCTATTTACACTATGTTTAGCACATGCCAAAACATCTGGTCAAATAAATCTTTTAAGTAATTTCATATACTTTATTTTAGCTGCATTTTAAAATATTTTTGTCTCCAACTATATGATTTAATTTTCTATACAGAATAATGGTTCAATAAATAAGTTACTGATTACCTTTGGTATTTACTATTTATAGTAAATAGTACCAAGTAAGGTACTGATTTACCTTTGGCATTTACTATTTATGAGATTATATAAACTGCAAAATGTTCTGTATTTATATTTTTATAATTTTGATAGTAAACAAATAATAATAAGTGTCTATTATGTGCAGGATATATACAAGACCTTGGGTAGACAATAGTGACAAGTCAATTGTCAGCACCTGTCTTCTTGGAATTGTAGTCCAGTGTGCAATTCATATGTGCATTTAGTCTATAGAGTAATCTGTGGAGGGAAGTCGGTTTTGCTGTGGGAGTATAGTGCAGGGAAGGCCAATCTGAACCCACAGATAAATCACAGTTCCCTGTATTAAGAAACTCAATGTCCACTGGAAAACAATACATAATGAAAATCAAATGCAACCTAGATTTTCAATAGGATTTTATCATGTAGAGGATTTTCAATGTGAGACTTTAAAGGAAAAGATGTTCACAAATATATAGCCATATATTGCTACCCCTTAATGATTATGTATTCTCTGGTATTGTTTTTGAATTTATTTTTATCTGGAATATTATAATGCTTATAATCTAAAATCATGCCTTTAACTTCTTGAATTTTGTAATTTATGGTCTTCTATTCAATTGACTAAATGTTTATTCAATGCTTACTAAGTGCCAGGCATTGTATTCTGTAGGGAGACTAAAAATATACCAAAGACAAGGATTCCACTTGTAAAAAACTATCGTCTAATACACACATGGTCTTGTAAATGTCTCCAAGTATTCTTGGTTTCAAAAATAAATATTTGACCAATCCTAAAATATAATGCTAAATAAAAAGATGTAATATCTAATGACTCAGTGAAAATAGTAAATTCATATTATATTTGTTACAATTAAATTTGTGAGCAAGGTAAAAGGACCCATGTTGGTAAATTATAAAAAAATTAATTTAATTTAAATATTTCAATAACAGATTTATAAAACTATTCTAGCAGAACAGCTGTGGTATGGTGGATGGAGCACTGGACTTGTACTCAGCAAGTTCTTGTTGATTTACTTTGTAAACTTTGATCTGTAAATTAGATGGACTTGAAAAAAGTTGAAATAGTATAATATTTATTTTACCTAGATTAAAGGGCTATTGTGAAGATTAAATGCGATCATCTGTGATAATTTATCAAGTGTAATACACATGCAAGACATAGTTATTATTTCATTTCTCATGGAAACCTCATCATAGCCTTGTAGCTAATGCTGACTCAATATTTTATTATCTATATTCTCAGTACATGCTCCACAGAAATAAATGCAGCTCTTTTACAAAACAAAATAACATTACACTTATTTTCACTCCTAATACAATGCACCGTATACATTGAGTATAGGGACCTGGCAATACAGTAAAATCTTCCAACCTGTATGCTGAGTCATGCTTTGCATCTAAGATGTATGCTGAGACAGATGTACTTTTAAAATGCCCTGACCACATTTCCATCTCCACACGCTCTACAGGGCCAGCCATTGCAAAAGACTGGTGATGATTTGCCTTTGAATCCCTTCCATTCTCTTGGTATGACCAATTATCAATCCAAAAGTATATGGCAGAAGAAAATTCACTCCAGGTATGCCTGTGTATCATCCCTCTTTTGGAATTAGAAGATGAGGAGTTAGGATTGCAAAATAACTTTGAGTCTAGTTACTTTATATAATACTACTTAAGTTACTCAAATTTCAGTTTCAGCAAGCCCTTTAGGACCCATTTTACCTCTCTACTCTTAGCTTGAGAAACAAAGGGCTATCTCATATTCCTTTTACTTTTGTCCACCAGGCAGTGGCTACTCAATAACGTATGCTCTCCCTGCCATCCCAAATTTAGCCAGGGAGTCAGTGTGCATTATGCCTCTCTGTCTCTCTCTCCCTCCATCCCTCCCTCCCTCTCTGCTTTCCTTTCTTTTTTGATAGTCTACTTCTCTCTCTGAAGAAAAGTTGGCAGAACATTCTCATCTTTACATCTTTATTTTCCATATCAACAAACAACACCAAAGGAGTCTATCAGATTTTTCTTAAGGGGTAGAGTCACTACAGATAATTTCTTTGTGTAAGGAGATAGAGAAATTTCAATCACTGCTCTAAATATGACTTTCCCAGAGCACGAGAGAAAAGCACCCCAAAGTTAAACTCCATTTAGATATCCCATTATCTGTTCTTGCTACCCTGTTCTCAATATACAACTCCCTGGTACCTCCTTTTTCTCATCAGCTTGGGAGGAAAGCTTATTACTGTAGAAGTTCCCTCACTGTGAAATCCAGCCTTCTTTCTTTCTAATATGTGTATTAATCAGTTCAGGCTGTCATAACAAAATACCATAGACTAAGTAACTTAAACAGAAATCTATTTTCTTACAGTGTTGGGAGCTGGAATTCTGATTAGAATTCCAGCAGGGTTTGGTTTCTGGTGTTGGCTCTCCTCTTGGCTTGCAGATGGTCTCCTTGCTGTGTCCTGACATGGCCTGTCCTTAGGGCATGCACATGAATAGAGAGAGATCGCCATCTCTCTGTCTCTGTTAATGAGGCCACCAATCCTGTCGAATTAGGACCTCACCCTTATGACCTCACTTAACCTTAATTACTTCCTAAAACCCTCTCCAAATATAGTTACATAGGAGCATAAGGTTTCAACATAAGAATAGGGGGGAAATACAATTCAATCTTTAGCAGTTTGTTTCTACTAATGTGTTTGATCCAGTGGGTCCCAAACTCCTTGAGGTGTCAGGGAGATGATAGACATCCAATGCCAAGGCCACTGAGAGGCCACCATATCAGTGTATGCTGCAGCTAATGGCTGCATACATTTATCTGATGTTTTCTGCTCAGTACCTGCCTTTTGTTGTTGCTTCCCTGTCCTGTCATTCTTTTCTCTCTCTCTCTCTGCCTCTCTTTTCACTTTCTCTCTCACACCACACACACACACACACACACACACACACACCTCCCAAGGATAAGTATTAATTTTCAGAGACAACATGTTCTAAGCTCCAGGACACAAACTAGAATGCTGCCAGAGCCAGCAAGGTAATGTAAATATAAAACAGGATGAATTCAGCCTCTTCATCCTGTCTATATTCCTTTGTAACCCTTGATCTAAGTACATTAGAAGGAAGAGAAATATCTTCCTAACTAACCCATGATTGGTAAAACTACCTTATTCCCAGTGGATTTTGTATCTACCATAACAATGAAGAACTAACAGGGTTATTTCTCTTCCTTTACCTGTCACCCTGCACTCCTTTTAACTGCACCCACTCTGGTCTGTGGAAAGAATAAGTGAGAATTCTTGTTTCACTGGGTGCACCCTGAAACTCTCAAAGTGGAAGTGAGTGTTTTTAAGTGTTTGGTTATATTCTCAACCAACTACCATTCTCTCTACTCTGTTTCAGTCAGGGGTGGGGTTCGGTTGCTTTTCTTATTCCCACGGAATCTCTACTGCTTCCAAAAAAAAAAAAAAAGCACAATGGAAGTTGATCAACGTCTTGTTCTGCTGAGAATTGTTTCAACAGTAAAGGACTGAGATGACATTGGGGAGTTTCTCCTTCTGGTCAGCAATAAACACCCTCTCAACTGCTCCCCTGGCTCTCAGCCAGATGTAGCTTCATAAGGGCTCTCATCTTTAGATTGCCATGCAAATCTGTTCTTTCTTCTTCTCTAGAGAGTAACCTAGGAAAAGCATCCCTCATGGAGTCAAATAGTTTCTTTCAGACTCTGTGCCCAGTAAGTATTAAGTCTTCATGTATCATGTTATTTTGCCTTCATGTATCAAGTTCTGTAAATTATTTGGTCTTCATGTATCATATTCAGTAAACACAATGTCAGTTTCTTAATCTACCCTGCACTGTGCCTACCCCATGTCTACATTGCAACCCCTGCATGCTCACATACATTGATGTGAGCCTATCTCCAACATTGAAGAGCCTGAGGCAAAAGGACAAAGGGAGGCCACATACCATAGGTTTAACTTTACTTATAAATTAAACTAATAATATTCAACAAATATGTCCCATTCTCCTACTCTCAGAACATTCTAGAAGCTCGTGTTTGAATTTAGAATTCTTGGACTTTTCAGAATTCATTGTGGTAGTGTGGGGAGCATCACCCTCTCCACACTGCACTGCAACCTACCTTCTTGTCACCTCCTAACTCTGTCTCAAATGTCAGAGCCCCACCCCCCACCCACCAACACGCACAGGTGTTTGTCCATTTTGGAGGAGAATGATAAATTTGAACCTCAGTTTATTTCGGTATAATATTAAACCCATGATATGTATAAGATAGAGCTGTCCAGAGACTTAAATTATATAAAGTGGTTTGAGCATTGGGTTTTGTACATAGCAGGCTCTCAATAAATGGTTGTTTTCCTCATTTCTTGTAATTTTCCCTTCTCATGTACTATTATTCTATGTCACAGTTGAAGAAATGGAAACATGGACAAAGAATGGGTTTCAATCCACATATGATATCCTGCCCCTTTTGTGTTAGGCATGCTACAATGAAAATGCTACATGTCCAAGTACAGAAAACCTTTTAACATTAATTAAAAACTTCAAGTGCAGACACACATGGAAACCCATAGCTTTCTCCCCTAATCTCCCAGACACTAATCTACTTTTTCTGAAAAGTAGACAAGAGAGGGAATACAAAAAGGAACAGGAATAATAACCAAGTCTCAGGGTGTGTATGTGGATAACTTTTTAATTAGGAGAAGCAAACAGTTAAATTCAGCCTGAGATGTGGGACTCCTATTTTTATCACTCACTATTCTAGGAAAGCTGAGATTTGGTTTTGCCAGTAAAGAAAAGTCACATGTTATGAAGATGGCTGTGAAGGTAAATTTCAACAGCTATTCAGTACCTGCTGGTAATCCCAGATGTCAGGCAGAAGATACTGAGGTGAGAGTTAGTGGAAAAGGAGGGGAAGCCCACAGGTTAGCTTCCAGAGGATATCCTGGGCGTTCCTTCTTTCTTTTTTTTTTCTGTTTGCTCTTTCATTATTATTATTATTATTATTATTATTATTATTATTATTATTATACTTTAAGTTTAAGGGTACATGTGCAGGTTTGTTACATATGTATACATGTGCCATGTTGGTGTGCTGCACCCATTAACTCATCATTTAGCATTAGGTATATCTCCTAATGCTGTCCTTCCCCCCTCCCCCCACCCCACAACAGGCCCCGGTGCGTGATGTTCCCCTTCCTGTGTCCAGGTGTTCTCATTGTTCAATTCCCACCTATGAGTGAGAACATGCTGTGTTTGGTTTTTTGTCTTTGTGATAGTTTGCTGAGAATGATGGTTTCCAGCTTCATCCATGTCCCTACAAAGGACATGAACTCATCATTTTTTTATGGCTGCATAGTATTCCATGGTGTATATGTGCCACATTTTCTTAATCCAGTCTATTATTGTTGGACATTTGGGTTGGTTCCAAGACTTTGCTATTGTGAATAGTGCCGCAATAAACATACGTGTGCATGTGTCTTTATAGCAGCATGATTTATAATCCTTTGGGTATATACCCAGTAATGGGATGGCTGGGTCAAATGGTATTTCTAGTTCTAGATCCCTGAGGAGTCGCCACACTGATTTCCACAATGGTTGAACTAGTTTACAGTCCCACCAACAGTGTAAAAGTGTTCCTATTTCTCCACATCCTCTCTAGCACCTGTTGTTTCCTGACTTTTTAATGATGGCCATTCTAACTGGTGTGAGATGGTATCTCATTGTGGTTTTGATTTGCATTTCTCTGATGGTCAGAGATGATGAGCATTTTTTCATGTGTTTTTTGGCTGCATAAATGTCTTCTTTTGAGAAGTGTCTATTCATATCCTTCGTCCACTTTTTGATGGGGTTGTTTGTTTTTTTCTTGTAAATTTGTTTGAGTTCATTGTAGATTCTGGATATTAGCTGTTTGTCAGATGAGAAGGTTGCAAAAATTTTCTCCCATTCTGTAGGTTGCCTATTCACTCTGATGATGGTTTCTTTTGCTGTGCAGAAGCTCTTTAGTTTAATTAGATCCCATTCGTCAATTTTGGCTTTTATTGCCATTGCTTTTGGTGTTTTAGACATGAAGTCCTTGCCCATGCCTATGTCCTGAATGGTACTGCCTAGGTTTTCTTCTAGGGTTTTTATGGTTTTAGGTCTAACATGTAAGTCTTTAATCCATCTTGAATTAATTTTGCCTTGTCGTGTCTCCAACCTCAATTTATATCATTCTAATTCAGCCATGCAGGCTTGTGTTCTAATGGGGCTTTTTATAAAACAAACAAAAAAACCCCGACTTTATTGAGATACAATTCACAAACCATATAATTCATTCATTTAATATGTATAATTTCATGATTTGTAGTATATTCTCAGATATGCATAGCCATACCACAGTCTATTTTAGAATATTTTTATCACCTCAAAAAAGGGCATACCCATTAGCTACTATCAGTTCCCTATCCTGCTATCCCCCACCTCCATCCCTAAGCAACCACTAATCTACTTTATGTTTCTTTATTTTCGTATTCTAGATTTTCACATGAATGAAATAAAGTAGTAAGTTTTCTTTTGTGACTGTCTTCTTTCACCATAATGTTTTCAAGTTTTATTTATATTATAGCATGTATCAGTCAGTACTTCCTTTCTTTTTATGGTCAAATAATATTCCATTGTATTGATATACCATACATTGTTTATAAATCTATTAATGTACATTTGGGTTGTTTCTACCTTTTGGCTATCATGAATAATGCTGTTATAAACATTCACGTCCAACATTCTAGTAGTAGAATTGCTGGGTCATATGGTATCTATATGTTTAATTGTTTTAGAAACTATCTGTTTTCCAAAGAAGTTGTACCATTTTACATTCCTACCCACAGTGTATGACAATTCTAATCTCTCCATATCCTCACCAACACTTGTTGTTATCTGACTTTTTAATTATAGCATATGCAATGAACTGAATGTTTATGTTCCCCCAAAATTTATATGTCTAAATCTTAGATCCCAAGGTGATAGCACTAGGAAGTGAGGCCTTTGGGATCCAATTAGATTGTGAGAACAGAGCCATCATGAATGTGGTTGGAATCCTTATAAAAGAGATCCCAGAGAGCTAGCTCACCCTTTCCACCATATGAGGATGCAGAGAGGAGGTGCTGTCTATGAGGAAGCATGGCCTCACCATACTCCAAATATGTTCATGCCTTGATCTTGGACTTCTCAGCCTCCAGAACTGAGGTACATAAATTTATATTGTTTGCAAGCCATTCATCTTAAGGCACTTTCGTTGGAGCATCTTAAATGGACTAAAATATCCTACTGGATGTGAAATGTTATCTCATTGATGTTTTCATTTACATTTCCTTGATTACTCAAGACAAAAAGCATAATTTTATGTACTTATTGGCCATTTTTATATTGTTTTTGGAGAAGTGCCTGTTCAAATTCGTTCTCCATTTTTAATTGGGTTGCCTTTTCAATATTGATTTCTTAGAATTGTTTATATGTTCTAGACAAATTATGATTTGCAAGTATTTGCCCTCATTCTATATATTGTCTTTTCACTTGTTTGACGGTGTCCTTTAAGCGCAGTAGCTTTTAATTCGAAGAAGACCAATTTATCTATTTCTATCTTTTGTTGATCTTGATTGTGCTTCTGAAATTGTCTAGGACTTTTTTTGCTAAATACAAGTTCATAAAAATTTATCTCACTGTTTTCCTCTAAGAGTTTACAATCTTAGCCTTTAACTGTTATTTTCTCTGCCTCAGATACTTTTCATCTGGCACTTACCATGGTTAGTGTTTTCACTTTTCAGATCTTTTCTCAAAAGTCATGTCTTCAGAAAGGTCTTTGTTGACCATTCTATCTAATTTTGACTTTTCTTTCCATATATTTCTTGATCACAATACCATAATTATTTCCTTTAAAGTAGTTTCCACAATCAGAAATATACCATCTATTTGTTTACTTACTTATTGTCAGTTTCTACCTACTAAAATATAATCTCCCAGAGTGCTAGGTTATGGTTGGCTTCCTAGCACTAGCACTTCTTAAGTGCCCAATAAATAATACATTAATGAATGGAGAGTGACAGAAAGAAAACTCATGCAGGGTCAGAGACGGGGAAATTCCTGATGAGCCTAATAGTAGGTGAATCTATGGCTTGTGTTAATATATTCATCTATTAAGCAGATACTTAAAAGATGTGTTCTGTCTATATTCGAAGATCAAGGTAAGACATTGGGATCAGCATCCAAACAGAAGTTTGGAAAAAAATAAAAGAGATAATTAAGCAGCAGAAATCTGGATACAGAAAATGAGGCTGATATTTAAAGATCACCTTAAATTATTGATCTAGTCACAAAAGGTCAATTCTGTGAATACAGAAGTAATTTTCACAAAGTAAATGCATTACAACCTGAAATAATTTCCACATGATAATGCATATTCCACTAAAAAATTAATTAAAAATAAATGATTATGAAACTCTGTTCTTTGAATATAAAATTATTTTTTTCTGAGAACTTGTAAAATTTTCTAGCTTTCAACAACATGAATAAAAATGCCTTTCTTAGATCTTCTCACACAAAATTATGCTATACCATAGGAGCTATCAATCTCTAGATCCATTATACTTAAAATTTTGATATTATCTTGTATTACCTTCTGACTGTACACCATTCCATTTACTACCAGTTTAGACATTATTGTTTCCTGATGTTTCTGCCACAATATTTTTCAGGGTCATCTACAATTACCAGCCTAGGTCATGACATCAGTAGGATTACTACATCTTTCAACCAATATTTCTGCTTCTAGATATTTTCCACTGCAGTCTCTTTTTCTCATTCTCACCTGAAATATCTTTCAGAAACACTAGTTCATTTCTTTACTTCCTCATCAAGGAAGCTCTTCAGGTATTTTAATTGAAATCTATCTCTAGGCTAGAATTTCAAGCTCTTGGTGAACTACGCCAAATTTCTGTCTCTCTGCTAGTTATGGTTAATTCTTCGCTATCTGTTGGACTTGCCAGGATTATTCTTCCTTTGCCCATTCTTTCTTATCAATCTAGAACACCTCTCTGCTTCCCTCTATTTATCTAAATTTTATTTTGTTTCATGGCATTTGACAATTTAGGTCTTATTTCCCCTGTCCCTGCTCTTACCCACTCTGCACAGCTAGAACCACAGATATCTTAATGTAAAGGTTTAGTCTCTTTCCAACCAACAATCCAGTCTTAACAAGAGTCAAAAAATTTTCAAAGGAATATTATCAGTTTTTAAATGGCTTAAAAAAAAGAAGACATTTAAGCATGTTTTTTCATAGAAGAGGGGGAACTAGAGGCAAGAGGGCAAATGAACTTACAGTCAAGATAGAGAAGGATTCCATGCAAAATGTATAGAGAAGACAGAAGCAACAAAGAAATGGCAGAGTAATAGTGACGGTATATTTAATAGTGATAGAGAGGAAAAAATACACTTTTCCACTGTGGTAAAAAGAAGAAAGACTGCGTTTAAATTAAGAGAGAAATTGAGGTTGTGAGGAAGAAAATTAGAGAAACTCTTGTTAAAGCTGTACCGCTTAGAGGATCTTCTATGAGAGCTGCACAAAGGATTAAAGTGGAGTCAATGATGTATATCAAGCAGAAATTAAGAATATTTTAGTGTAGTGCCAGCTTCTGCAGGGTCTCTAAAATTAGGTTTGTCGCAATGATTATGGAGACAAACTGACCTACATTTTACTCTTATAATTGACTCTGCAGTCCTTGACAAACAAGGTCACTGAAAACGCTTCAGTGTCCTCATCTGTTGATTGGGTCTTTGTGAGAACTGAATGAAGTAATGTATGTGAAGTACTTAGCACAATGTTTGGCACATGGTAGGAACACAATGGATTTTGCTGTCATTATTCATCAATCAGTTATCTGAAATGCTGACAATTTTCTGAAACATTGCAGTTTTTTTTTTATGAGACCCAGAGGAATCCTGTACCCATAATTAAAAACATATCAGGGAGAAGACTTCCCATACGACAAGAGATGAACAAATAAGAAAGGTACATGCTTCAGTTTACATTTTTGCAGTAATGGCTAAAAATGACTAAATGATGTTTGTCCTAATTAACATTACATTCTAATTATGTGTATAGGAAACTGTCATTCACAGTATTCTTTGTCAGAGAAAATATTTGTTAGTGAAATTCTAAACTTCGTGAATTAAAAAGAAAAAATATATGCAAGCTATATTTGTGACCAATGGCTCATGTGCAGAGCAACAAGCGAAGAAGAGTTAATTTTTAGAGGAAAAAGTTTTAAAATTGGATCATATTGAGGAACTGTAATTCAATAGACCATGGGATTTACCAACAAAAATATCAAGAAAATAAAATAATAGTTTCTGTCTCAGAGAGAGGAATACTACAAGTTGATGAATAAGTTCTGGGAATTATTCAAATGCTGAAAGCAGCTTTTAAAGTTCAAAATTAGTTCTAATGCTATCAAAAACACTGCAGTAAGATGCCTCAATTTGTTCAAAAAGAATAGAATAAAAAGATTTGTCTGACAGAAGAATGCAGGAGATATTGGATGGGAGAGTCCCTGGAAGGCCCTTGAGCCTCAATCAAGAGCCATATTCCATGTTGAAATAACGAATCCTTAAATGTCTAAGAGAAAATTACTTCATTTTTCTAACATTTGAAAAATGCATCTCTTCAGCCATTCAGTGTCTATTCTAGCCCTTTGGGTGTACCAAGGTAATAAAGAAATGGTTGTGTTTGCTTGTGAGAAGTTAAAGAGAATATTTTTAATGACACAGATATTCTAGTGACAGTGAAACAGACAGACATGGAGGATGGTTTTATTGAACATCATTGTACATACTAGGAGCATGTCTGGGCACTTCTCTTATGCATCTCTTCTATCCTAATAATCCCACCTCTTACCCTGGCCCACCTTTTACCCCAGCCATCCCTCCAGATACTAGTTTCCCAAGGCATGACTAGCTTCTCACAGGTGCAATCTAATAGACCCTCCCTTGCACCTGCACACTTTCCGCCCCAGTGTCTTAGAAATCTATTTGGCACTCATGCAGAAGTGTGGGGTTTTGGCCAGGGTGGGTACATTAGACCAATAGGAAATGGAAGCCAATTCTGAAGTGCATTTTATAAGATTCCTCAGAAGTGAAGTACTCATACTCTCTACTCACAGAATTGGCCCCCATGATAGACACATTTTGTTCCTATTTTTTCTCTGTGTACTCAAGTGTCCCTCACTCTTGCATTGAACTCATCATTTTTTCATGTCATTTGCATTTTAAAATAAACGCACAGAATAACCAATTAAATAAAGTATGTAGAGCTATATGGTTACCGGAGCAAAAACTAACTTTGATTATTTTCTGAAAAGGAATAAAAAGGAAAAACTATTATGTAAAAGGCAGAAGTAACTGCTCTGTCTTTGCCTGGGTTCCCTTGAAGTAGAGGCTGAGATGGAGCCTTGGGTTTAATTTACTTGAGAATGTAACTAGGAATGATGAATTCATGTCCTTTGTAGGGATATGGATGAAACTGGAAAACATCATTCTCAGTAAATTATCGCAAGGACAAAAAACCAAACACCGCATGTTCTCACTCATAGGTGGGAATTGAACAATGAGAGCTCATGGACACAGGAAGGGGAACATCACACTCCGGGGACTGTTGTGGGGTGGGGGGAGTGGGGAGGGACAGCATTAGGAGATACACCTAATGCTAAATGACGAGTTAATGGGTGCAGCACACCAACGTGGCACATGGATACATATGTAACAAACCTGCACATTGTGCACATGTACCCTAAAACCTAAAGTATAATAAAAAAAATGCAAATGACAGACAATAAAGTTGAATTTACATTACATAGAAGAAAAGCTCTCAAAACTAGCACCATTGTCTTTCTTTGTGTCAAGACAGATTTAATCCATAGCCTGTGTGTAAATGTCAGTTTTATGTGTCCACTTGGCTAGGCTATAATACCCAGTAATACAACCGAACACCAACCTAGGTGTTGCTGTGAATGTTACTTTGTAGATATGGTTAACATCTATAATCCACTTTCTTCACGTAAAAGAGATTACCCTGGATAATGTGGGTGGGGGTCATCTAATCAGTTGAAAGACTTTAAAAGCAGAAACTAGATGACTGGCTAGAAGCACTAGTGTGCGAGGCTCTCACAGAGAGGAGACGGAGTGGTGAGTAAACACTAGCTTTTTAAGTGCATCATCCAGGGGGCCACATTGGGATTCATTAAGGAAGCAATGTCAATCCATGGATAGCAGAGAGGAGTGAGGCAGGACAGCTGCCTCTCTGGGATTGATGTGGAGCAAGGGGAGGCGCCCTATGGAAGGGAAGTGTGAGTGAGTGAAAACCCTCAGAAGCCATATTTCTGCCACTGATCTTTGCAATCCCAGGCACGGGAGATCCCCCTGAACCACTCAAGACCTCCAGACCAACATGGAGAGCAGCTCAGGGCAAAGCCACTGCTCAGGCCCACATGGAGCCCCATGAAACTTGGGTCCATGAGCAACTTGGAGCCAGCTGCTAGACCTGCCAACAAGAGAGGCTACACTCTTGCATACCCACAGCATAGGGGCCACATCCACGGTGCTGAGGAGCAGCCTACAGACTTCATCTCTGCTGCACCTCGCCAGGTGTATTAGTCTATTTTCACACTGCTGATAAAGACATATCCAAGACTGGGCAATTTACAAAAGAAAGAGGTTTAATTGGACTAGCGGTTCCACATGCTGTGGAAGCCTAACAATCATGGCAGAACACAAGGAGGAGGAAGTCATGTCTTACATGGATGGCAGCAGGCAAAGAGAGAGAACTTGTGCAGGGCAACTCCTCTTTTCAAAACTGTCAGATCTTGTGAGACTTGTTTACTACCATGAGAACAGCATGGGAAAGACTTGCCCCTATGATTCAATCACCTCTCACCAGGTCCCTCCCACAACACATGGGAATTCAAGATGAGATTTGGGTGGGGACACAGCCAAACCATATCACCAGGCAAACCCCCCTGGGCAACCACCCCAAACCTGTCTGAGTACTCCATCTAGTTCTCCATTTCCCTGGGATGGAGTAACCAGAAGTAACCAACAGGCCCACTAGGATAACTTGCTGCCACCGCTTGACCCTTACTGCTGTCAGGCTGGGGAGGGAGCAAAGAGCCTGAGAACTGTCCCAGGCCTCTGTACAGAAAAGCCTCAGGGCTGTTTTCCACTTGGGTCCTTGTCCCTGCTACTCCTCACTCGACAAGAGGGATGGCCTGCTCCTGCCTGCCCTACCCCTGCCTGATGACTTCAGTGGTGGTGGCCTTGCATTTCTTTGGGGTGGAACTCCCACAGCCAACCAACAGGCTCTCTGGCATTGCTGCCACAGCAGTACCCGCCCTTGCTGTCATCAGGCTAGTGAGGAAACAAAGACCCTGATTCCCTGATTGCTTTGCTGGCACCCCCAGTAGCCACAGCCACCCTATGGGGAGAAGGCCAGCCTGTCCTCCCCACAAACTGCTGCTGCCCTGCTCCTCACCAAGCAAGCCTTGCCAACCTCCACCATGGGCCCACAACCTAGCTGTTCCACCCTCAGCTGAATATTCCTATTGGCAATGGCTTTGTGCATCTCTTGGGTGGTGTTTTCAGAGGCAATTAATCAATTATTGAAGACCAATAATTCAAATCAACTCAAAAAAAAAGAAAAATTATTTTAAAAAATGATCAAAAAACTCTGAGAAATATGGGATTATGTAAAGAGACCAAATCTACAACTCAATACATTCCTGAGAGAGCAGAGAGAATAAATAACATGGAAAATATATTTGAAGATATTGTCCACGAAAATTTCTCTAATGTCACTAGAGATGTTGACATATAAATTCAAGAAATACCAAAAACCCTGGTGAGATACTATAAAAGACAACTATCCTCAAGGCACATAGTCATTAGATTAATTGAGGTCAACACAAAAGAAAAACATCTTAAAGGCAGCTAGAGTTAAGGGTCAAATCATGTACAGCGGGAACAATATCAGGTTAGCAGCACACCTCTCAGCAGAGACACTGCAAGCCAGAAGAAACTGGGGGCTGATTTTCAGCACCATTAAAGAAAAGAAATTCCAACCAATAATTCATATCCTGCCAAACTAAACTTCATAAATGAAGGAGAAACAAAATTCCTCTCAGACAAGAAAATATTGAGGGAATATGTTTCAACTATGCCAGCTTTAAAAGAGATCTTTAAGGAAGTGCTAAACATGAAACTAAAACAATGACACTTGCTACCATAATGACACATTTAAGCACATAGCCCACAGGCACTATAAAGCAATCACAAAATCAAGTCTATATAACAACCAGCTAACAACATAACAGGGTCAAAATCTCACATATAAATGTGAATCCTAAATGTAATGGGTTAACATCCCATTTAAAAGACAAAGTGGCAATTTGGATAAAAATCCATGATCCAACCCTCTGATGTCTTCAAGAGACCCATCTCACTATAAGGAGACCTTCAGGCTTAAAGTAAAGGGATGGAGTAAGATCTACCACGTAAATGGAAAACTTAAAAAGAGGAGTTGCTACTCTCATACAAGATAAAATGGACTTTAAATCAATATGAAGAAGGATATTACATAATGATAAACGATACAATCAAAAAAGAAGACTTAATTATTTTAAATATATATGCACTAAACATTGGAGTGCTCAGATTCATAAAACAAGTTCTTCTTGGCATAAAAAATAACTTTGATAACCACAAAATAATAGTGGGAGACCTCAGCACCTCACTACGGTGTTAGATCAATCATTGAGGCAGAAAACTGATAAATAAATTCTGAATTTAAACTCGACACTTAATCAATCGAACCTAATAGGCATATATGGAAAATCCCACCCAACAACTAGAGAATATTCATTATTGTAAACTATGCATAGAACATATGCTAAAATTGACCAGATTCTCAGTCATAAAGAAAGTCTCAATGAATCCAAAAAAATCAACATGGCACATGGATACATATGTAACAAACCTGCACATTGTGCACATGTACCCTAAAACCTAAAGTATAATAAAAAAAAATTTTTTTTGAAATCATGCCAAGCTTACTCTTGGACCACAGTGCAATAAAAATAGAAATTACTATCAAGAGGATCTCTCAAACTGCACAAATTCATGGAAATTAAACAACTTGCTCCTGAATAACTCGTGGTTGAACATCTAAATTAAGGCAGAAATTAAAAATATATATTTGAAATTAATGAAAATAGGGATACAAGCAACCAAAATCTCTGGGATACAGATAAAGCAGTGTTAAGAGGAAAGTTTATAATGCTAAATGCCTTCATCAAAAAGTTAGAAAGATCTCAAGTTAATAATCTAACTTTGCACCTACAGGAACCAGAAAAACAATCCAAAGCTAGCAGAAGAAAAGAAATAACTAAAAGTAGAAAAGAGCTTAATGAAATTGACATGTGAACAGTCATACTAAGGATTAATGAAACCAAGAGTTTCTTTTTTGAAAAAATAAATAAGATCAAAGACTGTTAGCTATATTAACAAAGAAAAAAACAGGAGATCCAGGTAATTACAACCAAAAATGACAAATATGACATTACAACCAGTCTCACAGAAATACAAAAGATCTTCAGAGAATACTATGAACAACTGGATGCACACAAATTAGAAAATCTAGAAAAAAATGATAAATTTTTGGAAACACACAATCTCACAATGAATCAGGAAGGGATTGAAACCCTGAACAGACCAATATCAAGTTCTGAAATTAAATCAGTAATAAAAACCTACCAACCAAAAAATTCCCTAGACCAGATGGATTATCAGCTGAATTCTACCAGACACGCAAAGAAAAACTAGTATCAATCCTACTGAAACTATTCCAAAAAATTGAGGAGGTGGGGCTCCTGCCCAGCTCATTCTATAAAGCCATTATCAGCCTAATGCCAAGATCTGGCAGAGACACAACAGTGAAAAAGAAAAAGAAAAAGAAAACTTCAGGCCAATAGCCCTGATAAACATAGACACAAAAATTTTTAAGAAAATACTATCAAACTGAATTCAGTACCACATCAAAAAGTTAATACACCATGATCAAGTGGGCTTTATTTCTGGGTGGGTATGTAAGGCTGGTTCAACATACACAAATCAATAATGTGATTAACCACATAGGCAGAATTAAGAACAACAACTATATAATCATCTCAGTAGATGCAAAGAAAGGTTTCAATACAATCCAACATTCCTTATGATAAAAACCTCAGATGAGGCATTGAAGGAACACATCTCAAAATAATGAGTCATCTATGAAAAACCCATAGCCAACATAATACTGAATTGAATGGGCAACAATTGGAAACTTTCCCCCGAGAACCAGCACAAAACAAGGATGCTGACTCTCACCACTCTTTTCAACGTATTACAGGAAGTCTTAGCCAGAGAAATTAGGCAAGAGAAATAAATAAAAGGCATTCAAATAGGAACATAAGAAGTCAAACTATCTCTCTTCACTGATAATATGGTCCTATACCTAAAAAGTCCTAAAGACTCTATAAACGGCTACTAGAAGTATAACATCCAGGCTTATAATAAAATCAAGAACACAATATCACTTTAAATAGCCACAAATAAATGAAATATCTAGGAATACAGCTAATCAGGGAGGTGATAGATCTCTATATGGAGTACTACAAAACACTGCTGAAAGAAATCAGAGATGACACAAATAAATGGAAAAACATCCCATGCTCATGGATTGGAAGAATCAATATCATTAAAACAGCCATACTGCCCAAAGTTATTTACACATTCAATGCAATTTCTACAAAACTACCAATGTCATTTTTCACAGAATTAGAAAAAGCTATTATAAAATTCATATGGAACCAAAAGAGAACCCAAATAGCCAAAGCAATCCTAAGCAAAAAGAACAAAGCCGGGGCATCACACTACCCAACTTCAAACTATACTGTTAAGGCCACAGTAACCAAAACAGTTTGTACAAAAACAAACTCACAGATCAATGGGACAAAATAGAAAACTCAGAAATAAAGCCTCACAATTATAATCATCTGAAATTCAACAAGGCTGACAGAAACAGGCAATGAGGACAGATTCCCTATTCAATGAGTGGTGCTAGGATAACTGACTAGCCATGTGCAGGTGAATGAAACTAGATCAGTACCATTTACCATATGAAAAAATTAACCAAATGGATTAAATATTTTATTTATTTATTTATTTTGAGATTAAGTCTTGCTCTGCCATCCAGGCTGGAGTGCAGTGGTGCAATCTTGGCTCACTGAAACTTCCACCTCCCAGG
This sequence comes from Symphalangus syndactylus, assembly GCF_028878055.3. NCBI lineage: Eukaryota > Metazoa > Chordata > Mammalia > Primates > Hylobatidae > Symphalangus > Symphalangus syndactylus. The sequence continues at coordinate 60,393,120 of NC_072424.2, read as the reverse complement.
TTCAAGTGATTCTCCTCTCAGCCTCCTGAATAGCTGGGATTACAGGCATCTACCACCAAACCCAGTTAAATTTTGATATTTTTTTAGTAGAGACAGGGTTTCATCATGTTGGCCAGGCTGGTCTCGAACTCCTGACCTCAGTTGATCCACCCTGCTTGGCCTCCAAAATTGTTGGGATTACAGGAGTGAGGCAACATGCCCGGCCACAAGTGGAATAAATATTTAAATGTAAGACCTAAAATTACAAAAATCCTTGAAGACAATCTTGAAATATACTTTTGGTCATTGACCTTGGCAAAGATTTTTTGGCTAAGTCCCCAAAAGCAATTGCAACAAAAATAAAAATTGGACCTAATCTAATTAAAGAGCTTTTGCACAGCAAAATAAAATATCAATAGAATAAACAAACAACCTATAGAATGGGAGAAAATTTTCACGAACTATGTATCTGACAAAGGTTTAATATCCAGAATCTATAAGGAACTTAAGCAAATCAACAAGCCAAAAACAAATAAGCCTATTACGAAATGGGTAAAAGACATGAACAGACGCTTCTCAAAAGAAAACACACAAGAGGCCAATAAATATAAAAAATGCTCAGCATCAATAATCATCAGAGAAATGAAAATCAAAACCACAGTGAGATACCATCTCACACTAGTCAAATGGCTGTCATTAAAAAAAATATAAAAACAACACATACTGGTGAGGCTGAGGAGAAAAGGGAATACTTATGCATTCTTGGTGGGAATGTAAATTAATTCAACCACTCTGGAAATCAGTTTGGAGATTTCTCAAACAACTTAAAACAGAGCTACTATAACATTCAACCCAGCAATCTCATTATTGGGTAGACTTTCAAAGGAAAATATATCATTACGGGAAAAAAGATACATGCGGTGAAGTGGGGTTGTGGTGGGGTTGGGGGAGACAGGGGTGACCATGAAAGCCAACTAGAAGCAACTAGTATGTGCAACTCTCACAGAGAGGGTGTGAGTAAATATAGCACTTTCAACTAAAGTGGAACAGAAGTGTGAGTAAATATAGCACTTTCAACTAAAGTGGAACAGAACTGTGAGTAAATATAGCACTTTCAACTAAAACATCTAGGTACATGCATAGGGACTAATCAAGGAAACAACTCAACCCGTGGAGAATGGAGAAAAGCAAGGCAAGACAATGGTCCACCTGGGAGTGACATGAAGCCAGGGGAACCTCCTCCATCCAAGTAAGTGGCGAGTGAATCTGCGACCTGAGAACCCATACTTCTTCCACAGATCTTTGCAATCCTCAGGTCAGGAGATCTGCTCGTGAACCCTCTCCACGAGGACCTTCAGTCTGACACACAGAGCTACGTGGAGTTTTGGCAGAGCAGCCACTCAGGCACATGAGGAGATGGGAGAGCCTTTGATACACAGGCTCTCCAGGCTTCCTGGCAAAAGCAGCTGCAACTCTGGCAAAACAGGAGTTCAGACCCTTGTACATACCCCTAAGAAAGGGGGTCAATCCAGAGGGCTGAGCAGCAATAGTCTGCATGCCCCACTTTGATGGCACCTCACAGGATAAGACCCAGTAGCTTAGAATTCCAGCCAGCCACCTGTACCTGGCATTGTACCTCCCTGAGATGGAGCTTCCAGGGGAAGAAGTGAGCCATCATCGTTGCTGTTTGGGTGACTTAGCTGTTACAGGCTTAGGACTTTGGAGAGTCCAAGCCAACTAGGGGCAGAAGCAGGTCCCCAGTACAGCTGCTCTACAAACGTGGCCAGATTTCTTTTCTAAGCAGGCCCCCAATACAATTCCTCCTCACTGGCCAGACCCAACCAGGGTCTCTGGCCACCTCCACTGGTGTTGTTCGGCTGATAGAGATTTGAAACCTCCCTGGGACAGAGCTCCCAGAGGGAGGGGAGGACCGCCACCTCTGCTGTTTGGGCAACTTAGCCATTTCAGCCTTTGTGCTTTGGAGAGTCCAAGCTGAGCAGGGGTGAAAGTGGTCTCCAGCACAGCACAGCTGCTCTATGATAACATGACCAGCCTGCTTTTTTTTTTTTTTTTTTTTTTTTTTTTTTTTTGAGACGGAGTCTTGCTCTGTCACCCAGGCTGGAGTGCAGTGGCACAATCTCGGCTTACTGCAAACTCTGCCTCCCGGGTTCATGCCATTCTCCTGCCTCAGCCTCTCCGAGTAGCTGGGACTACAGGCGCCTGCCACCACGCCCGGCTAATTTTTTGTATTTTTAGTAGAGACGGGGTTTCACCGTGGTCTCGATCTCCTGACCTCGTGATCCGCCCGCCTCGGCCTCCCAAAGTGCTGGGATTACAAGCGTGAGCCACCGCGCCCGGCCAGCCTGCTTTTTAAAGTGGGTCCCTAATGCCATTCTTCCTTACCTGGTGGGACCTCCCAACTGGGGTCTTTACCCATCTCCTACAGGTGTGTTTGGGCTAGCAACAGATTTGTATCCCCAGACAGAGCTCCCAGAGGGAAAGGCAGGCCACCATGTTTGTAACTTTGCAGGCTTCATTGTTGATACCTGCAGGAACTGGAAAATCTGAGGTGAGTAGAGACTAGAGCAGGCTCCCAGCATACCACAGCAGCCCTATGGAATAGTGACCAGACAGTTACATGGGTGCCTGTTCCCATATCTCTTCACTAGGCAGTTCCTCCAGGCTTGGACCTTCAGCTATCTCCTGCCAGAGCTATAGAGCCAAGAACAGCTTGTTAACTTCCTGGACAGGGCCCCCAGGTACAACTGAAAGCCTCTCTGCCACTGCCTCTGCAGTGAAATTTCTGCCTCTGCATTTGCTACAACCAGTACTCAAGGGGGAGAAACCCACCCTTTCAGATAATTGAGAGGAAATATGACTGCAACTTTTAAGAAACACAGGGGAGTCACACAACCAAGCAAGGGTCTACCAACTGGCCAATACACCTAAGTATCACCTATTGGCTCATTCCCCAAAGGTTCAACATCAAAAACACCTTGCTAATATGCCCCTCTGAAACCAAAGACAAGAAGTCAGCTTCAAATAAAGACCTGCACAAAGCCACAGCCCTGTGAAAACAACCAGAAAATAAATTTATTGACTGTACTCAATCTATGCTGCAGTTAAAGAAACACCCATATGCAGAGATGAGAAAGAATGACTGCAGGAACACCAGTAACTCAAGTGGCCAGTGTCCTATGTCCTTCAAATGATGACAGCAGTTCTTTTTTTTTTTTTTTTTTTTTTTTTTTTTTTTTTTTTGAGATGGAGTCTCACTCTGTCGCCCAGGCTGGAGTGCAGTGGCGCAATCTCGGCTCACTGCAAGCTCCGCCTCCCGGGTTCACGCCATTCTCCCGTCTCAGCCTCTCCGAGTAGCTGGGACTACAGGCGCCCGCCACCACGCCCGGCTAATTTTTTGTAATTTTAGTAGAGACGGGGTTTCACCGTGGTCTCGATCTCCTGACCTCGTGATCCGCCCGCCTCGGCCTCCCAGTTCTTAACAAGAGTTCTTAATCAGGCTGAGGTTGCTGAAATGACAGAAATATAATTCAGAATGTGCATAGGAACGATCATCAAGATACACCAGGATGGCAAAACCCAAGCCAAGGAAACTAAGAGTCACAATAAAACAATACAGGAGTTGAATGATGAAATAGCTGGTATAAGAAACAACCTACTCATACCAGTTAGAATGGCGATCATTAAAAAAATCAGGAAACAAAAGGTGCTGGAGAGGATGCGGAGAAATAGGAACACTTTTACACTGTTGGTGGGTGATCATCAATATTCATATGATAGACTCTAGACACCAAGGCTCTGCTGAGCTTCCCTGGCTAGGCATAATCTGTGCATATTGTTACACTTTGTTGGTAGGAATTAACATTGTCCACAACTCCAAGGGAGATGACAACTGTAAGTTGGAAGCTAGACCCTCTGTGGTTGGAACTTACGCTTTCTCTTATATGCCTCGACTTTATTTAATCCTTTAACTATAGTATTACCATAACCATAAGTAAAACAGCTTTAGTGAGATCTGAGAGTTCTAGCAAATTATCAAACCTAAGAGCGGTCTTGGGCAATCCTGAGATTTGCAGTTGGTGTCAGAAGTAAGAGTGTTTTTGTGGATTATTCCTCTAATTTGGCAGGGACCCAGTTTCTATTTTTTGTTCTTCCCAAGGAATGGCTTCTATCCTGTAGTTTACTTTATGATCCAGGGTGGATGCTAGAATCCCAGGCATTGTATCATCATTTAAGCCTGAAAGAAGCAGAAAAGGTATCGTGGCAAGGAACAAATATTGTTCTTTTTTCTATACTTACTTTCTATATAACAAAAAATATTACCACCTGTATAACAAAACTATTTATATGAACTTTTTCATTGTTGTATTCATGGACAGTTGACATCAAGTTACATATTACCTTTGCTTTAAAATAAAACAAAGCCATTCATCTTGTTACTTGTTCCCAAAACATGACATACAAAATCATTCTTTAAAAAAATTGTTTTTGTAGTTGTCATTTGCATACATCTGAGAGAGACTCAACCTTGTTTTGGTCATTTCAAATAACTCTTTCTAGCATTTCTTTGATATGAAGATCTATTTTTAACTTTATTCACCCCTAACAGAGAGGGGAAGTACATATCTTCACTGACGCAAAGCTTGGTAAACTTGCTCTATGCAGCCCTCCTAGAAATTCTAAACATCATATTTAGTTACAACTCTGGCTGAGACTCAGTCACATGGCCACACTTAGCTGCAAAGGAACTTGGGAAGTATTTTCATTCAGGTGACAACATATCAAGTAAAAGTCAAAATTATGTTCCTTAAAGAGAAAGGGAACATAAAGCTTGGGTTAGTGATCTCTGGCACATGGTCTACAAATAGTCTCTTTAATCTAACATAAGAAATATATGTAAATAAACTGTTTGAGAAATAAAAAGTATTTTTATAATACCATTTTGATTATGGAAATAAAATATTTCAATATTGGACACATGGTTTTAAGAATCAATTATATAAAGTTACCCAATAAAAATATAAACAAAAAGACTCATACACAAATCTGCAGTATTATTCATAATAGACAAAAACTGGAAACCATCCAAATGTCTGTCAGCTAGTGAGATGTTTTAAAAATATGGTAAATTCAACAATGGAATACTATTCATCAATGAAAGAGAATGAACAACTGATTTTAAAATAACATGGATTTATCTTAAATCACTATGCTAAGTGAAAAAGCCATACAAAATACCGTTGTGCATGATTTCATTTGCATGGAATCTCTAGAAAAGGCAAATATGTAATGACAGAAAGCAAAACAAAGGCAGCAAAAAGGCGTAAGTAAAATTTTTGGAATAATGGGCATATTCCTAAAATTTGATTGTGATAATGATTACATGATCCGATAAATGTTCTAAAAGTCTTGAGTTATGTTCTTACAAGTGAATTTTACAGTATATAAATTTTGCTTCAATAAAATTATTTTAAAAAAATTAATTATGTGAGCTTTCAAGGAATATGTATCTAGGAACTTCCCAACCAAAAGGACAACCCTGTAAAAGTGAGTGTTCTATAGCAGTCATATGCAGTGACTCTTAAGTCTACCTGAGGACCCCTCTATATTATAATTCTATAATGAAGTTTACTACAGATAAAAATTCTTGTATCTTATCCTGCCATCCTATGTTGGAGCCAGATAATCTTCATTTTAATGAGCTATTGAAGCAATTATTTTTCACACTAACATTTGAGAACAGCTGGTCAAAAGAGATAGGTAATGTGGGTTAATAATATAGTACACTGAGGATTTGGGTTAGGAATAGATGGAAAGTTGAATATTTTTGAGCTCAACTAGGACTTCATTTTTATAGCATGATGCTATTATTAGTGTCAAATACAAAGAAAATAATCAATCTCTTCATATAAATAGAAATGAATTACTTTCAAGTTTCAGAACCAAAATATCTTATAAAATAATATAAATCTATAAAATAAGGTAAAGGCTTAGAACAAAATAAATACTTTGATTCAATGAAGGAAATATCAAGAAAAGGAAGAAAGGAATTTTGGGTGGGACTGAATGGGATTTAATTATAATATGCCAAATGGAATTTGTTTAAGTTGTTGACATAGTTCCTTTTTTAAATGTCAGAAATGTAATAAAAATATTCTAAATGCAGAAAAACAAGTTAATGACAATACAAAGAAATACTAAGTTTTGTCTGAGCTCTAGGGAGAAATATGATACAGGGTGGTTTCAAAATAGGAAATTAGTTTAATCAAGATTAAGAGGTCACAGTAGTGACGTTTTTGTAATACTAGATACATCATCTGCTTCAAAAGGCAGAGACAGTACATCTGTTTTTGCAGAGAAACTTGTCAGTTCAAAGAAGGTAAAGAGAACAGATATTAAAATATAATAACCATTATTTAATCCTGAATGACTGAATAAATGATGGTAATTTAGAAAGTGATTAAAAATGAGGTATGGAGTTAAAGAGCTTTGGGGAGCAAAAATAATTATTTCTCAAATAAAATCAGTGACAAATAGGGTTGCTATTTTTCATAGAAAATTCTACATTATTCTGGAGAACAGAGAAAATAACAAGCAGTTTCTTAGCACCAAAAAACATCACTTAGAAAGTTCTTTGCTTGAAATAGCAATTAGTAAGACTAATTATTACCTCAAAATGATATAAAGAAACCTAAAGTGCTCAGAGAAGGCATCTCAAATTATTTGGATTCTTATACTTGGAAAAAATTAGAACTTAAATGGATAAGTTTACTTGCTTATTTCCTCATTCTGTAAAATGTAGCTGGGGATATAACCTTCTTCAAACTATTTTGTGAGAATAAAGTTATATGACATGCAAAGTACTTAGCACAACTAACTACCCTTAAACAAAGCAGAGTCATTATTATTCTTCTTATGATGACTATTCTAAGGTAACCTAAGGACATCTAAATAAAAAGAAAAGACAACTCAATACAGTTTTATTCACCAAATTCGAAGACATTACAAATAGCGGTCATTCCCTTAATGTCGTTTTGAAAGGTTTATCTCCCAGCAACTTTGAGCTGTCTTTAGTTTCCGGCACCACTGATTCATGCTTCTCTCTGGTTTTAATCACATTTTTTTCCTCTGCTTGGAATTTCCATTTCTTCCTTTATCTTTCCCTACTTCTAACTGCCTAGCTTCACCTCGAGTTTTCTGACAAGCTTGAAAATTTGTAGCCCCACTAGTACTAGTTAAGTGTTCCTCCTAAAGGGATCCTATAATACTTTTTGTGTAATATTACCAGTTTTATCACTCTTTCATAACAATGTTTATGTTAGCCAACTGTCTTAAAAACAGAAGATGCTGTTTTGTCTTTGTATCTCTTTGTCAGAATAGAGGCTGGGTTTATCATAAGCACTTGGTAAATATTATTTGGATTTAATTGGCTTAAATCAGTATGTTAAAGCTGTGATGGACGTTAAAACTATTAATAGGTTCAAGAAGCATTTGAAAAATACACAGATGGAGGACTTATAAGAAGTGGATAAAGCAATACAGATATACTTAAAGATTATTATCATGGAGAACATTGCCCTCTAGGCAAATGCCCCATCATCAGTGGGTTGGTAATATTTAATTAAATAAACCATGGGCCACTTTCATTCTGGTGATTCTTAAGTTCTGGTTTATACTTATTCTTCTTTCTTTACTCTCTACTAATTTCTCATTCATTTGCCGAAGGCAGTAATATTTAAATAAATGTACTTAGAATTAAATAATCCCTTGATTTGTAAAATAAACATTTTCATTGACAATCTTTAATTGTATAAGAAATTATTCTTGTTCTTACAACTTTCAATCCTTAATTTTAAATGTAAATTGTGTCCAACAAAATGTGAAACTTACAAAGTGACTTACTACTCAAATAATTTGCATTTTTAGTACTAACTTGAATAGCAAACTGCAGATTTCCTTCTTTCTTTACAAAAATTCTTTTGAAAATATTTTCCATTTATTTGGTGTTGAAAGCAATTCAATTTATACTACCTTTCAATTCAACTGGTATGTATCTATTGATTAAGGAAAATGTAATTACAATATAATCTCTGAATTTATGTAATGTTCAACCTAGAGGGGAAGACCTTCATTCATTCACATGTTATTTTTGTCCCTGAAAAACAAATTTGCAGGGGTCTTCAATGGAAGACATTTATACTGAAAAAAAAAAAAAAAAACTGAAATAGATTCAAAACAAGAATTCAGGTGGCTTTAAAGGGAAAAGAGCTGGATGAAGAAAAACCAGTTAGATAATTATTGTAAATTATTGTAACAAAGTAAGAAAATATAGAATTCAGAAATAGGTCAGTGGCTATATTCTTTAAGAATAGGAACTTCATTTTTTAATATTACATAGCACCTAATAAACTGCCTTGCATAAAATCAGTGCTTAAAAAGTATTTGTTGATAGAATATAATTTTAAGGAATTTACTTGTATCCTAGTTTTATATTCTCTTTTCAGTATATGATAGGACTTAAAATGCTATGAATTCGATTTTAATCTCTTCATATTTTTTAGGTATTAAGAATAGATTCCTTGAAAGTATGAGTATATTAACTCATGTACATTATTGAAAGAATGTGGATTCTCAGTATAAATTTAAATACAAAGCTTAGATTGCAAACTCAAAAAGCTTGAAGTATCATGGAGAAATAATTTGCTACAGCTGCTATATATTTAGAACTCAAAACTATCCATGAGAATAGCAACAATGATATTTAAAATATTTTAGAAAATGAAGAATATTTTCCTCACTTTTGCTGTTGTAAGAAATATAGACATCGCACTACTCAATAATTGATTGCAAAAATTCTTTTCTGTGTGTATATACTACTGTCTTTTCTCTATCTTTTCTGTTTTTTTTCCTATTTTATTAATTATTTTAAAACAATCTTCGTAGGATGGAAAACTATAAGTCTTTATTTTAGGCTCCATGTTAGAGGCTGAGTTAATTTTTCTCTTTGATGTTTGAGTTGAAAGACTATTCCCTGGAATTCCAAAAAAAAAAAAACAAAAAAACAACCAGTTGGAGCAGCTATGCAGACCTCACCTCATGGTGGTTTGAATGATTTCCTTTATCTGTCTCCTTACTGCCAATATCTCATACTTGTCCATTGTAGATAAGAGCAAGTGGGATTTCAGTTTGGATATTGTTGAATAGAAGCTGTCAGAAAGAATTTGAACAGTTCAGCACTCCTGAAATGTATTACCCTCTTTCTAGTCCTCACTATCTACACTTCCCACATCTATGCATTGGCATCTGTGGCCCAATTCTAAAGTAGGCTGTTTCTGCTTCCTGTGAAGTTTATAGCAGCAGAAATACCATCTACAATTCTGTTACTACTCCCAGCATAATTTTTTTTCAATCAAGAACTCCTGAGAGCTTATTATCTAAGGAAAGCATATCATTCTACCTTTTATTTATTTTCACCCTTTTAACTTGTCTTTTAATTTTGTTTTCCTCTTGATTTTTGTCAAGGTTGTGACACTAAATCATTAAGCTTAAGCTACAAGGAGATCTTTAAGATAAAGATCAAAGGCAAATATGAAAAATCCCAACAGTGAAGTGTCTCTTCAGTAGGGAACACAAAATGTTGTATTATTAACACCATACACATGGTAATAATTAATTACATTTAAAATGAAAAGTGGGAAATCCCTTGCCAATGGAAACCTGAACTTGCATATTAATTTCCCAGAGAATCCATGGAGGTTTTTAAGCAAAGCAATGTATCTTCAGCATTTCTTAGAAAAAAAAAAATGGAATGGATCTTCCCTAAGCTGAAATATTGCTCTAATAAATAAGGCTCAATTGCTTTGGCATCGTTAACTGAAAACCATCATTACAATCTAAGTTTGTCTTGCATAAAAGAAAAATGTTACATTATTTTGAGAAATAAATTTTCTCAATCAAAAGGTTCTTGGGAACTCTAAAAGTTAAGTCTGACTCTTGTTGGTCTGTAATTGTATCTGCTCTGTCCTCATGAAATCTGTAGTCTCAAGACTGATAGAGAGGATGTATATCCTATTACATTTTAAAACTCCAACATCATGAAAGTTATAAAAGATTTAAAATAGTTATTTTATATTCAAGGACTTGATATAAAGACATATTCAGTAATACATACAGTACATTTTATTTTCAAACAAAATTATAAAAAGATGAAATGTTTGTATAATGAATATATTAATGCACTTTGATTATTATTATTATTATTATTGGAGACAGGGTCTTGTTCTGCTGCCCAGGCTAGAGTGCAGTGATGTGACCATGTCTCACTGCAACCTCAACTGCCTGGGCTTAAGTGATCCTCCTGCCTCAGCCTCCCCAGAAGCTGGGGCTACAGGTGCACACCACAATGCCTGGATAACTTAATTTTTTTTGTAGAGACAAGGTCTTGCTATATTGACCAGGCTGGTCTCGAACTCCTGGGATCAAGCAGCTCTCCCGCCTTGGCCTCTCAAAGTGCCGGGATTACATACATGAGTCACCACACCTGGCCTTTTATGGTATTTTAAAAGGAGATTTATTAAACTATAACCAGAGTCAAATGGTCTTCAAAGATAGAGAATTTTCTAAATTTAAAAAAAAAATTTAAATTTTTTAAAAATTGGTGAAAGTAGCAAATATTTATGGTGTACAATATAAATATACACGGTATATTTTATGTTGATTTATAGAAAATGGAAAACTATATTAGTTTTCTTTCAGAAAACTGCTTAAATTTATGATAAGCATTATCATATGTAGAGAATAATGCTTTCAAGTTCTTCATAGTTGTGTTTTCTTATCTAATTAAATGGCAGTAGGATTTTAGAAAAAATAATTATTAAAACATGTGGCCCTTTATCTTGTTACATTTACCTTTTACATTGAATTTTTCCTCTTTTTTAAGCATGAATGAAATTATTTAAGTTATTACAAATCAAGGAATTACTGCTAAAATATGTTTGTTCAGTTGGATTCTGAAAATTACTATGAAATATTCAGAAAATAGAACATTAAAATCAGCTTTCAATTCAAAGCCTCACTAAAATAAAGTTTACCTAACACAAAATATAGGGAAATTTAAATTATTTATCAAAAGGTTGAAAAGAAAGAAAGAAACCTTTACTTAGAATTGTTTTGCCATGATTAGCTGAAAGCCACCATTAATATTTAGGTGTTGTTTGGAAAAGATGAATGCTGATACATTTTCCATAAGAACTTTTTGGGACATATTCATGACGGAATTTTATTTCTCTCTCTCTCTCTTACTCTGTCTTTCTCTCTCTCTCTCTCTCTGTGTCTCTCTCTCTGTCTCTTTCACACAAACACACACACACACACACACACACACTAGGAAGAAATAAAGGCTAGTAGTGTCACAAAGAACACAGAAATGTCCTGAACAGACACTTCTCAAAAGAAGACATACAAGTGGCCAAAAAAAACATGAAAAAATTTTCAGTATCACTAATCATCAGAGAGAAGCAAGTCAACACTACAACGGAATACCATCTCACACCAGTCAGAATGGCTATTGTTAAAAAGTCAAAAGACAGCAGTTGCTGGTGAAACTGTGGAGAAAAAGAATGCTTATCCACTGTTAGTGGGAATATGGTTTCAGCCACTGTGGAAGCAGTTTGGAGATTTCTCGAATAACTTAAAACAGGGTTACTGTTTGACCCAGTAATCCCATTAGTGGGTATATACCCAAAGAAGAATAGATCATTGGACAAAAAAGATACATGCACTCCAATGTTCGTCACTGCACTATTCACAACAGCAAAGATATGTAATCAACCTAGGAGCCCATCAATGGTGGATTAAAGAAAATGTAGTACATATACACCATGGAATACTATGCAGCCATAAAAAAGCAGGAAATCATGTCCTCTGTAGCAACAGGGATGGAGCTGGAGGTCATAATCCTAAGTGAATTAATGCAGGAACAGAAAATCAAATACCACATGCTCTAACTTATAAGTGGGAGCTCAACATTGAGGACGCATGGACACAAACATGAGAACAAGAGACAATGTGGACCACTACAGGAGGGAGAGAGGAGGGTGTGCATTGAAAAACTACCTATTGGGTACTATGCTTACTACTTATGCTCACTACCTGAGTGCAATATACCCAGGTAACAAACCTGCACGGGTACCTCTGCATCTAAAATAAAAGTTGAATTTTTTTTTTTAAAGAAATGTTCTGACAGGTGTATGTACCTGAATATATTTACTGATAAAACATTTTTTATAAAAATCTATGATCAATCAGCCTGTACATATATGGCCGATACTGAACAGGTAAACTCAGTGCCTTTAATGTTTTTCATTTTATATTTTAAAAATCTGAGCTTTGAATAAGAATTTTATATACATGGGTTTAGGTTAATCAAAACTTTCTTCCATGTAACTACAACATCCATATGTTTAAATTTTGCCCTTAATTTTGCCTATATCCCTATTTACAATATTACAAATTTTTTTCTTAACTTCTGCATTATTTTTTCCTGAAATTTATAGATAATTGCTAAGTATTATTGACATATTTTGGATTATAATAGAACATTTATTTAAATTTGTACTAGAACCAGATTAAATATCATTCAGCTAATTATCACATTAGTTGTTGAAGACTCCAAATGCCTAGTTTTTCCCCTGTGGAATAGGAGAAATCGTTTTCAGTTTGGCATTCTGGCCTTCGCTTACCCCTATTTTCCTCAAATTCCTAGTAATACCACATTTCTGGTTCCTCAGACTTCTCAAGGACTATACTGTTGCTCTCTTCTGGCTCTCAGATGTTCTCATTCTCTCACTGCCTTCTTTTCTCTCTTCTTCTGGCTCCTGTTTGACTACAAAATTGTATAAATCTCGATCTTGGCTAAAAACATCTTTCCTTGACTTGAAGGTGCTTTTCACTGTTTTGCCTCTTCTTTTCAACTCGAATTTTTAGAAGGCATATAAACTCAGACATCATTACTCACACAATTCCCTCCTTGATCTTCTGTAATGTTGATTTTGTGCATGTAACTGAATCCAAATTGTTTTTCTTGTCTGTTTCCACTTTCTCAAGTTCTCTGATTTATGCCACAGTATACTCTCACTCAGAGAATTTGCTATGCTTACTTCCTATACCTTAATTATAATTAGCTATTTTGACAAAAAAGAGCCCAATATATAAAAGGAATATATTATATTTATGTGTATATTTTGCACATATAATGACACATCTTATGTTCCTTAATACATAAAAAAATTCCAGTAACATTTCTTATACTATTATAATTTGGGCATAAGTTTGGCTTAAGACTGTTTATCTATTGATGTGTGTCTGGTTAGCTTATCTTTGGCTTCTCTTGCCTTTATTCCTTCTATTTTTCTTCCACATTCATGGCCTCAATTCTCATGCTTATTAATCTATTTTCTGGCCCATACATTTCCTTGTACACTTCTTTCTAGGAATTATTTCAGCACTTCAAATTCAATTAGAGAACATTAGTGCATTTCCTTCCCTCCCAAACCTGTCAATGCTCCCTTGTTTCGTATTTTGTTAAGAGCACCACCAAATTAGGGGGACACTCAGACACAAAGACAAATACTCGGAGTAAATCCTGCTTGCCCCTGTTTCTCAAGTATAATCACCTATGAACTCTGTTGGATTTAGTCCTAATTTTCAGATAAATCTCTACTTCTCCATTGTCACCTCTTTGGTTTAGGGCTTAATTCTCAATTAAAATATTTTTTCAGAGCCTTAACTGATATTTTTACTTCCATTCTCTTTTCCTCATTAGTCTCTCATATGTAAAAGTATCTTGATAAAAATATAGTGTTATATATTCTGATACAAATCTTGAAATATGTAAACCAGTATATTCTCTTTGTACTTTTGCAGCACTTGAAATCCTCTCTGTGGGAGGAAATACATATTCTGAAATATCAGAAAATTTGAAATCTGTCTGCATTTTTATGTGGACAGCAACAGAATAACTGATATGGGGACTGTCTTTAAATATCTGAAAAAAAAAATAATGTCTGACAGCTAGCCAGTTCTTACTCAGTGTCCCACATCTATTCAGAGTAAGGGCTAGATGGGTTCTATTGTTATCCCCGTTTATGTGAGTAAACTTCAGCTTGAAGAAGTTAATGACTTTCCCACAGCCCTCATCCTATTAGGCTGTGAAATAAGGATTATAAATAAATGACTAATTTTAGAGCCCTCACTTAGGTTTGATATTTTATAGCCATGTCACTCAGTAAGTTCTGTTGAAGGAATTCAAATGCTACATGGAAGGAGATTGTAGGAGCATCAGACTTAATAGGAAAGATAAGAAGATGTTCAGATTTAGATTCATTAAGCTTATGAATGAATGTGCTGCAGATAGTCTTTTGGAAAGAAACCCTATCAGTAAAAATAGATATTTTAATATTATTCCATTAATATTACCATCTTAACTTATCATAGAATAAAACCTCTAAACATCAGAAAAGCTGAAATAATCAAATATGAACTATAGCAAACTCTGAAATAATACAGTGCTCACTATAAGCAATGAAGAAATGAGGAAGTAATAAGAGGACATAGAACCTATGAATGAAAAAAGAATTAAACACAGAACTAAAGTCAACATGTATGCCAGGTGGACCTCTCTAGAAGTATCAAAACTGTGGAAGAAAAAAAAGGAGCTTAAATATCTAGTAGGTCCTCATTAAAAGATGCTCAACATTACTAATCACTAAGGAAATGCAAATAAGGAGAGTGAGATACCGCTTCATATCCATTAGGATGACCAGTATCAAGTCAGAAAATAACAAATATTGGCAAGGAGTGTCAATATATTGGAACTCTTGTGCACAACTGATGATAATATAAAATGGTGCAGCCACTGTGGAAAACAGTATTTCAGTTTCATAAAACATTGAAAACAGAATTACTATATTATTCAGAAATTCCACTTCCGGATATATACTCAAAAGAATTGAAAACAGAGTCTTGAAGAGACATCTGCATTTCAGCATTTATACCAGCATTGTTCACAATAGCTAAAAGGCAGAAGATACCCAAATATTCATCAATGGATAAATAGATGAGAAGAATGTACTATGTACATACTGTGCAATGGAATATTATTCAACCTTAAGAGAGATGGAAATTTTGACACATGCTACAACATGGATGGACCTTGAGGACACAATGCTAAGTGAAATAAGCCAGTCACAAAAAAAACCCCACAAATACTGTATGATTCCATTTACATGAGGTATCTAGAGTAGTCAAATTCATAGAGACAGAAAGTAAAACAAGGACTACCTGGGGCTGAGGGAAGGAAGGAATTGGGGAGTCATGTAATGGGTATACGGTTTTAGTGTCATAAGATGAAAGGAGTTCTTGAGATGAAAGGTGGTGATGTTTTCGCAACAATACTAATGTACTTAATGCCATTGAATTGTAACTTAAAAAGGGTTAAAATGTAAATTTTATATTTATTTTATCACAATAAACAAAATTGAAAAAAAATAGTGGGCCTTAAGCAAAGGAAACAGAAATTGTCAGCCACAAAACACTTCCTGCTATATCAAATTATTCCTTACGAGTCTATTTTTTGGTTACTAATCTGACAAAACAACCAGAGCAATTAGTATATACAGACTCAGGCCTAACTTGTCAATAAAAATTAGATTATACTTTATTTTCCTATAAAATGAAAAATCGATACATTAAAGGTGATTTTTATCTTGATAGATTTTTCCCTTTTTTAAAGGAAACAAGCAAAATGGTAATATTAATGCTAAACAGACGTTACTTAAAGTTGTAAACAACTTTCTGTAACTCCTTTTATGACCAATTATAGTTACATTTATAGAAATTTTTTAATGAGTGCCATAGCTAATAATCATAGTCCCCCTCATCTGATCTGGTATTTTTTTTTCCTTGAGCTCCACTGAAATGTAGTTGTGAGAGAGTATTAAGACACATATGCATGCATTTCTGGAAAAAAAAAAGTGGCTATTATATGCAAAGACAGAAAACTGGAGCTACTCCTATTCCTTTCCAGGAACATTATATGTTATCTGATGGCTCATCACTTCTGAAAAACCCAGGGGTAAAAGCACCAGACAGTTTAAAAGATCTCTAGTATACTCTCCAGACACCAAAATGATTTATTACATGCAAATTTCCATTAGTGCTAATGGGAGTTATTATAAGTGATTCATACTTTAAATATATAAACTAAAAGGTCTTTTCTATTTTGCTCACATTGAATGAATCTTTTGTTTTACAAAATTATAGAAAATGTGAGGAATAAGCATCAATATTTTAAATATTTAAAAAGTAACTATGGGTGAAATAGTGCTCTTTATAGTCAAATAATTTCAAACGTTAATTTTTAAATTCTCGATAGTATGGCCTTAGCATTGCTTTCTCACTCCTCCTAGTGTGTAGTTAGGTAGTGTAGACCAATATTAATATTAGATTGATATACTGCTGTTATTAGTCATATAATACATGACAAAGCCAAATAAAAAGAAGGTTGTCTTGGTACCTTAACTTTGAGTATAATTGAAAGCAAATTATCCTATCTTGCAATCACACCATTATGTACTGGGAAACTTCAAGGTACTGAACTATATTATCTAGGATAAAAGCGTTGATGTCTTATTGGAGAAGCATATGATTTGGTAGAAAAATACGTTAGCTGAAATATGAATGCAAGTTTCCTTTGCTTCTATCCCCAATATTGTCATAATCCTAGGGCCTTGCTTCTTTGAATCAGATAAGGCGTTATACGTGATCAGCTCCAGGAAGAAATGATGCAAGAGAATACAGAATAGAAAAAGTTATTTCTTCTATTTCTGAATTTCAAAAGCCTAGAACTCCAAGGAATCATATAAAGGGCTCATAAGCAGGGTGGTATGGAAAAAAGATGATGTATCAAAACAAGACTTTCCACTCCTGAGACTAGATAACAGGCTCCGGGGGCAGGAAAAATGAAGGCAAGTGAGGAGAGTTAAATCATCACCTGTCACTGAGCATAGGATTATTACTCTGTCAGGTCTCTGTCAAGGATTGAGTGAAGATAAGGAGAATCCTCACTTAGGTTTAGAAATTAGACAATGGATGGAATCTGTACCTATTTTCCCTATAGAGTCTGGGTAGCCTGGCAGGTCTCCAGAACAGAAATATTGGCAGGTGTACCTAGAGAAGTGAGAATTAGCTCATGGGATCTCCTTGGCTCAATATGATGCAATTTTAGAATGTTCTCTGAGTTTCTAAAAGGAGGTCCAAAAGTATTCAAGAGATAATACATTAAAGGAAAGCTGAAATAGCAATGGATTGAACTGACTTAAAGCCAAAGATTAAGTAAAAAACAAAATTCATCAAAGGGTGTCCAGAAAAGTAGAAGTGACAGAATTTGACAGGAAGAGGTGGATTACTCCACTTCGAAGTCCTGAGGCCCCCAAAAGCCCTGTAGTGTTTATGTTGCAACTAAAAGGTAAGGAGAGGACAATTAAAACTTAGCCCAAATTAAGTTTCCTCCTAAAGCTGAGTGAGAGACCCCTAAACTGATAGTGAGTTGCGTTATAGAAAAGTGAAGCTATACATCTCTGCTGTCTGAGAAGTCTATATCTACTTCCTATTCATACTACAAAGCAAAACATGATCCCTCCATAGTAGGAGTAAAAAATAAGCCTTATGGGAATTTGGAACCATTATACAAGAAGCGTGTAGAGAAATATAAATATTTCCACTTTAACTATTTATGGCATTATTATAACAAAGCAAAGCAACACAAAACAAAAATTTACAAATGTTTTCGATGTGCCAGAAACTGTGCTAAACATTGTAGTTGAAATACATATAAAGTTTTTGTTCCAAAAGAGCTCAAAATCTACCAACAGAGATAAATATATTATTAGCTCTGGTGCCTTTAAATATATCTTTTAAAATATGTTGTTGTGGATAGAATACAATTCTCATTATTGGCTATCTACAGAATCTGAATAATTACTAGCTGGAGATTTTGGAGGATATTCTTACATGCTGCAGAAGTTTGGACTAGTGACCACTAAGATTCCTCTTTATGATGATATTCTGTGGTTTTATGGTAACAGAATCCTGAAAAATGAGGTTGAAATGCTAATTTATTGCATGTAGATTCATGTTTAAAGCCAGTTAAACCACAAATTACTTGGATTATGCTTACTGATTTTGAAGACTCATTCCCAGCCTGTTTTTTTTTTAATATTTCTCATATACATTGGGCTATATTATTCTATTTTTAGTAGTGTTAGCTCATAGAATGAAACTCATTCCCATTTACATTATGTCAGTAAATATTTCAATCCCAGAAATAAACAAATCCTAGAAATTTTGCTCGTATAATGGCCTAATGCCAAGCTTACAGTTTTGTTGAAGAGCTTACACATGGCCTTTGTCTAGGTGCAAATAAGCAAAAAAGCTTTTCAGAAAACCAATCATTTTCATAGACTGCAACTTCCAAAATTAATAAAAAATTTTAAGTAATGGTTCAAAATGTATACAGATCTTGATGACATACGCAGAGATGAGTAAAATCAATTTGGCATTAAAGGTACAGGCTGCAGTTTCAGATTACTAGCTGGCGTAGCAGGCAGTCACGGTTTTCTGCAAATTTGCTTTTCTGAGATGAGCATTTGTGATTCAACTATATGGCTTTGAAAGATTTTCATAAAAATTCAAGAAGGAAACTTTAGAGAACAAATAATACATGTTCAATCAAAAAAGCAATACATGGTTTTAAGTTAGATTAAAATATCTGGTAAGGATTGAAATATACTCTTGTTTTTGGCTTGAATATACAAGATATACCTATATGTTTCATAAATATTGATATTTGCATTATGATGGTGTCTGAGACAAAGTTCTTATAGAAATAATCTGATGCAATTCAATAAATATTTCAGAGAACTTTGTATTTTTATATATTCTGCTATGCATGTAAAAGTAAATGACAGAGGGCTTGTCATTAAAGAGTGAATGGTTGAACATGAAGTAGAATATGGACATAATCATAGAACACACATACACACTCACATTGTGTGAGTGTGTGTGTGTGTATAAGACAAAGCACAGAAATTATGAGTAATAAAGTGAAGTGAAAACCTTAAAAATAAATAAAAGGAAGGTGGGGGGTCCAGTGAGATAGCCTGAATGAAGCTCTTTTATTGGATATACATGACAATTCTATCCTTCTTGTAACTTTCTTTTGTCATTTTTTTTTTAGTAGCAGTGTATCTCGTCAGCTATTCCTTTTAGATTCCTTTCTTCGATGTGTTATTAATATCTCTACACACAATCTAAATGTTGGAGAACCTTAGGAATGAATACTGGTGCTTCTTTCTTTGCCTCCTATCCTTGGTTTGAAGTTCCATCCATATTCTGACCACTACTTGATTTTTACCTCCACACTATTCCTCCCCCGTTAGGCTGGTATATTCTACTGTCTATAATATTTGGCATCTTCACATGTTTTTTTTAGCATCTCAAGTATATTCAAATATTAATTAGAAACTGATTCTTCCCTGATCAGCAAACCTGTTTTCACCACGTTTCCCCATGTCAGTGGATGATGCCAGTGTTCACCATGACTTCAAACCCAAAACTGCAGGAGTAATCATTGAACTCTTTTTACCTCCCATCCTTCAAAACCAAAGCAACATCAAACCATATTGTCTTGCCAAAATATCATATCAACTCAGTTCACTCTATTTCCATTTCTGTTATTAGAGTGCAAGCCCAAAGCAGGCCAATATATTGATTTCGATTCACAAAAATCAATCTACTTATAGCCAACATGTTAAAATTCAATTGAAGTATTTCTTTAAGAAAATCAAATAACTATTACCAAAATAAATTTGTTAAGTAATCAGTTCACTCACTGGCCAGTTTACTAAATTTCCAAATGATTAATTTTCCAAAACTTGGTTTTTCTAAATAAACAAATTTGCTTAAAATAAATTATTTAAGAGCCAAATAATCAGAATTCAATTACCAAAAATTACCAAAACTGCAAATTCACTCAAACATTTTTTTTTTTTTTTTTTTTTTTTTTTTGAGATGGAGTCTCACTCTGTCGCCCAGGCTGGAGTGCAGTGGTGCGATCTCAGCTCACCGCAACCTCCGCCTCCTGGGTTCCAGCAGTTCCCTGCCTCAGTCTCCCGAGTAGCTGGGTTTACAGGCGCCTGTCATCACGCCCAGCTAATTTTTGTATTTTTAGTAGAGACGGGGTTTCGCCATATTATCCAGGCTGGTCTGGAACTCCAGACCTCGTGATCCATCCGCCTTGGCCTCCCAAAGTGCTGGGATTACAGGCTCAAACATTTTTATATTAAATATTTATATAGTTTCTAGCATATTATTTTACATACATTGTTTCTAGAGGATTTTTGAATTATAAGATGAGTTGATTCACAATAGTTTTGAGACTGCTGAATTTTACTTACTCCAGTTGTTTGTACCGAATTCGTTGTACTAGTTTACTCAAATGTCTACTTTAAGAGGGGTTCACATTTCAGACTTCAAGCAATCCTCAAATATTAAGCGAATCGAGCTCACAAATGATTATATGACTGAAAATTTATTGAAAAATAGAAACTTATTCTTTCACTTTAAATTCCCAATATTGAATATATGCCCCATAACTGTTATTAAAAATGCAGAGGATATTCTTATTCTGAAATCAGTGAATAGTAGAACAACCAGGCATACACTAAATTTTGGCTTGCTAGAGTAAAATAGATCATAATAAATAAAAATAAACTGGATATAAAAATAGACAAAAACAAATTGACTAAAACATCTCAGAAATTTTTAAAATTAAAATCATTCATTTCAATCAAAATATCTCTAAACTTCATGAATAAATAACATTTTCTAGTAAACTGATAAATTTGACAAATTAATCATTCAGTATATTTATGAGTTATTTTTTAAGGATTTAGTCATTTTATAACTGATGTATGTTTTCCCTTGGGCAAATTGAACTTAAATGATTCATTCACTGTATCTTCTTTGGAGTATTACAATTCTTCCTAACTAGTTTCCATTCTTCTTTTGTTCTTGGGCATTCTAACAATCCTATCTCTACCAAGCTGTCAGAAATATCATTTTTAAATTCTATGATGATCATGTTGCTACTCATTTAGAGTCTATTCATGGAGCCCCAATTTATGAAATAAAATCTAAACTTCTTACCAGAAGCCTTCAGGTATTTTGGTGATTTCAACCCAACTATATCATCAACTTCATCTCATGCCACTCTCCTCTTTTTTACCTCATGGAGTCACCTGGCTTTTAGTCCCACTCCAGAAAAAGATTAAATATTTTTGTCTAAGGTCGTGGAATTGTTCTCTGCACCTGAAATATTCTTTTTCTGGTTCTTCCCTTAGTTGGCCCCTTTTAGTCTAAAATATCACTCCCTTAGATAATCATTGCCATTTATCTATTTAAACTGCCTCTATTATTCTTTACCATAGCAATCTGTTCTTTTCCTTGCAAATTATACTTCCTTCTAGGTTTCTTTTATGTATGTATTAGGTGATACATTAATTTTGTATGTAACTCCTTGTTATATAAATTTTATGAGAAAAGTGAACTTGTCTGTATAGTTTAATATCACACTATTGTTGGGTTTAGCACATGGTAGGTGGTCTATATGTATTTATTATTTTATAGAATAAAAGCAATATTATGATATTTGGGACAACAAAAATAATCAGATGGAAATAAGGGAAATTGACTTTTAATATAAAAAAATGGATTCTAGAATCTATCATATCAAACCAACATGTTTGATATCAACATAAAAATTCCACAATGGATTATTACATAAATTTGCTAAGATACACAAAAGTAATATCAGTAATGATCATCCTGGCTAGAACATATGTAAAATTAAGTTGACTTGCTAAATCCTGATTAGATCTTTAGACCTAGAAAGTGACTGCTGCATAAACAGCATATTTTTATTTTAGTCTACACACAGCATAATATAAATAATTTTACATATGAGGTGTAAAAAAATAAACACTAATTTATATTATAGGCATTTAGATTCATGGCTACTTGTGCAATCTTCTCAAAAAAAAAGAGTATTGATTAATGAAATGTCGTTGTAGAGAAACTGCTCTAGTGAAGTATGTCATAGGATTATATTTTGGCTGCTTTTTAATTTTAAAATATCAACAATATTTCTGAAAATGTATAAAGCAAGCAGATCAATGTTATAAAGCAGTAAGAATTGTTAAATATTGTATGACAGAATTAGGGTAAAAATATGTGAAAACAGGAGAGAATAATGAGCGAAAAAAAGCAGATAAATTTTGTTAAGAATAAATATAAAATTTTATATTAATGTGTGCAATTAATATAGATATTTGATGAGGGAATATTGTTTAGCAGCTCTTTGAGGAGTGGCAGACAGAATGTTTCAGTGGAACTCAAGCTTAATCGGAAGCCACATTATTATGTTTGCAATGGGGAAAGGGGAAGTTAGAAAGGTTCTATTAATAGAATATTATTCAGACAAAGAGAGAGCTTGGTCTCATTTCAGTATTCAGGAGTCCGACCACTTTAAACATAGTATACCTAATTCGGACTTTTACATTTTAAATATGAGATTAAGACACAAAAGCTTATCCAAAAGGTAAAAATGCTTGGGAATTGTTATTTAAGCTCCAGGTGTATAAATTGTAAGCCAGAAAACAAAACAGCCATATGATATGAGAAGAAGGTTTAGACAGATAATTTAAAAATTTTTAAGGGGTTAAATGTTTTGATTTTATTACAGTTAAAAAGTAATTTTTTAATGTTAAACAAAGAAATAAGAATATGAACAATAGTTCCCTGGGAAATGGTAGTATTATAATGACTAAGGCTGCCATTTATTAAGCATTTAGGTGGCATGTTTTATAGAATGTAGTTTACGTGCATTATTTCATGTCACTCATACAGAATATCTTGGAAAAATCGATATTATTTCCCATGTTATGTAATTAGAAGCACAAAATAATTTCATAATGTTTTCCAAAGTTCCGAGTAAGAACGTAGCAGCATTGAAATTTAAGCCTAGACATGAAGTCCTTGCCCATGCCTATGTCCTGAATGATATTGCCTAGGTTTTCTTCTAGGGTTTTTATGGTTTTAGGTCTAACATGTAAGTCTTTAATCCATCTTGAATTAATTTTTGTATAAGGTGTAAGGAAGGGATCCAGTTTCAGCTTTCTACATATGGCTAGCCAAGCAATGGCAACAAAAGCCAAAATTGACAAATGGGATCTAATTAAACTAAAGAGCTTCTGCACAGCAAAAGAAACTACCATCAGAGTGAACAGGCAACCTACAAAATGGGAGAAAATTTTCACAACATACTCATCTGACAAAGGGCTAATATCCAGAATCTACAATGAACTCAAACAAATTTACAAGAAAAAAAAAAAAAACCCCATCAACAAGTGGGCAAAGGACATGAACAGACACTTCTCAAAAGAAGACATTTATGCAGCCAAAAAACACATGAAAAAATGCTCATCATCACTGGCCATCAGAGAAATGCAAATCAAAACCACAATGAGATACCATCTCACACCAATTAGAATGGCCATCATTAAAAAGTCAGGAAACAACAGGTACTGGAGAGGATGTGGAGAAATAGGAACACTTTTACACGTTGGTGGGACTGTAAACTAGTTCAACCATTGTGGAAGTCAGTGTGGCGATTCCTCAGGGATCTAGAACAAGAAATACCATTTGACCTAGCCATCCCATTACTGGGTATATACCCAAAGGACTATAAATCATGCTGCTATAAAGACACATGCACACGTATGTTTAGTGCGGAACTATTCACAATAGCAAAGACTTGGAACCAACCCAAATGTCCAACAACGATAGTCTGGATTAAGAAAATGTGGCACATATACACCATGGAATACTATGCAGCCATAAAAAATGATGAGTTCATGTCCTTTGTAGGGACATGGATGAAACTGGAAACCATCATTCTCAGTAAACTATTGCAAGGACAAAAAACCAAACACCACATGTTCTCACTCACAGGTGGGAATTGAACAATGAGAACACATGGACACAGGAAGGGGAACATCACACTCCGGGGACTGTTGTGGGGTGGGGGGAGGGACAGCATTAGGAAATATACCTAATGCTAAATGACGAGTTAATGGGTGCAGCACAGCAACATGGCACATGGATACATATGTAACAAACCTGCACATTGTGCACATGTACCCTAGAACTTAAAGTATAATAATAATAATAATAAAAAGAAATTTAAGCCTAAATGTGCTGGATTATCTAGTTTGTTCTTAATATGATAGGTTATTTTTTCCAGCTTCTTTACATTTATTTATATTTTATGTCTTTGCAATGAATATGGATTATTTTGATGAAATGTGTTTAAGCTAAAATAATAAAAATTCAAAAAGTATGGAGTTGGCAACCTGAAAGTAAAAGCAGAAAATGATTTGCAAATGGAGAGAGAAACATTTCTGAAGATGAAAAGTGTATTTTTCTCTTAAAATGTTTATATTCATTAATCTTGATTTCAGGCATTTTTTGAAGTGACTAAGAGAATATTTTTAATATCCAGCATAAAATAAATATTGTCTTATGTTCTCATAGAAAACAGTTTCAACCTTTGATTATTTAACATATGTCATCCTCGGAAACCTGTCAGTTGAGGCTCAACCTTTAAATTAACAATTAACATTTGTGTTAATACTTTGAAGTTTATTTATTTTTGTTGGCTAAGCATA